>NW_026571115.1:23682223-24282223 GCF_026225935.1 Boleophthalmus pectinirostris | reverse complement strand
AGTGTCAAAAAATCAGATGTAGCCTTACTAACCAACAGCACTTCGCTCCAACTAGACTCAATATGTGATCTCAATACTTCAATACCTCCAGCCAGACACTATTATCTTACACATACAATAGAATCTGTGCCTGAGATAAACACTGCACAGAGAGGTCTTGCCCTCCTGTAAATCGGCGCGCAGATGCTAACGCGATGACCCTTGACCCCGCGGTGAAAAGTGTGCTTTGAGAGATAACACGTTAGAAAATGTCATCTGTCACCTCGGCTCCCCTGGGCTTCCTGTTTTCCCTTTTATGTCAACCCGTCCACACGGCGGCTCCGCTTGTTCACAGGCGACCAGACAAAACAGAGCCGTGTGGAAGCGCTGTCTGCAAACGGACGAGATGTGTGCTGGTTTTTTTTTTGGTTTTTTTTGATAGTTTTGAAAGGTTAACTTTGTTGCTCAGACAGTTTCAATACTTACTCGACTACTGCTTACTACAAATACCACCACTACTGCCACCACTACCTACTACTGCAACTACTACCTCCTACTGCGACTACGACTACTGCCGCAACTACTCCTACTCCCACCCCCTACTACTACGACTACTATTATTACTACGAGCTCCTACCTAATACTACTACTCCTGCTGCTCCTGCTACTCCTACTACTACTCCTCTTACTCCTACTACTACTCCTTCTACTCCTACCTCCTCCTCCTACCTCCTCCTCCTACTACTCCTTCTACTCCTACCTCCTCCTCCTACTCCTCCTCCCTACTACTACTACTACTACTACTACTACCTCCTCCTCCTACTACTCCTACTCTACTCCTACTCCTACTACTACTACTCCTCCTCCTCTACTCCTACTACTCCTACTCCTACTACTACTACTACTACTCTCCTCCTACTCCTTCCTACTCCTACCTACTCCTACTACTACTACTACTACTCCTTCTACTCCTACCTCCTCCTCCTTCTACTACTACTACTACTACTACTCCTTCTCCTTCTACTCCTACCTCTACTCCTCCTTCTACTACTACTACTACTACTCCTTCTACTCCTTCCTCCTACTACTCCTACTCCTACTACTACTACTACTCCTTCTACTCCTACCTCCTCCTCCTTCTACTACTACTACTACTCCTTCTACTCATACCTCCTCCTCCTCCTCCTACTACTACTCCTCCTACCTCCTCCTCCTACTACTCCTTCTACTCCTACTACTACTACTCCTCCTCCTTCTACTACTACTACTCCTTCTACTTCTACTACTACTACCTCCTACTACTACTCCTTCTACTCCTACCCCTTACTACTGCTCCTACTTCTACTACTACTACTACTACCTCCTACTCCTACTACTCCTTCTACTTCTACTACTACTACCTCCTACTACTACTCCTTCTACTCCTACCTCCTACTACTACTACTCCTACTTCTACTACTATTACCTCCTACTCCTACTACTACTCCTTCTACTCCTACTACTACCACCTCCTACCTCCTACTACTACTCCTTCTACTACCCCCTACCTACTCCTACTAATACTACTCCTCCTACTGATCCTCCTACTACTACTACCACTATTACTACTAGAGCAGGATGTCAACAGATCTGACTTGTAAATTAGTTTGTAGGTGCCATCTGCTTGCCTCCATAGAGATAAGTAGGTTAAACGGCATACTGTGGAACATTAAAAACAAAGACATCTCCATGGTGACAAGCAGGTGCCAAGCTTTCCAACAAAAAGTTACATATGGCGCCATTAAACGCCTTTCAACTTACTAATTTAGCTTCAATTAAAAGAAAAACTCAATTTCAATACTAAAGGATAGACTTAATTCTCATTTTGATGCCCAAACAATAATTTTAAAAGTTTTCTATTAGACAATATTGTAATTTTAATACAAAATAATAGTATTTGTTCATAATACCGCTGATAAAAAAAAGATGAAAATGTTCAAGAAAGGTCTCATTTTATCCAGTTTAAATACTTGTACAAATGAGTCTATCTAGTTTCAGTACTAATTAGTGTCTGATTTTCATTACTTTTGAAAACCCAATGACCTAATAAACTGAACTTGTGAAAATTACTCAAATCAAAGTCCAAATTCATCTGATTTTAACCTCCCAGATCGTCCAATTTTTCAGAGCATCCTCTTCAGTACGTTTAGCTCACTTTTCATCTCGCCACAATGGGCCTAAATATAGACCTAAAAATAGAAGCCACCTCCGAAATGGCACGGAAACTGTCTCGCTTTGCACAATTAGAGTCTGAGCGCGGGGAGAAGCACAGACACATTCATAATACAGGAGGAGGGACAGGGGGAGAATTACACAGCCCAGATTCAGAACAAAAAAACCCCCAGTGTTGTCACCGCTCGTCTGTGTAGGCCATTGTTCCACTTTGTCCACGTAAGCGCGGCTCTTCTTCTGTGCTCCTGGTTTGTGTCGCAGCTTGACAGAGTGAGCCCGGCGCATAAATTAAACGTCTGACTACAAGGAACAAGCCCTGAACTTCTAGGAGAAAAGCGTACGATCTGTGCAGACGCCGAACGGGGACTTTGAGGAAACTTGGAAGATTTTTTTGTCAATTTGGAAATTTTTCTTTGACCAATTATACATAATCTTTTAGCAAAATAGGACTTGTAATAGTTGAGGTAGTAGTAATAGTGGAATTTGTAATATCAATAATGAGAATGGGTAGTATTGTTAGTAATGTCTACTAATGAAAGCATGAATAGATTCTTTTTAACATTTTTTTTTAATTATTTAAGTCTCCAACCTTTTTCCTTCGATGAACTACCTTTACAAAACAAAAATGCCAGAGAGTTACTCATTTTAACAGCCACAAAAAAAAACAGGGCAAGCCTTTGGGCACAGTTAGATGCCTATAGAACAAACTATTGTCCATTTATTAGTAGGGATGTAACGATATCCAACTCTCACAGTACAATACTTTTACGATGTGCATCTGACGGTACGATATTTATTGCGAACTTTTGGAGAAGCTAATAAAAGTGTAGGTAGGATAGGATTCTTGACAAGACTTTGGCGCGAATCATTAGTGTCATAATCTCAAGAATTAAAGTAAAAAACATATTTTTATTTTGTCTGTGCTGAAATGAATCGATGGATGTGTAGTTCCGTATGTTTTTTAACTGTCGCTACTATAAAACCTGCATTTAAGCAAAGAAACTTGTGATTCGATATATTGTGACAGCTTATTATAATACTGACGATATTATTGTGAGCCCTTTCAGTTTCAGTTACTCCCTACTTATCCCTATTTACTGGTGCACAAAGTTGGACTTCAAAATGATACACGTACAATAGTAATAGGCATGTAATCAACCTTTTTTTTTTTTTTTTGTTATTCAGCACAATGGTATAATCCCTTGATGAGCCACTTTAAAGGGGTTGGAGAGATACTGGTAGCTCTTAAATTACAAGTTGGAGGTCCCTGGACTAGACTGAAGACTCACCTCTTCTCCCTGGCAATTAGTACGAGCTATTTTGTTTATCTTGGTGATTTATTGTAGTTTTCACGTTATCTCTATATCTGTATATGTAATTTTCTTCTGTTTTTGTAAACTTTTATGTGAAGCACTTTGGTCAGCTGAGGTTGTTTTAAATGTGCTATATAAATAAACTTGAACTGATTTGAATTGGGTTGCCTCCTTGTCAAAGCCTGATCTCGTCCGATCTCAGAAGTTTAACACAGTTGGGCCTGGTTAGTACTTGGATGGGAGGCTGCTGGGAATATGAATACAACTATGGAGTATAGTAGGGATTGTTGAATCATCAAAGTTCTCACAATAATATCATGGACCATCAAAATATATCAAATTACAAGCCTCTTTGCTTAAATGAAGAGTTATGTTGCAGCAATAGCTAAAAAAGACAGAGGAACTACATACACCATGATCCTTTGTTCCATTTCAGTGTAGACTACATGAAGAAGTAATAGTTCTAAGCACTTTTAAGACTTAGTTGTTTGGATTAAGTCTTGTCAAGGCATTTTCAGAGGACAAAGTAGCATATTCACTGTTTTGTTAGCCTCCACAAAATATCACAATAAATATAGTACAGTGAGATGTATATCGTGAAAATATAGTACCGAGAAATTTGGATACAATAATCGTGAGCATATCGTGAGACTTGGATATCGTTACACCCCTAAAGTATGGTGCTTTTTATTTAAAGGGATAGTTCAGGTTTTTGACATGAATCTGTATGGCATCCCCGTCAGCAGTGTGGTGCATCCACACTGACTTTACCTCTGAAAGCGTCCGGTGAGCCGAGATCCTGGCCGGTTTTGGTGCTGAGGAAAGTAGTTCGGCAAGTTGGCTGGGGACAGTCTAATAAAGCGTTTTTCTTCTCAAAACAATATGTGTTCAAAAGAGTGATACATTTGCACCACAAAACCTCCGTCCTCTAAAAAGTCAGACCTCATAATCGCTTGGCACTATTTTCTCTCCGTACGTATCACTGCGCGCCAGGTGACAGCCGCGCTTGTTTCACTTTGTGAACTGCTCGGAATGTCAGCAACAACATGTCTGACTACGACACCGATGATGAAGAAACTGATTTTAGCACAGAGCCAATGGGATATCTTTTTGAACCCGAATATACCAATGCCGAAATTCGCCAGAGAGAGTTAGACGAAATTAGGCAGAGAGAGAGAAGAGGCCAACATTCCGGGCAGTTAACAAAGTGAAACAGGCGCGGCTGTCACCTGGAGGCCGCGCGCAGTGATACGTACAGAGAGAAAATAGCGCCAAGCAATTATGAGGTCTGACTTTTTATAGGACGGAGGTTTTGTGGTACAAATGTATCACTCTATTTAACACATATTGTTTTGAGAAGAAAAATTTTTTATTTTACTGTCCCCAGCCAACTTGCCGAACTACTTTCCTCAGCACCAAAACCGGCCAGGATCTTGGCTCACCGGACGCTTTCGGAGGTAAAGTCAGTGTGTCATACAGATTCATGTCAAAAAACCTGAACTATCCCTTTAAGTGTTTAAAATGTTTTGTGACGTTTTAAAATAAACCGAAGCACATTGTAGATTGTGTATGTTGTGACTGACGATCTTGCCCAACAACATGAGAGTATGTGAGTATGTATCTGAGCTACACAGGCCACTCTACTACTGCTTTAAAATAACATTGCTTTATATCCTCACATCATTCCACTGCCGTCTCACTACTGCCTTCCATGCGCATGTTTCTGTGCCTCTGGAGATACTATCCCATGCGTCATATGGGTGACTCAAGCCCATGTACTGTATTCAAATGTGTCATCTGCTGCTACGTATCTTTTCCACTTCCATCTTCCGTCTCTGTGGTTGCGGTTGCCGTGCACGACCGCCAGGGAGCGTGTGCGTGTGAGCAGGCCCCTCTAGGGAGGTCCAGAGGCGGCCGCTGACCTGTTGTGTTGGCTGACTAAAGACCCACATGTCTGCTTACTCATGGCCTATACAGTGAAGATTACTTACAAGCTCTCTCCGTGCTCCTTGGGTTAGCAGTTTTCTGTAGACGCTGCTCCAACTGGCTGCGCTTATGTACAAATACACATGACCTAATTCCAAGACTGACGAAAAAAAAAAAAGGAAAAAAAAAGAGAAAAACATCAAAGGCCTCAACAGTCTCTTCTCATATTTATACTCGCGCATGGTTAATATTTTATAAGCACTTGATTTTGGGTGACACTAGCTCTGTTTAGCTGGAAGCAAGAGATAGAAAGTGATAGATGGTAAAGAAATAACTACATATATCTTACTTTTTGATGTAATCTTATATCCTATATTTACTGCTAAACATAACATCGAAAAAATAACATCTTTTTTAGGGAACTCAACAGTCAACTTCATTGTTCCAGAAGTAAAAATGTTTAAAGTTATGTGGAAACTAAAGGCCATAAAACATATTTTTATTTTTAAAATGTTCCAAGTTTAATCTTTGTCTCTCCGTCACTCTGAGACCTATGAGTCACAATTTTAACACACTCGAGATTTTTCAGACACCTGGCTTTAGTGACCATAGTTTGTTAGCCTGCCCCCGTTCATCGGGAGAAAAACAAGTTAAAGGGACAGTTCAAAATTTTGGATATAGGGCCTTATTACCTAGTGAGCTGACTGTTGGAGACGTGTGGAGAGAGTTTTTTTTTAAATATTCCATCCAGTCCTTGTATTTGCAGAGGTCGCTGGTGCTAGGCTAGTGCACGTCAATGGTCATAGTTATCCTGACACTAAAAACAGTCTTAACCACTCCACAAAACACCCGAAGCAAAACTATTATTATACCAGACTGTCGATGTAAATGTCTGTGTTGATAGAATAATTATATAAGTAAAACCAACCTTGCATTTGAAGGATTTATGTCTGAGCAGCAGCAGTGAGTTGTACTTCCTGATACAAAGTTTGGCAGCGGCGGACTGATATATGAGAAAATAGTCCCTCAACATGCGACAATTCATGCGAGGCAAGGTTAGTTTTATTTCAAACATTATTCTATCAACACAGACATTTACAACCACAGTCTGGCGTAATAATAGTTTTGCTTCGGGTGTTTTGTGGAGTGGGTAAAACTGTTTTTAGTGGCAGAATAACTATGGCCATTGACATGCACTAGCCTAGCACCAGCAACCAGAGGTGAGGACTTGCAAGTCGTGACTTGGACTCGAGTCAGACTTGAGTCACTATTTTTAGGACTTGAGACTTGACTTGATAAAATGGACTAAGACTTGGGACTTGACTCGGACTTGAGAAGCACTTTTAAATCTGAAATCTTTCTATTCTGACCGCAATGACTCACACTAAGATCTTGTCAAGACATAAAAAGGAAAAATATATATTTGTACTTATATACTCTATAAATACTCATATATAAATATACTATATTTATATATGAGTTTATATATAATATGCATTGCAAAAATCTAAGTTACTAAGATTAAAGACTTAAAATCACTTGATGCTCAAAGTAGACAACTTGGACTTGACTTGGACTTATGAGCCAGTGACTCGACTTGGACTTCCCTGTATTTGACTTGGGACTTGACTTGGACTTGAGGTCAAAGAGTTGAGATTTACTTGAGACTTGCACAATGACTTGGTCCCACCTCTGCCAGCGACCTCTCCAAATACAAGGACTGGATGGAAAATTTTAAAAAGTGTCTCCACACGTCTCCAACTCTCTGTCTCACTAGGAAATGAGGCCCTATGTCCAAAATTCTGAACTGTCCCTTTAACATGTTACATCTAGATATCGACACCACTCCCCTACCACATTGGTTAAGTGTCTTGCTCGAGGACACAAGTGCAACATACGCTGGTCAAAGTTGAGTTTGAACTACCAACCTTCTGGCTACAAGACAACCACTAGCACCTAAGCCCATTTTCAAAACTTAACATTTCAATTTTGTTATGTTTTCATTTGCAAATTAACATCTTACTTACAACAGTTCCAATATCATTTCAACACTCAATGCTTATATAACATTCTTGATACAAATTTTGCCTGTACGAGTCCAAATTTAGATGATTTCATTAAAATAATCTCACATCCTGACTGCTCCTCTTCTCTCACGCACCACCCAAACCTATTTTAAGCAGCTACAATGTCCCAGTAAACCATCAAAAACACATGCCCATTAAAATGCATGTGTTCCTGTTCAGACCGTCAGAACTTGGCTTAGGTATGATGCCCGGGGCTGCTCAAATCTCACTTGAAACGCAGGATTTCTCTTTTGCCCATTTGATAAGTGGCTACTACTTAAAGTCAGCGTTGTTATTTTTTGCACGCTCTGAGTAACAAAATGGCCAAAACTAATAACCAGGAGTAGCACCGAGCTGTCAGCAAGTCACTGAATCAGAGTATACACAAAAAGTACACCAAAATTCACGCTTCGCTTCAGGATGGGGGATGAGTCAGCGTAATAGTTTAAGCTTATATCATCAGAACTTTTTACAACTATTTTTTATGTTATGGAGAGAGAGAAGTCATACCTCTCTCTTGGCAAAGGGGTTCAACTCCAGCTAAAACAAACGTGACGCTATCATGAAAAGCGACATAGTTCATTCAAATCTGATATTGGGGAAGTGGTCGACCTCTACTCTTCAACAGGAAATCAGCTGGAAAGTCCCCCTGAAATGTACCCTTTCTGAACTTTGTTAAGGAAACTATATACATATTTAATCCTCTGGTGAGCAGGAGTGAGCGCCACAACTACTTCAGGATTTTATTAGGGGTGTAACGATATCCAAGTCTCACGATACGATATTGTATGTTCACGATATGATGGGGAGACTCACGATTAAGGATGTAACAATATCCAAATCTCTCTGTACGATATTTTCACGATATACATCTCATGGTACGATATTTTGTAGAGGCTAATAAACCTGTTAATATGCTACTTTTTCCTCTTAAAATGCCTTGACAAGACTTAATCCAAAGATCTAAGACTTAAAAGTCCTTATTTCTATTGTAGTCTTCTTGTAGTCACACTGAAATGGAGCAAAGGATCACGGTCTATGTAGTTCCTGCTGTCTTTTTTTTTTTTTTTTACTATTGCTGCACCATAACTAAAGAGACTTGTAATTCGATATATTGTGATGGTCCACGATATTATTGTGAGAACTTTGACGATACGATATCACGACATTTGGGTTATTGTTAAATCCCTAGATTTTATCTTACATATTTCAATGAAACACACTGTTAAGGCCTTCTTGAAAGTGATTCTGAATGATTTTTGAACAAATTCTGGAGCTTTCTAAGTTCCTTGTCCTGCACTGCTTACAAATTCATGGCATGGTTCATGGCAACCACAAATTAACAGTTACAGGGGGGAACAAGAAACAATGACTTAAAATGTGATTTCATAGTAAACATCTGCAAGCAAATAAGGATTATATTGATATTACAGACTGAAAAAATGTGTGCTGCTTCGGGAAGATCGGTAAAATGACATAAACAAGGCCCGACATTTGGCCCAGCTACATTCACATTTCATTTTATTATGATATAGAACGCTGATTTTCAAACTCAGTACATCACAGTGCTTGACGCGGCCAAGTAAAGGTCGGCGAGAATGTCCAAGAGAAGGGGGATGTCCAGAGGAAGGAGGGGGACGTCCCGCCGAGAGAACGGGACGATCGAGCTGGGACTTTCAAGCCAGCGGGACACTCAACCCCACCAATCTTCATTTCATTGCTTACATTTCTACCTTTCTAGAGAACAAAGTTTATCCACTCAAAAAACTGTTCACTTCACTGTCTAAAAGCGCATTTTTGGTGAAGGGTCTGCTTTCTGACGACTTGTATCCACGGTGTTTCTATTGCTAAATTGCGTACAAAAACATCCAATACTGCGGGCTGATTCTGCATCGCTACAGCTGACCAATACCGTGGCCCGATGGCATCACCTTCCAGTCTGTCTAAAGCCATACAGTGCAACATTCCAGAGAAAACCCTTTACCTCTCCATGGAAACAAGCAGGTAACCAACTCCTCACCAGAAAAGTTACACAAAGCACCTTCAAGTCTCTCTTGGTTGAAATAGTGTACACTACAATTTGTACTTCCATTCATTTATCGCTTTAACAAGTCTCAACGCTGATAGGTTCCGTGGCAACAGATGTCGTACGGGGTGATTAGAGGTCTGTACTGATTATTCTGGGATGCAGGTTCAATTCCCAGACCAATCTTTTGGACTGAGAGACAGGCGGTTGTTTTATTGAGATAAATGCCTGGCCCGTAGACACACGTGGAGAGGCGGAGTGGGGGGTCAGCAGAGATAACGAGGACGGGGTAAGAGGGTTAATGGCTGCTTCCAATAGCGCTCCCGTTAGCTCGAACGCTAACATGCGCTCATTCACTCGCATACAGGCTGATAGAATTACACATTACACTGGTAAACAGATGAGGCAGCAAATGGTAAATGTAAAGAGAGCTACAGTCTATATTTTGTAGAACGCTAAATGGACTAGTGTGAAGAGGAATTGGTGGGAACAATCATATAGTTAGTTGCATTACTGAGGTAGATTTTTGAGTAAATGTTGTCTTTTCACAATATAGTTTCTGTTTACCTTTAATAAAAAGAACCAAGTCGCATAGATTTTTTAAAACTGAACTTTAATTTATTTGCTTTTAAACTATTACTTGGTAACCTTGGCAGCAAAATGAATTCTCATGATTTTTGTGAGTTCAGAAACTCTTGAAAATGTTGTCAGGCTGAAGTGTTTGCTTGAGGTCCTGCACGAGGCTGCACGATCACTGGGCAGCACTGTGATTTGGGCCAGCGCCAAACAAACCAAAACAAACATGGCAAGGCTGACAAATGTACCTTGGCCTACTTCAGCAGAAATACGGCTTTGCTTTCCAGAAATGTGCAGAGGATGAGGATAAGTTAGGTCTGTAGCTATAGAACCGATACTGTATTTTCCACACTATTAGGCGCTCTGGATTATAAGGCGCACTGTCATAGAATGGTCTATTTTCGAACTTTTTTCACAAATAAACCGCACCGGACTTTAAACGAAACACAACAGTTTGATGGGTCAGTGGGACTTTGTTTGGCACGTTCATGGTGACTCTGGGCTTTGTTCAGTTGTGGCTCGAAATGGCACATTGCACTCGCTTTTTCGGTTCGTTCCTCCGTTCCGTTCCTCGTCCGCGTGGAGTGATGATTGTGTACTGAAGTCGGGCTGGGACATCCGAGTGGATTCGTGTATAGGGCCCTCTGGATTGCTGGGCGCGCAGTCGTTTTTTGATGGGGTTGGAGGCTTAATAGCGCGTCCTATGGTGCCGAAAATAAGATAAGATAAGATAATCCTTTATTGTCTCCCAGAAATTTGTCTTGGGACAGAGGGTAACATGTTTTATCAAAAAACAGGACAACACAACACAAAGCAGCACATAAACAAACACCATAAAACAAAGTAAATATGAGACCAGTATGACCACGAGTGATGCACCAACACGACCCTTAAATTATCCTTAACAGGCCCTTGCATTCTTCTGTTCTATTAATTATTGCACATTCCCTAAGCCTATGTGCAGTTTTAGTTATAATTATTGCACATACGGTACCTTAAGGAACTCCTCACTCCCCAGATGCCCTCACGCTCCACTCTGCATCCACGAACACTCTCTACCCCCCCAGCACCAAACTCTGCACCATGGGTGATCGGGCCTTTTCTGCTGCAGCTCCAAATTTCTGGAATGCACACCGACCACCTGAGAGCCCCACAGTCTACTTCTGTTTTTTACCAAAGCCTTTTGTTAATTGTATTTTATTGGTTTGATGTTGTGCACTGTAATAGTTTTAGCCTAATATACTTTTATGCTGATACACTTTTATTCACAGTTTTTTTACCTGTAGCACTGTGAGATTATTTTATGTTAAGTGCAATATAAATAAAATGTATTATTATTATTAGAATTAACAATGCAAAACAAAATTTATCTTTTGAATGGTGAAGCTGTAACGGGAAGCTGAAACGCACAAATAGTCGGTAAAATCAGAAAACAGTAGTAGTAGTGGTAGTGGTAGTAATAGAATATGGGTGGAGCAAAGGTGACTAAAGGTGAAGAGAGCACGATAGCACCATCAGTGAGATTTGGTAGTGGAGAGGATGGAGGCTCTTTGTCTTAGTAATAGAGTCATTACTAACAGGTGCATGACCCCCGGAGGTCGGCCGCGCGCTCTGCCTGGGCTCTCGCTCTCAGGACAGTATACATTATGATATGAGTGCCAACAGCTGAAGGACGGCCTCGCGACACTCTGTAATGTGTGTTTTATGAGCACTGCTACCTGCGCCACATGTTAGCTGCCACTCTCCCCATCACTCATCCTCTCAAGCACTCGTACTCCGCCCTGTCACCCCCCGCTCACTCTAATATACCAAAGTCAAGGGCCTAATAAATCTGTGCTCCATGCAATTTCATACAGGCCAGGTCGGAGCCGCATCCATTTTGAGGCTGGACTGTGTTGAGTAGGGATAAGACTACTGCAGTGATAGTAGAACTGCCAGAGTCCTTTTTATGTACATAAGTACAAGGAGGCTGTATTCATAAGGTTAAGAGTATAGATTTAAGAGTATAGAGTTTGTGCAAGGTTGTTCTAGATGAGTTTAATATAATATTAATATATCGTTAGCCTCATAAGATAATTATATAACTGCCTGTATCAACAAGATGACTGGGACGGTTTGTGCGTTTGGTTTTTTGGCTGTAAAAATCTTTGATTGGCCGAGGAGGAAGCCAATGACACCTACAGATGCAGCAGAATATAGAGAGTACAATAAAACAAATTTGGCCAAAAATGACGTGGGCAGTGATGCTATGAGGCCGCTGTAATGAAAACACTTCTCAGGAAAATACAAAATGCAAAAGAATGTATTTTGGGAAACACATAGCCTTTGGGCTGGTTAAATATGAAGGCATTAGAATTTGAAAAGGTTACGTCTTTAAATTTGAATCATGAATTGAATTTTCGATATACTGCTGCTCTTGTTGACGAAAGTCAAGTGCTTTAGCCCTGCAGCAGGGTTCAGCCTTGACAGATGCCAAGGGCATGTCAGGAGAGCTAAGTCTTAAGGCAATACAGTCAAACACACGCTCACACTTGGTCTGTGTGCACTTGGCATCCATATACAAGTCACATAACACATGGGGGACATGGAGACTCCACTTGGATATTAGCTGGAGCTGGAGCCTGGAGTTAGGACCAGTCCTTCCTAAGAGGCATGTGGTTTTTTGGCACTTGAAATGTAAAACTACTCTGTTAAGTGCATATCTTACATAACTAAGATGCAGTGTGCCTTTGATCTAAAGCCTGTACATGAAGCCCAGTGCTAAAAGCAGCTGGTATTCTCTCTTATTGATGAACCGCTTCAAAGGAAATGCACAAACACTTGTTATATGTGACCTCACGTCCCCATTGCACTAACATGATCTGGAGGATAGCATTAAATTCATTAGCATCACCTCCAATCCCCTGCCTGTTTGTCTGCGCCTCAATTGCTGTCTACTTCACTTGTTTCCTCCTCCTAATTTGAGGGTATAGTGACCTTTGGAGGCGAGAGGGGCACACACACACACACAAACACACACAAACACACATGCAGTAATGATAGCCTGAGCAGCATAGAGGGAGAGACGGAGGGAGGGGAAATAAAGTCCACTCTTATTATCATGGCGCTTTGTGAATGTTTGTCCACGCCAGCAATGAAACGCAATTACTTTTGTCCTTGGGAAATATTTCAATGAGCGAGCTGGCTTCGGGCAAATTACCTTTTCGGCGGTATCCCACTTTCAGCCTGCGTCAGATCCTTTTTAATGTTTTCTGACGCAAATTTACCTGAAGATTACCTGGGTAAAAAATAGAGAAAATGCTGGTGGTGAATGTTTTGAAAAGTATGAAAGATAAGGTGCAAAAGATAAGCATTGGCAGAACTTTTTTAAATGGAACACAAATTGGGTTTTTGTGCATCCAACCATTGGAGCTGCTCATTTACGTCTTAGCAACAAGCTTAGCGTCAAAATCAATCCACCGTATTTGCACTGCACTATCTGCGTCACCAATAAAATTTACTTGAAGAGACAAACTATGTGGAAACTGAAATCCTGCTAAAATTCCTATAAATAATCATTTCTATGTGAACTATGCCACGTCCTCTTGTATCCATGGAGAAGTTATTGCTTTGGATAGAATGTCCCACAGTACGGCATTAAACTTGTCTTCCATTTAGTCAGTCACAGGCGTTTTAACAGCAAACATGCATTCTTACTGTAACTGGGCTCGTCTCTCCACAGATCTCACCTGTAACTCAAACTGCTTGCCTCTGTGGAGATTGTTAAGTCAAATGCCATACTGTGGAACATTTCAAAGGAATAACACCTCTATAAAGACAAGCAGGTGGCGGACCTCCTCGTGCAGTGGTGTCAAACTCAAATTCACAGAGCGACAAAATTAAAAAAATTGGACTAAGTCGTGGGTCAAACTAAATATTGAAAAATTTCAACAACATCTGCATGTTTTTTCTTTTTTTTGAGATATGTAATGTTAAACCTTTTCTTATTAAAATAAATGTTTAATAATAGTTTTGCTTAAAGACTGAATCCAGAACAAGCATAATATAAAATAATAACAAAAGTTTAAATAAATAATGTCTATAGTCCCATCTGTAGCCGGAGGAAAGCTCTAAAACATATTTGACATGATCTCGTGAGCCAAATATAATTATATCACAGGTCAAATTTGGCTCCCGGGCCTGAGTTTGACATGTCTGTTCTATTGTATGTTTAAGGAAAATAGGGGTGTGCAAAAATATCCAAATATTGATATATCATATTGTTTAATGTGATGATACAGTATCAATATCATGGGCTGGGGAGTATTTTTTGGTATTTTTTACAAAATTTTGTTACAGCGCTACAGTTTCATTGCTTGTTTAGCGGAAGGAAACTCATTTATGCGACACATTTGACATATTCATTGTTTTGATGACTAAAATGGATGTGTTTTTCTTATTCACTTTGCACAAGAAGCGGTTTAACAAAGACTTTTAGTATCACGATATAGCCCGTATTTTTTTTTTTACCGTATCAAATCGATTTGAATTTTGATTTCGAATGAAAGCTCACTGTATCGAAATATTTATCGTATTGTGACCTATGTATCGAGGTTTGGAAACTTCTGATAACCGCAGCATTGGTATCAGATATTGGCCGATACTAAAATCCCAAGTATCAGTATCAATATTAGCAGAAATGTTGCTGTTTTAAACTTTGATGTTGTTACCTTTTCTTCGACATATGTCCCGTCATTATCTCCAAGTGTCCAAATCGTTACCATCACTTCCCAACTTAACTTTTAGTATAATGCTGCTGTCTGCCTCCCCAATGGACGACCTCAGTCCAGAGTCGGTAATTACTTGAGTAGCTAAGAAAACGCTATGCAGACAGCCACATTTGACTGCGCCGTCTAGTCTTAACAAAGCCCCCACATCTAATGAAGATTTAGATGTTAAGTGCTACACGACTCTGGCTCCAGTCGAGGCGGGCGGGGAAAAAGCGTCGGCTCTCATTGTCGCCCTGGTGACAGAACGTAATTGAAGAAAATAAAACCCCCCGCAGAGACTGATCAATTACTCGGCGTACACGACTAGAAGATGTTTTCATATTAGAATGATAAAGCGTTGCCCGGAGTAGCGCAGGAAGAAAGATGCGGCCAGCGAAAAGACAGATGCGGTTTGAACAAGTCCCTGCAATTTGTCGGCGAGCTTAGAAAGAGGTAGTTTAAATGCCACAGAGTGAAATCGTCTCGGAATTAAGTTGTAAATTAGCTGGGCGTGATTGCGTATTCGTCAGACTCACTTATCATCCGGAAAGCGTCAAGTCGCGAGAAACAATGACGGGCCTAATTCCGATTGTGTCCGCGTCGGCTTACGTCAGTGCGATAGGGTGAAAAATAGCGGCGGGGTTTTGAACAAGCGTGGAGGGGGGTGAAGAATGGAGGAGGCACTGCGGATGCTGGTGCGACTTCAATAGCCTTCCCCCTGCCTCCCTCGGCCCGTCGCTGTCTCTCAATTAAAATCTAATCAATGGGAGAGGCTCATTATCCCCGCTGCCTGCAATGCCGCAGAATTGATCTCCGTCCCCCCGGTACGCCTAAACAATGCAAAATAATAAAGCTTGGGTCGCAAAAGGAGCTGAGATTTAGTGGCTGTGCGCGATAAGATGTCATTTGCCGGCCACTCCGCTTCATCGGAGTCGTACAAGTCAGGAAGCAGATATGTTGACATCTCTTCGTGTGTTAACAAGCAGCGTATTACTCGACTGTGTCCTGTCGGGGATTATGAAGAGGCTAACATGGACCCAATTAAACCTGATAAACCTGTAAAGAAATAATCAACTAAAACGGTGCACTGCGCAATGTTTCCGCCACCTGCTTGACTCCATGGAGATGTTACTGAAGCCTGGAATGTTCCAAGGAATGACATTAAATTAAACATATCCAGCTACCATTTAGTTCATTAAGGGCGTTTCTATTGCTGATAAATACAATTAGGGGTGTGCAAAAATATTGGAATATCGCTATATCGTATCGTTTAAAGTGATGATACAGTATCTATATTGTGGGCTGCTGTATCGATATATCACCAAGAGTATTTTAAGGTATGTTTTACTAAATTATTCTGTTGCAGTGCTACAGTTTTGTTGCTTGTTGAGTGAAAGGAAACTCATTTATGCGACACATTTGACATTTTGATACAGTTTTGATGATTAAAATGTGTTTCATATGAACTTTGCATAAGACGTGGTTTAACAAAGACTTTTAGTATCACAGCCATGATTTTGCCTTTATTTTATATTGAACCGTATCAAATCAATTTGAAATATATCGTATCGAATCGAAAGTGCACTGTATCGACATATGTATCGTATCGTTGCCCGAGTATCGAGGTATGTATCGTATGGGCAATTTCTTAATGATACCCAGCCCTAAATACAATAATGATTTCTATGAATAGGTGTGACTCTCCACAGATCTGAATTGTAATCACGGTTCCCACTCTTTTTCAATGACGAAATTTCAAAACTTTTCCAAGACTTTTTCATGACCTAAAGTGAATTTTCCATGACTTTACAGCACCCTACATGTGTAGAATTGATCAGACTTTTATGGCTAAATATGAAATGTTAACCCTTTCCACTTGCCTTATGGTTTGGTATTATAGTTTTTTAACATTCAAAATACTGTCAGTACATTTATTGTCATCTTTTTAAACAAAAGTCACACACATTCGGAAATAATCATAATAGCCAAACACTGTAGGTGGTAAAAGAGATACTAAAATCTCATAACTTTTCCAAAACTTTCAATGAATTCACAAAATTCCATGACTTTTCCAGGCCTGCAAATTTACATTTTCAATTTCCATGACTTCTCCAGGGTTTCCCTGACCGTGGGAACCCTGTGTAATGTAACCTTGGACACACAAGTCATGTTAACAAGTGCAGCCGTAGAAAATACATCTGATCAGATTCTGTTTAACTGATAGTGCTGGTATACCTAACGTAGTATTTTAAGCATGTTTTAAGAAGTTATTATTTGAAGTATTGCCAGTGTTGTGAGATGTCTTATGCCCTCTGCTGGTAACAGTGTGGAGTAAGACAAGTTGACGAAGCAAAATGCACAGCAGATAATTATAGCAACATGACACTAAGCGTGAAGTGTTACTTTGAAATAATAAAAAGTTAACACCATGCGCGGTTATGGTTAGACACAACTTTAGAAAATACGATTACTGAAAAAATATATATTAAAAAGCTGATCTGGGCAATGAAGCATTAAAATAACACTTGATTTAAAAATGTATGACAAAAACAGTAATGCAAACAAATACGTGATCGTTGATTAAGGCAAGGGAAAGCAAGGCAAGTTTATTTGTAAAGCACAGTTCGTACACAAAGTAATTCAAAGTGCTTTACAGAATAAGAAATACATAAAAATCACAATACACACAAGTCAAAGCATAAATAATCATCCTAAAATTTAAAAGAGTGAGACATTAAATAAGAAGGTCACTGTTTTGGTGGAGGGTAAGCCGCTTGTATCAGGACATGTCTTTGCTTTGCCTGCAGTTTATGGCATTATAAACACATCTATTCTCCACAGAAACAAGAAAGCCAAGTTACTAGTCAGCTCTGCAGAGAGGTGACCCCAGCCACAATAAGGGTGCATATTTGAGCGATGAAAAAATGCGTAACGACATCCCCACTAGATTACATAATGCACTTTTAAAGTTACAAGTACATCCAGGGCGAAAGCGTGTCCACTGGAACTTCCACTAGAGACGAAACGCAGGTGAGGGGCAGTTAAAGGATACTTAGGGACTGAGGCAAGGACAGTGGGGTCCCGGGGGAGACTATTTAGGACGCGCCTGTCGCTGACCCCTGACGAACAGACAGGTGACTCCCGACAGGTGCCGGCTGGTCTGACAGCTCGCTCCTGTATATGAATATGGGGCTGCCAGCTCAGAGGGAACCTTGAAAGCAATTTACCCCCCACGCACGGTCTTTGAGAGGCTCTGGAAAAAAGGGTCTAAAATGCTGTAACTGGCAAAATGTTTTTGTCCCACTGGGTTTTGTGCTAATGTTTGGTCATTCCACTAAAGCTGACAGCACAATTAGTTGGTAGGCTTAGCTGTATTGTAATAAAACTAAATATTACCATGCAGAAAATGAGAGTTAATGTGTGGAATGTAAGCAATGAACATGCTGTAAATACTACTTTAACATGCCAATTATACTTTTAGAATGTGTACAGGAAACTTTGCATTTGGGAAAGGGATTATACAACAGTTTCTCTCTTCACGCGTAAAGGTGTTCATTTCATTACATTTAACGAACCTTTGATTTTTGTAATTCAGAGAAAATACATTTTAGTTTTCTCAAGAATATATTTCCCACGCTGCTATCTTAAATGTAAAAAAAGAAGAACAGCCTAAATATGGAGGGTTTGTGTGTTTAAACATATTTAAATAAAACAAAACGCAACTCCAGGTAAGTTAGTGATGAGGAAACAACGTTATAACATAGATCAGAAAAATGACGCTACTGTATCAGGGCCAGCTCCATTTTGAGGACTTATGGGCACTGAAAACATAAGACATCAACGTTTTCAGGAATTCAGCTCTATTGTATTGTAAAAAAAAAACTGAAAAGACTAGGGATGTAATATCACAATATATCAAATTACAAGGCTCTTTGCTTAAATTAAGAGTTATGGTGCAGCAATAGCTCAAAAAAGACAGAGGGAACTACATAGACCATGATCCTTTGCTCCATTTCAGTGCAGACTACAAGAAGAAATAACAGTTCTAAGCACTTTTAAGTCTTAGTTCTTTGGATTAAGTCTTGTCAAGGCATTTTAATTTCCACAAAATTTAGTTTCCACAAAATATCGCAATAAATATTGTACCATGAGATGTGTATCATGAAGATATTGAGATTTGGATATCGTTACATCCCTAATCGTGAGCCCCTCCCCACCATATTGTGAGCTTTCCTACGATATCGCAAGAAATATCGTACCGTGAGGTTCATACTGTGACAATATCGTATCGTGAGACTTGGATATCGTTACACCCCCAGAAAAGACACATCCCCATCACCAAAACATTAAAACTTAACTTTCTAAATGTCTAACAGATCATCTTTTCAGACCAAAGTTTAACAAGGTTTTGCAAGGTAAACTGAAAAAAATAATTTGTTAGATTTAATTATCTGAAAATCAAATAAACCTCATTGGACTATTAACATTTCCATCATAACAAAACTCTACTCTAGCCTCTAAAAGTTGTGAAAAGCATTTATAAAAGCGCTTATTTTAAAATGAAGTACAGGACCTTCATACAAAATGCCTTCCTTATATTTTATTCCAATACAAATGAAGCTCCACCTTGAAATCTCTACATAAAAAGTCCCCTGTGCACCTGCACTGTCTCGCCTTCGTAGAAAACTAGAGACTGCGGCAACTCATTAAATCTCCATTTGCGACGTTTATTTGTTTATGAGCTAAAGAGGTAACGGAGGAAAAAAGTCTGGAGATGCCAGATTGGATTATATCTCAGGAAGTGACAGGTAAGTAGAGGCTAATTAAACGCTAAGAAAGATTTCAGCTCATGAAGGCACTCTGTAATTTGTTCTTTCTTCATCGTGAGTGGAGTTATTTGTTATAAATCATTTTCTCTTGATTATTCTCTTTTCATGCCCTTCCGCATTTTTTGTTTTGTTAAGTAGAGGAATTAAAAAGCGCTGACAGTTTTTTTGAGCCAGGAGTCAAGGTGATGAAAGCAGACATTTTCAACAGCAGAAAAAAAGGAAAAGTTGGTAGTTAATTGAGAATATGACCATGAAAAAAGGTAAAACTTTAAAGGCGCACTGTGTAATTTTTCCTGGTGAACGGTCCGTCATCTTTTCGCCTTTACGGGTGTGTTATTGTTTTGCCTGGACTGTTCCACAGAATTGCATTAAAGTGATGCAGATGATGCCACCAGGCCAAGTTAAGCTCAAACCAAGACAAAGCAGGAAATGATCCTTCACCAGAAAAGTGACATATTGCACCTTTAAAGTCATAGTGGTCAGATATTCGGATAGTGCTCACCCATGTCTTAAATAGGAGTGTGCAAATATATCAAAATATCGATATATCGTATTGTTTAATGTGATGATATAGTATGGTATCGCGGGTTGCTGTATCGATATATCACCAAGAGTATTTTTGGTATATTTTACTAAATGAGTTTGTTGCAGCGCTACAGTTTTGTTGCTTGTTTAGAGGAAGGAAACTCGCTTATGCAACACATTTGACATTTTCACTGTTTTGATGCTTAAAATAGGCATGTTTCATATTCACTTTGCACAAAAAGTGGTTTAACAAAGACCTATAGTATCACAGCCACAATTTAGCCTTTATTTTTTTTACTGAATCATATCGAATTAATTTCAAATATATCATATCGAATCAAAAACTTTCTTAATGATACCCAGCCTTAGTCTTTAAATGTCCTGTTTAAGGACACAACATCATCATTCACCTGTGGGAGCTGTAATTGCACCGCCAACCTGTGGATTAGTGAATCTGCCCACTCAACCAAGAGAACGAGACTCAAAGCGCCAACTTTCAGATCAGTCAACAAACTACCAACTCAGCTACTTACTCAGAAGACTTTGAAACAAGATCTCATAGAAGTTGACTTGTTTATATGGATAAATAGTCCAGACCGTTGCATTTGCAAGGCCAAATGATCAGATCTGGACTTGAAAGAGCAATCTTCTTCAAAATCAAACCATTAATTAAGACTATAATGTTCCTTAATTCTGTAATAGCCAATCACAGCCTGCATACTTTTGACTCTCTAAGACTATGTTCAGACCGCAGCCTCAAGAGACCCAAATCCGATTTTTTTTTTACCTCTATGCGACCTGTATCTGATATTTTAATGACAGTCTGAACAATACAGATCAGATTTTTTTTCAAATGCGACCCAGCCCATTTGGACACGTGCTCCTAAAACCGATACATATCCGATCTTTTGACATGTGACTTCAGTCTGAACGGCCAGGTCACATTCATCCCACCTACACGTCATAAATGTACACAAACGTTCTTCTCGTCATATGAAAATTGTGTAAGAACTCCGTGTTAGTGAAGCAATGAAGCACATATCAATCCCTAAACTCTTGGCTGTGACTCTGCACCCACACGTTCCTTTCTACGGACATTGCTGCCACTGCCCCTCAAAACGCCATGGCCAAAAACCTCGTCCTTCTCCTTCTCAATCTCCTCCTTAAAACAAATAAGCTGTACATGTTCTGGCTCCGGTACGACAACAACAACTTTAAAATCTCCAGGTGCTCAATGCTCGCGTCCATGTTTAGGCGACTTCTGTAAACACTGAGCACACTCGCTGCGTTTGACATTGTCGTGTCCTCCAAGGCACATGCGGGACACCTTCGGGGCATTTAAAGTTCACACTGGAGATCACATACAAGTCGCATTTAATTGGAAATGTGAACGACCTCGCAAAAAAGTCCAATTTCACAAAAAAATCCGAATTGAGCATTAAGCCCTGCAGTCTGAACGTAGCCAAACAATCACCATCCAAGTCATTTGTTCACGCTTTTTCACATTTCGGGCATCGTCGCAGCAGCAGAACCCAGCAGCCACCTCAGTTTTTCTATACCCTTCCAAATCCAATCACGAGCACCAGTGTATATCATTTCCCTAACGACAATTCACCAAACCTTATTTCATTTCAACTGCCCAAGCAACGCACACATTTCTCCTCACCTCTTCTGATCGAAATGCAAGCCTCAATCCTTCAAGGTCTTAATTCACGAGTCTCCATTAATAATGTAATTCACTTTGATTTTTACCACCATATAAAGCGTTACCATGACCTCCACAAATCTATAGTCGTGAATACACAAATCATGACCTGTCAGTCTCTAAACATACGTGACGCGGTTCGGTTACGTGCTGGTTGTGCGAAACGGCGAGTAATGGTTGGAATATACGAGGGAAGGGGACGGAGCTTTAAAAAAAATTACAAAAATGCCTCTTATTGCAGTAGGTTTTAACACAGAGAGTCGTGTACGGAGCAGAATACCAAATGAAAAGCTTCAGCCGGCCTTGGTCTGCAGTGACAGCGCCGCAACGCCATCATTTATGCGTATGTGTGTGTTTTGCGTGTGCGTGTGTGTGTGTGTGTGAGCTCGTAAATCCCAGCTTGTATACTGCAGAGGCCACAGGGAAATGAGGCTGTTTTTAGTGGTCGATGATGGCTAACTGTGTTTAACAACCTACATGTGTCCAAAGACGGCATTTGGTTTGGAGTTTAAAGAAATAATTCACAAACTGTTTAAGGAAAAAGGATGTGATGATGTCTGTTGTAATTTGTATTCACGGTGGGAGGGTCAGCAAATTGTATAACCACCACTTTTTGTTTTCAGTTATTGTAAACACTTTTGCTTTACTGCTGTCATTATGAAAACAATGCATTTTAGACCCAGGAGCTTATCAAACAATACATTTTTTGACAGGTTTAACTCCAGGGATGAGCATCTATGTGGAGGTAGTATGTTCTCCCTGTGTCTGGGTGAGTTCTTCTGTTTTTTTTGTTTTTTTTTCTTAGTCAACCTTATAAAAGAATAAGAACTTCGCACATCAGTTATTTGAGAGAAGTGCGTTGGAGGAAACGGAGCAGCACAAAAACATAGATAAAAATCCCGCACACAGTCTTATTTATTAGGACAAACCATGCAATGTTTCGGCACTAGGCACTAGGGTTTTCCTGACAAAGGCTTAGCGCCGAAACGTTGCATGGTTTGTAATAATAAATCTCACAAATTGCAAGTGAGACCGTGTGTGGGATTTTTATCTATGTTCTTGTTCTATGTTCAACCTAAAACATGCACAATAGACTAATCCTTCAGCTATGAACTCGTGACACCAGCCTCAAATCTGAGCTAGGGTCAAGTACTGCTCCTGACAGTTTACAAATTGTTCATACATGGGTAAAATATTCCTTAAAAAAGGTCCTGTACCCATTTTTTTTACAATACATATTTGAGAAAAATGTATCTTTCCCCATGAGAGATATATTGTATGAGGAGCTCTTGAGGTCAAAATATGTCCACTGTTTGCCGTCTACCTACCTAGTGCCTCCGCTCAATTTCATTTCTCTCCAGCGACTAGGTCAGGAATCGGAATACACCAGCCAATCAGCACAGTGCCATATATTCTGTGCTGGCAACAATTCCCGAGATTAAAGCCGGAACAAAGAATGTTTGGTGAATTTTATTAAGTGGAAAGATGTTATTGCCCTTCTTCCTATGGGATTTGGAAAAAGTTTAATATACCAGTTAACCCCCTTAGCGGCGCATTACATAAGTCACGACCAAACAGCAGCGATTCGTTAAATAAAAAATAGTACCCGCCTATCATCGAGCGAACAAATTCTAACGCTGTGAGGTCAGACGGTTTCTACAAAATGAAACCGTCTAATGAATCAGCCTAGTCTACCGCTAATTAGACAGCATTTTATTGTCCTATAATCAGGAAGTGTGCAATAGAATGCTAGTTTTTAGCTTTACTAACACAGCAAAATTGTTGGCAAGTTGTGAAAGCGCTTATAAACTAATCACGATGAATAACTAGGGGGCTCAGAATGCAAAAGGTAAGTGAGAAATGACTTTGGCCCTCTTCAAAATGTTGGACTAGATAAAATGGACTAGTTCTGTTTTTCCCTTTTGTAAGTCAGTAAAAATCAGGTACAGCACCTTTAACCTTAATATTAAGCCTGTGATATTATAGTGAGCACTAACGGTGTATTCATCTCAGAATCTGAATGAAAAGACATGGTCCACATTGAAAATGAGTCAACAAAGCAAGCAGCAGAGTTGAGGCGAAAGCTGCTTTGTTTTCTGGGTTTTTGTGCATACTGGCGAGGAGAGATCATTTTAAGGGCAATGCAGTCACTTTTTCCATAGTTTGTCAAAGTCAGGTTTGCGTTCTGTGCGCGCCCTCCCCTCTCCGTCAAGGTATATTTCTCAGTAGACTAACAATGCCCTCTCCCTCTTGTCAAGGTTGGGCACATCTCTAACTCTCACAAAGGCATACATAAACACCGTTGCCAGGGCTGACGGAAAACACAAACCCACGAAACTCACCTCCGCCGCGCCCCCTTGTGAATGCGCTATTGAAAAGTCATTTTCGATGAATGCGAAGCATGTCTTTCCAATCTTCAGTATTTGAGATGGATAGAAGCTAGGGTCGGGCCGGAGAGTGAGCGTGGGTTTGCTGCGGCAAAGAGAGGAAATAAAGAATCGCCGCCATCAAGGACAACTTAGCTGAGTTCCAACAAAACAAGATTTACCTGGAGACGGCTGCGGGAGCGTTAGAGACACAGACGCCGAACGTGTTAGCTGACAGATGAGTAAAAACATCACAGCGGAGGAGAGATTAAAAGATTGGTTGGCGCTCCATACGTTTACGTCTTTTAAGATGTATGTTGCTGTGATCATTCTGTCAGTGGAATTGATGACAAGCTATGATCGTGTGTTTCTTTAGATCTGACATAGAACTGGATTCAGACTTAAGCTTAAGGGTTTTCTCAAATGACGAATATAAAAGTTATTTTTCTGTTAAAGGTGAATTGTGTAACTTTTCCGGTGGTGGGTCCATGGAGATGTCATCGCTTTGCCTGTAATGTGCCACAATATGCTATAAGGCTTGTCTATTTAAAGAAAAACAAGCACCAAGCTAAGTTACAAGCCAGATCTATGGAGAGTAGGGATGTAACAATAACCAAAATATTGTGATATCGTATCATCAAAAGTCTCATAATAATATCGCGGGCTGTCACAATATATCGAATCACAAGTTCCTTTGCTTAAATGCATGGTTTTATAGTAGCAACAGCTTATAAATATTGGAAACTACATATCCCATGATTCATTTCAGTGCAGACAACACGAAGAAATATGGTTTTTACTTGAATTATTGGGGTTATGACGGTAATAATTCACACCAAAATCTTGTCAAGGTATTTTAAAAGCACAAAAAGTGTCACATCTACAATTATATCAGCCTCTCCATAATATCGCAGTAAAATATCGATGCATAACATGATAATATCGTTCTGTGAGATGTGGATATCGTTACATCCCTAATGGAGAAGTGACCATAGTTACAGTAAGAATATATGCTTTAAAAGGTAAAGAAAAACAACTTTAATCACATGAATGCAAGATGGAAACATTTAATGCCGTACTGTGTAGTATTTTAGACAAAGCAATAACATCACAATCAAGTAGGTGACATACCCTTCTACTGGGATGCTAAAGAGAGCACGTTTAATCAAAAAGTTCAAATTAATTAGTATGATTTCCAACAAGAATAATACAGCTAGATAAACTTTTTTTTTTTCAGTTAGATTCTCTGCCAATGCAATTAGTGAATGTTTCATCAAAGCAGTTATGGGATTGGCTTAAACTTCCAGTATGAGCTGAACCCTCTTGTCTAATAATAAAGTAATCGTTAGATCTTACAACATCAGTGTTTCCCGCAGAAAACTGGTTAGGCAAGGCGGTGCCGGCGAAAGTGAGAAGCAGAGGGGAGGGGGGTTGCACGCAGAGATTCCGTGTGACGACTGTAGTTTTGCGAGGATTCACGTGGTTTGGAGGGATGCAAGTCAAGGCGGCCACCTTAACTATAAAACGCTGCAACGTACAATACAGATACTGATGGACGTGCACACAGCCGGGTCAAATGCATTTCTAGAACAGGTCAATGTGGCAATAAATCCATCTCTATTTTCAATCTGATTTGATGGTTTCTTATTCAAAATTACGTTTATGAGACAAAAACAGCTACTTTCACGAAACAAAAATGCCAGAGAGCTACCATTTAGATGAGATACAGTTACCTCCATACCATTATCGATTTATTAGTATACAAAGTTACCGTATTTTCCGCAATATAGGGCGCTCTGGATTATAAGGCGCACTGTCATTGAATGGTCTATTTTTGAACTTTTTTCACATATAAATCGCACCGAACTATAAGGCGCATTAAACGAAACAACAGTTCGATGGGTCAGTCGGACTTTGTTTGGCGCGTTCACTGTGACTCTCGGCGTGTTCACAGTGACTCAGTTGTTCAGTTGTGTCTAGAAGTGGCACATTGCACTCGCTTTTTCGGTTCGTTCCTCCATTCCGTTCCTCGTCCGCGTGGAGTGATGAGTGTGGCTGTGGGTGTTTTTCGTTGCACGGTCGCTCCGTGTGTATTTGCGTGCGCTGCGGGTGGTGCGGATTTGTAGTTTACTGAAGTCGTGCTGGGACACCTGAGTGGATTCGTGTATAGGGCGTTCTGGAGTTGTTTTTTTGATGGGGTTGGAGGTTTATGAGCGTGCCCTATAGTACGGAAAATATGGTAGACATCAAAATGATACATGTACAAAGGTAAAAGGCATTTAATCAATCAAATTTTACTTATTCAGTACAATACATGTAATTCAGAAATCCTCTGGCGAGCTACTTGGAAGAGGGTGGGGAGCTACCAGGTTAGAGACTCCTGATCTACTCGCAAAATTATCCACTTCTTTCCTTCACAATCTGAATTCTTCACTTGAAAACATGTTTTGACCATGTTGATTAAAAAACTTCGAGCCAACAGTTGTAATTTGCAAACAAAAGATCTCAATTTGATTAAAATTCTACTAACAATCCAGCCTTGGCCAGCTATAATTAATATGTTGCCAATTACTTTGTGTGGATAGAATTTCCACTTTGATATCTCTTTTGAAAACACCTTTTAAATTTACCTGGAATAACACGTGCTAGTGCCCACGTGCAAACCCGAACCAACCGAGCTGAAACTGTACCTCTACACAGACCATTACCACATCCTGTATCATTAAATAACATCTTCCCCACACTATAATCCACAGTATTTCTTCTATCAGGTGTTTCTCCAACTAAAAACCCCATTTCCCCCGTCCCCCCTCAGGGAGCGCTGACCTAACTGCCGGTGCTCCCCGGGGCCCCCGCTAACTCCGCAGACCCATTTGTCAATGCTGACCCCGAAACCCTCCCCCCTCCTCCCCCCGCCTTCCATCCATCTTCCTCGCGCCCCCCCCCCCCCCATTCTCCCGTGCTCTTCTGCGGGGGTCTATTTTTAAACCCTACCTCACATGTCTCCGCTGTACGGCCGCTCTCGTCCCAAATTGACCACGGAAACGGTCGACAGGGTGGACAGAAGCACAAAGGGCGAGATAGGGCGGTAAAAATGAAGACACGGCGACGAGGGCCAGACTTAAATGAAGAATGATGGCGCACAAGTTGAAGATAGAGCGGTGGCGCTTTAATGAAAAGGGTATAGTTGTGGCTCCCATCCAGGTTTTCTATAAGGGGCGATAGAAATGCCAGGTTAAAAAATTACTACAGGTGATGGGACGGTGCTCACTGAAAGGTAGAGCCATGATTCCTGCTCCCTCTTAACAATATTTTTTTGTTTTTTGATTTTTGTTTCATCAGTTTAGTTCAGTTTCTTTATTTTATTACAATATATTTTTTTCCATTTTCTTAGTAGTTTATTCACCATTTCGCAGCACTAAACAAAACAAAAACAAAACAAAACAGACTACAAAACCCCATAGATCATGACCAAAAGAGTTTAGGCTGAAGTAAAAGTACTTAGAAAGCCAAAGCCTATTAAACAATGACTGATTTCCAAGAAAGAAAGGAGCATATGAACAGCAAGTGTGTCTGTATATATAAGAGACAAAATATAAATGAAAACAAAATTTTATTCATTCATTCCAGAGTTCTATATCTTTCAAAACAAAACACTTTATACTTTTTTTTTTTTTAAAGGCTTCTACAGTGTTAGACTCAGGTTGTTCCATATACTAACCTCTCTAACAGAAATACAATAACTTTTTTCTTAGTTCTTATCATTTTTTTTAAAGATGCCTTTTTTTCCCCCATTTATGTTCATAAAAACTAAAAATAATATTTACGAAGGCACAAAAGTTTCTCGTTTAAAAGTTTCTCGTTTCTGATCGTAAAATAAACCAAAATGAGAAAAAAAAAAAGCAAAGTTTTTTTTCGGTTTTTTTTTCGTTTATGGTCGTACAAACTAATAATAATGATGATTTCAAAGGTGCACTGTGCAACTTTTCTGGTGGTTCTGCTTCTCTCCTGTAGAACGTTGCCTGGAATGTTCCACAGTATGGCATTACACTTTCATTTCTCTCTAGGAAGGCAGCAGGCGACACCAAAGGGCCAAGTTACAGATCTGTGGAGAGGCGAGCCCACTACAGTAAGAATACAAGTTTCCAGGTCATTAAAATGGATGGATATGTTTAATGCCATACCGGGACATTCTAGACCAGGAGTGTCCAAACTTTTTTCATCAAGGGCCACATATCAAAAACACGGATGAAGCAGAGGGCCGATCGAGGGCCGTAGACTGGTGCTCAATACAGGGAATAATTGAAATTTGGGCATGTTTAACACGTTAGAATGAAACATCAGACTTTATTCATGATAAGATCCTTAAAACCACAAACTAAATATTAAAAATTAGCTTTATCAATGTAGATTTTCAAAAAACTTGCAATAAAAAGTTTATTTTTCATTGATGCAAGGTAATTTGGGCCAATTCACCTGGAAGTCAGAGGGCCAAGAAAAATTTGTCTGAGGGCCGCATTTGGCCCCCGGGCCATAGTTTGGACATGCCTGTTCTAGACAAAACAATAACATCTTCGTGGACACAAGCAGGTGGCGGACCCTCCTACACGGTGCGGCAACGCCATATTCGTCGAGCTTATCCTTACCACCACTGGAAAACTGAATAATAAAAATTGCAATACCTCTTTAATGCAAGCCTCTACGAAGTCTTTGAATCTTGTCTTTTGATGCCGTCTATTGATAATCACAACAGCATGTTCAGCAAATGCATTTTCACTTTACTCTGGCATGTTGAAAGAACAGACAGTGAACTTCGCACCAGTTCTTTTCATGTTTATCACCCTAGCAAATACAAAACCATGCAATTTCCTCTCTATGCAAATCAGCTATTCATTCACGATTGGCCCATCACCTCACGCCTCTGAAGGACAGATACGAGGTTCAGTTCATCACATATTAAGGTTGCATACAGTAATTACAGTACGCGTATGGGACTTAATGGAAAAACTGCAAGCTTCTGCGGGCAAAAAGGGGAAAAAAAAAAACCCTTATCAGGAATAACCACCACACACTCTATCCACTTAATTAAAGCTTTCCTCTTTTCAAACCTCCTCTCTGCGCTCTATCTTTAACCAGCTCATTTGTCGTGGCTCTTTGTGCTTCGTTTTATTCCAAGGAGAAAGCTGTTGAGTCATTGTCCCCGGCTCTGTCTCTTCCCCTTGTATCTTCTGAAGCCAGCCGAATGGCGTAACCTCGCGATCTCGGGCGGGTCGTGCAATGTCAGTTACGTGATGTGACACGACGCTTTAAGGGCTACACATGAAGGGCCCTGGCGAGTTAGAGGGGCCCGGAGATCAGAGCGAGCGGAGTTACAGACCACTTGGAAACAAAATAATCATTCTTGGATGAAAAAGGCGATGTATTGAAGCTAACACAAGTAGGGCATTTGATGGAGTGCATATTTGAGACTGTTGGGTTTGGAAATTGTGTACCTACAATCACTTATCGGTTAAAGAGTTTTACGTCGAGGAACCAATGAACTATTCCCACTTAAAATATTGTCTTCAGCTGATTTGGGTTGCCAAAAATGTATCCATCCTCAGATACAAATCAATACTAAAGCTGGTATCCATATTTCTTTGCACAACTATAAGACTTTAACAGAAACTATGGTCATTTTGTGTTGAAAATGACTTGTATAAAAGAGTGTAATTTCACCATTTGTCACTGAAATCCACATCAAGTATTAAACTTTTTCTTTCATAATTTTGTTTGAGATGTTTGTATTATAAGAGCTTTCCAAATGGCTACCAACACTGAGGGACAGTTGGGTGACTGAATTCTTTTGCCAAAGGACACAATGGCACCAGACTTTGCCATTAGCAATTTTTGCCTTGAGCCAACGTTTCGTACTCCAAGTGTAATTTGGTGTAGATGTTTTTTTTTTTATTACATCTCTTCTGAGTTTCCAGTTTGTTTGTCTTGTCAATCATCACCTATACTCCAGTGTCACTCAGGTTTTCAAGAGAAACATACTTGATACTCAATACAGATTCTGATACCACAATTAGGGGTGTGCAAAAATATAAAAATATTGATATATTGGATCATTGAATGTGATGACACAATATCGATATCGTGGGCTGCTGCATCGATATATCACCAAGAGTAGTTTTTGGTATATTTTACTAAATTTGTTTGTTACAGAGTTACAGTTTTGTTGCTTGTTCAGAGGAAGGAAACTGTTTATATGACAATTTTTGCTGTTTTGCTGATTAAAATGGGTGTGTTTCATATGAATTTTGCACAAGAAGTGGCTTAACAAAGACTTTTAGTATCACAGCCATGATTTAGATTGAACCGTATCGAATCAATTTGAAATATATCGAATCGTAAGATCACTGTATCAAGGTATGTATTGTATCATGGCCCATGTATCGAGGTATGATTCCTATCGACAACTTCTTAATGATACCCAGCCTTAACCACAATGATGATGAAAAAAAAAAACACTCCTACAAAAGAATGTCATTTTCAACATTAATACGTAGTACTTTTCTTTTATATTACCATGTTTTGGGGTTTTTTTTTTGGACAATCCTGTGACAGTCAACCACAAAACATGCAGAATTTTATGTAAACTAGCGCTTGGTTCACCGTGTACTCCATGATTTAACACCGGCTGACATTCTCATGAGAATTTTAACATCCCCTCTGTACCAGCTTTGGCTTAAACTGGTGTAACTTTGTAGAAACATGTCTTTAAGTACTTCCTAAGCGAGTATACATCCCAAAAAAGTCCCAGAGTGTCGTCCCGGTATAGATTTTAATTCAGGCTAACATGGCATACAAGTACACGCCAAGAGACTTCATGACATGACTTCATTGTCCGTGGTTTCCAGACATGCACGCATACACGACAAGCTCCCTTAAGTCATCTTTCGTGTCAATGCTGCGTCAAGGCGATGTCATGTTAAAGTTCTAGCGGCTAAAAGTGCCAGCTACAAGGCCCGAACCAAACAAACTGCCGATAAAACATAAATAATGCCATTTTCCTGAAAGCCTCCGTTGTTCTCGTCACACGGGACCGCTAGTGCAACTCATCCTTCTCAATCCATCCACTCCGGCGCTCGCTGGGCTACTTCGGAACAATTAAGGTTGGCTTCATGCTCCACGGGTCTTGCCATGGTAAGGGGGGGGGGGGTCGGCGAGTGAAATGGCGAAGAAGAGGCTAGTTGAGGAGTTATTTAATTCATGTAGCTCGCTGGCTTCGTATTCCGCGCTCCCTGTCTTTTAGCACAGCTCACTGACCCCAACATGGTGCGGCAATGGCTCACAGGGCTTCTTTTTAATGGATGTTGGGAGATGCTACGCTAAAAGGGCCAGGGAAACGCGGGAGCCTAGAGAGATTGTTTCATGCGTGGTAAAAGATGCAAGAAGACGACACGGTGCCATTGTAGCAAACGCAAAAAAAAATAAAATAAAAATGGAAGCGCAGTGCGAGAGAGGTGGAAAACTGGTGACTCGTATGCGGAATGTACAGAGAAAATGGGTTGCCAATTTGTTTCGGAACGGTTTTGGGGATTGCAGGAGAGATCTTTGGCTTCAATCTTCAAGCTGTGAAAGGGGAGGAGAAAAGGCTGAGGAAGATAGATGAGGAGATTAGATGGTGATGATGAGAAGAGGGATGAAGCACAATCAGGAGAGATTTAAAAGCGATAGAGAGTAGAAGAAGGGGGCGGTGGCGGGAGTGAAAATTAGAGGCGCTCTGATACAAGTTCTTAAAATGACTAGTTAGAACGCTGTGCAGATACAATTGGTGAAAAATACAGATATTATTCAGAGCCTCAATCATTTTTGAAAAGCTGTACTGTGATCACAAGGTTTGGTTCAATGTACCTGTATTTTTTTAGTTCCAGAAACTTATTGTAAAAGCAGCAGTCCTATTAAACGGGGTTGGAGGTCTATGGCTTAGTACGAGATTTTCCAAAATATCTTGCACCCCTGATGCGAAAACTGCCCCATACCTGAATAACAGCATGGTGGACTTTGATTAAAATTCAAGGAACATGCTCAAGGGAAAGAGCGAGGGTGTATCAATAACCCCACGGCTGTAATACCAGAAGAGACAGAGCTTAGATCAATAAACCTGACCTCATCATTATTAAATCAAGCTCCACTTCTATGCCTATGCCACGCTCATGTTATAGCTCCAAAAATGAAAATATCTGCCTGGTTAAAAGCTACGTTTAAAAGTTTAACTCAAGAACTTATTTAAGAACTTTTTTTTTTCATATGGAGTGTGTACAATACTTTGAAATCTTACAAATGTTGTTGCCATTAAACTTTTTTTTTTAACATCTAGAAATCAGGATTATTAGCCTGATTCATCAGCCGGTTTCACTTCGTAGAAACCGTCTGACCTCGCAGCATTAGGATTCGTTCGCTCGACGGTAGGCGGGCACTTTTTTTTTTTTTTTTACCAATCGCTGCTATTTGGTCGTGACGTATGTAATGCACCACTAACGGGGCTAACTGGTATATTAAGCTTTTCCTAAATCCCGTAAGAAGAAGGGCAATAACATCTTTCCCCTTTTTGTTCCCGCTTTAAATCCTCGATCCCGGGAATCGTTGCCGACACAGAATGTTCTTGCAAACTGTCTAATGTATTCCAATTCCTGACCTAGTCACTGGAGAGAAATGAAATTGAGCGGAGGCACTAGGTGACGCCAGCTTGGTTATAAGATTATGTCATCACAGCTCAACAACGGGCATTTCTCTCAACATGATTAAGTGAAACAAATGGGAATTGTGTAATGTAAATGTTACCATACTAAGAGTAATTCAGATGGATGATTTTGCAAATGACTTCAATATAATCCTCATCAGAGAGTAGTTCCTAATCAGATTTCTGCATGTTTATAAAAGTGTATATGCTCTTGAAAACACCATGCACCAAATTGTTAAACTTGTGTTTCAGTGGAGTGACAGACAGAGGGCGGTGAGACCTTTTGGTTTTCCGTTTATTTCCATCTGCACATCGTCTACAGTACATTTGATTGACAGGACCTAGTCAAAGATTCTTCCAGTGAATAAGTATCTGTCGCTCTTAATGAAGCGGTCTGTGCTCTGTGCTCAGAATTAGCATGCTAGCCGGCTCCTGCAGCTTAAAGCCACGCCATTTAATCAGAACATTTCTGAACAATCACAACAGGAGAAACGAAGACAGTTTGAAGATGTTGACTACTTGACTTCTAATGCCAGGATGCAACGGGTCAAAGCGGATGTATATCTTAAAGCGCGAGTGTATTATTATATAATCGCACTTTAAATTACTTTGTGTGTGAACTGTGCTATGCAAATAAACTCGCCATGCTTTATCCATTAGTCCAGCAATTCACAAAGTTCAGAGTTGCAATAGTTAAGTGTGATTATGTTAGTCATGCTGATCACAAAATGAAATTACACTTTGTTAAAGGGCTTGTACCTGATTTTTATTGTTTTGGTTTGGTTTTTTTCATTTTATATAGCAGACATGTCAAACTCAGGCCCGGGGACCAAATTTGTCCCATGATATAATTATATTTGGCCCGGGAGATTATATCAAATATGTATTGGAGCAGGCCCACAGGCTACAGATAGACTATAGAGACAATATTTATTTAAATTTTTTTTATTATTTTATATTTTGCTTGTTCTGGATTCAATGTTCAATTCAAAACTATTTTTAAACATTTATTTTAATAAGAAAAGGCTTAACATTACATATCTCGTTGAAATTTTTCAATAAATATTTAGTTTGGCCCACAACTTAGTCCCAGTTTAATTTTGTCCCTCTGTGAATTTGAGTTTGACACTCCTGTTATATAGTGTTGTCTTTTATTCCATATTGTAAAATGTATTTTGAAAAAAAGAAAACGTGAATGAATGTTACTGCCTATACATTTTGAGATATTTTGTAGGAAGTAAATGCCAGGGACAATCTGTGCACCCAAATGAAAACAACTCTCTTAGCTTGTCGTTTCTCGATCATGATTCAACATTAGAGTGAGAGAAATGACAAAGTGGGTGGAGCTAACAGTTTATTCTGAAACATGCTCTTCACTTGTGGTTCAAAATCGGACACACGCCCTTTAATCAACAACATTATGCATTATGAAGGAGACAGATTGAAGCCATTGTGTTCACTCCGCAGATACGTACGCAACAGTCACCAACCGGAAGGTACACAATGACCAAGCGGATTAGTCTGTTTGCCTATTTTAGTAGCAACATGAAAGAAGGACAACAAAACACGGCTTACAAAACAGAGCTTATGTATTAGAAGGCACGTTGATATTTTCAGAGGTGGAAAGTATGTCTTGAAATACTTTTGCAGAAGCAGTAGCAGAAGTACAGAGGATTAGAGTTGCGAAAAGTACAAGTAAAGTGGACTCGTAGCAGTTCAATTGGGACCAGTGATAACAATAGTAGTTTCAGAAATATTACTCATAACAGTTTTAATACTGGTAGTATGATTTTGACTTATTTTGTAGCTTCAAAAATAGTAGTGGTTGTAGTTGCTGTTTTGGACGATTATTGCTTGACTACGAGTATTTTGTTGAATAACTTACTAGGGATGTAACAATAACAAAAATTTTGTGATATCGTATTGTCAAAAGTCTCCCAATAATATCGTGGACCATCACAATATATCGAATCACAAGTTTATTTGCTTAAATTCATTGTTACGGTGCAGCAAGAGCTAAAAAACAGAGGGAACTACATAGACCATGATCCTTTGCGTTGTTTCAGTCCATTATACATGTTGAGATAACGGTTATAAAGCACTTTTAAATCGTAAATAGTTTGGATTATGACGAAAGAAACGTAACATACTCACAATTTTAGTTAGCCTACAGAAAATATCGGAATAAATATCGTACCGTGAGATGCGTATCATGAAAATATCTTATCGAGAGATTTGGATCATTTTATCTTATGTTGACACTACTTTTAAAAAGAGGCCTGTTTTGTTTTGCCACAGTATTCTATAAGTAACTCTTGGTGTCAAAATAAATCCACTGTGTACTGTCTGCATGTAATTATAAAGTGTTTTCTTGTGCGAGAATCAGGAAGCTGTTACCCTCACCGTGACAGCAAACTTCATACTACTTCAAATATTTTGTTGACTGCATCAGAAAATATCGTACAGAGAGATTTGGATATCGTTACTCCCTAATCGTGATCCTCCCCAACATATCGTGAGCTTTCCTACAATATCACAATAAATATCGTAACGTGGGGTTCATACCGTGACGATATCGTATCAAGAGATTTGCATATAATTACACCCCTAGTAGTGACACAAATCTAAAAGTACTGTACTAAAGTAACGTGCAGTTATCTAAAAATTACCCTTTTTACAGTGGATAGTTTTTACTTTTACTTCACTACATTTGAGAGCAGGTACCTGTGATTTTTATTCCTCTACATTTTAGAACTGAACTGAAAAGTAAAAGATTAAGAGACACTTTTTTTTAGCATGGTAATACTTTGAGACAATATAAAATATCACTAATTCACTACTTAAATTACTACTTTTGATGCTTCCGCAACTCTCAAAATACCGTCCAAGATACTTCAACTTTTACACTCTTAAAGTACATTTTCAAACAGGTATTTCAGTTTCTTAAGTATATTTTTCTTTACTCCTGTATCTATACTTTTAATAACAAAATGACTAGTATTTCTTCCAACGCTGGTATATCATCACCGTGCTTACCGTGCCGTGAATGCAAACTTCGCTCTAGTCTTGGAAAGTTGTGAAAAGCACTTATAAACTCATCAAGGTTAATAATTAGGATACTTTGAATGCATAAGGGAAGTGCGGAATAACTTTGGACCACTGCAAACTGTTCTGAAGTGAACCCGGTCTGCTTTCTGCATTTTAAAACACTAAAAATGCAGTCTTGGGTATATTTTCCACTTCTGAATATCAGTCGAAAACATGCAGAGAATAGCTTGAGCGATATTGGATCTCCTCTCAGCGTGAGTGGATCCACAAAACAACCATTAGAGCCACAATAGCTACAAAACCAAAACTAACACCGTACCGCGCTGTTAGTCCATTCAGCCTAAGCTTTCGTCAATTCATCCGAAATGGGGGGAAGATGTTGAGGATTTCTCAGGCCGTAACTTCCATCCTTGCAGTAGATTTTATTATAGAAAGAGGTTTTTACAGCGCCTGACACGGCCTCACTACCTGTCGTCAGAGGCAACAGTTAAAATGCACTCTACTTTGGCTTTGTGTGTTCGAGTCTGCGCCTGGATCGGGAGAAGTGGACGCGGGTCGTGTGGCTAATGCTAAGGTTCACGCGAGAGGTAAACAGACCGGAATGGAAAAGGGGAGGGCAAAGGTTTGGTCAATAGATGAGAAAAATATTTTGTCGACTGCATCGGAAAATAAAGAAATCAGACCAGCTAAGATGAAATGGAAGTTATTGAGTATTTGTAATAATACTTCCTGGATCTCTATCATGGTTTTCAATACTTTGCTTTCTATTATTGATTTTTTGTAAGCACAACTTAAAAGTAGCAGAAAGGTTAGCACTGTGACCTCACAGTAAGAAGGTGTATTTGTATTTGAACACAGACATGTCTGACACACTGAGGACAAACTGAAAATATCAATATCAAGAGTCACTGTTGGGCAAGTTACTTTAAAACTGTACTGTGTTATTTATGACTTGTTACTGTCATTTCAAAGTAATAAGTTATATTACAATATTATTGTGTTTAAAATGTAAGACATTACATGACTATTGCAGTACTTTTAAGTTACTCTCACCAAAACAACTGAAGATGCTGAACTTTTGTGGTGTATATGGACTGAACCAGGACTAAACCAAAACTGAACCAGAGCTGAACCAGGACTAATATAAATATTTAAAATATTACATTTTTTTTCCCTGTAATGCCTTACATTACTGTGTTACTGCAAAAAGCAATGCATTACAGTAACTTGTTACTTTTATAACGCATTACTCCCAACACTGTTAAGAGTTAGAAAACACGACAACAACAAACAGTGCAAGGCTAAAACCACCATTTGCAACTAATTTCACAACAACAACAAAAGGAAAAATAATAGAAATGGGCTGATAGGGATTTTTTGAGGGGATATCTGATGTTTGACCTGCTACTGTGGCCGATAACCAGTATTTGCCTTTACCGATATTTAGCTTTTAAAATCTATAGCAAGATCACAACGTAACTTTTCACTTTTGTAAAAATAACAACATTTATTTATCTAGGGCATAATAATTTAAAAATATGTATAATAATTTGTTTGTTTGTAAGAGTGTGTGGCCAAATGTCATTCCCAGATTGTCCTCAGTGCATTAGATTTGTTTTATTGAACAGAAAATGGTGTAAAGCCGATATATCAAAATATCAAAATCTGTGTCAAGTATTGATATTGGTACTGAAGAGAATGTTGTTACCCCATTAAAAACAGACCCGGAGTTGTGTTTTGTTTCATTCACACATTCATTCTCTGTTACTAGTCTGTCTACATCTCCAAATCTCAAAATATCTCAAATAGTTAAATATGCAGGGTTTATGTGTTAAAGTGTGAATGAAACAAAACACAACTTCAGGTATGTTTTTGATGAGGAAACAGCATAACAGCATCAATCAGAAAATAGTGTAATATGAGCTCTTTAATATTTTAAACATGCCCAGAATGATTATCAAAAAGATTGAATTATGAACTGACAAATTAATACAAGAATCGAATTTCGGAGCATGTTTGTACAGTTTTAAACTACAGGGTTAGTCGCTTTTAAGCTGAATAAGACAGGATAATTGCTGTTTGTGAAGGAAATTATGGTAAATTGTGATTTCAATTTAATTTCAATGTGATTAAAACACATATATAACGTAATTTTCTGATCTATGTGATGTTGTTTCCTCACCAAAAGCGTACCTGGAGTTGTGTTTTGTTTCATTCACACATGTTTAACACACAAATCCTACATATTTAGGCTGAGTTCTTCTCCCAGACTGAAAATACTCTGTTCCACCTTGTGATGTCATATAGTTACACAGGACTTGCTCCACTGTGGTTTTTTGGTCTATGGCCTAAAAAATTGAATCCTTACAGACATGTATTTTTTCCGAAGACTTGCCTATTCCACAGTAGAACAAACTCTCGACGTATGAAAGTCCCTGCCATCGCGGAAAGTCAAACCGAAGTGAGCGATGATGAGAAGGAGAAGGAAATATACTCATAGACAGATAACAATTTCATTCCCACATTTCCGCGTATTCATTCAAATCGATTCCCTTTGGAGAGGCGAGGGGCCATCCTTCATCGGCAGAAGCTGGCCACTATCTTGACTTAGCACATGTACCGCTCAAAAACACACACACGCGCGCACGCACAAAGACACACATACACACGCTCGTCTGACACTTCCCTGCGCAGACGATAGAGATAGAAAAACAGAGTGGCTAACAGCTAAAGTGTTGCCATGGGAATATCTTAGCGAGGTAATAGGATATCTGACAACACCCCAGTGATGTCATTATCACAGTCTGGCGGCGGCGCACCCACTCAGCCAATTATACCTCAAATACAAACAGAAACGTACATTGAAGGTATATAGAATTTTACATTTAAGGGGGCTTGGTATCCTTAAGAAGTTGCCGATACGATACATACCTCGATACAGTGCACTTTCGATTTGATATGATATATTTCAAGTCAATTCAATATGGTTTGATCAAAAATAATGGCTAAATCTTGGCTGTGATACTAAAAATCTTTTGTTAAACCACTTCTTATGCAAAGTTCATATGAAACACGCCCATTTTAATCATCAAAACAGTGAAAATTTCAAATGTGTTGCATAAACGAGTTTCCTTCCTCTAAACAAACAAGCTCTGTAACAAAATCATTTACTAAAATTTACCAAAAATACTCTCAGCAGCCCACAATATCGATATCAAATCATAACGTTGCATTAAACAATACAATATCGATACTTCAATATTTTTGCACACCTCTAGTAGTGACCCAAAAGTAAAAGTACTGTACTAAAGTAACGTGCATCTAAAAATTATACTTAAGTACATTTTAAAGTGGATAGTTTTTACTTTTACTTCACTACATTTGAGAGCAGGTAAATGTGCTTTCTATTCCTCTACATTTTAGAACTGGACTGAAAAGTAAAAAGATTGAGATATATTTTTTTAAGCATGTTAATACTGTGAGTCAACAAAAATATACAAATAGAAATAGCTAGAAATTGTAAGAAATCAATTCATTTTTGTCTGTTGAACAAAGATCAGCCCAATCTCTCAAAATACTGCCCAAAAAACTTCAACTTTTTTACTCTTAAAGTACATTTTCAAACAGGTATTATCATTTTTCCATGTGTTACTGTGACTTTTTTCTTTACTCCTGTATCTACACTTTTACATAAGTAACAAAACGACTAGTATTTCTTCCAACTATTGTCTATCGTCACCATGCCGACCCGAGTGTCTCTGTTGAACCTTGGAAATGACAAAATGATAAAATGCAATCTCAAAGTGGAATAAAAAGATTGCCTCCTGTCAGCACCTGTCTGTTTGTTTTCCATTAGTAAGCGGTTTGGAGAACGCTGACTCTCCCCATGGCTTCTGGACCAAAATGCTACTGTGTAAGAAATGACATTTGTTAAAGGTGCATTGTGCAACTTTTCTGGTGGAGGGTCCGGTAGAAACAAGCGGACGACGAATCCTCAACCAAAGAGTTACAGACCTTTAAGTTAGAGATTAATTACCAAATTTGAATCATTTTTAATAAACAGTTTGGTCATAATGATTCAAGTATTCGTCCATGATTTATTAAGGCTAAAAGTATAGTTATTATAAAATATTACCACTCACTTTGATCTGGAAAAGAATCTGGTATTTTCTACAGTACTATGTAACTGGGTGAAGTACTCATTAAATTACTAAGCCTTGAAATCTTAGTAAGGGTTATGCAAATTTGTAACTCTCCATTATAAGCAAAGTCAACAACAGAAAACTGAGAAAGATGTTTTATAAATAGAAAATCATAATATTTTACTTAATGAGGTTTAGTTTTTGTTGTTTTTTGATTGAGAGAGACGACTTTGAATCTCTAAAAAGTTACGACGACTCATTGAGGATTTCACTAATTATTTGTATTTTGATTTGAAACGTGAGTCTTGATCTACTGATACTTCGCAGCTGACGTTATCAACATTCCCTGGAGTGTGATGCTACCTAAGGGCAGAGGCGGCGCTAAACTTAGGCAAAAGTAGGTGGCCGCTTAGGGTCCCCACACCTGGAGGGGCCCCCAACCAATTGCCTTCAGTGCCACTAATGACTGAAGTCTCATAGAAATTAGATTTTCTCTCAATATGACATTAAATGAGAGTACTTTACCTTTAAACAATAACCATAAGAAAAATAATAATCAAATGAAATGAATGTAAACAAATATGTAATTGAACTACCAAAAAAAAAAAAAAAAAAAAACTACTTTCAGTTCTGGTTATCTAGTAGGCGACCAAACTAATAAGACAAGTTTCCAATCCACCATAATTCAAATAAATAGAGATGTGCGTGTTTCAAGAACAATGGGAAAAAACAGACAATATAAAAAAAAGTGCATTATAGTGAGGGCCCCAAACTCAAGTTCACTTAGGTGCTAACTCCGCCACTGACTGTAGGCACTGCTCTATCAGAGATGTAAACAGACTAATAATAAAGGGTTACTCAAACATGTGTGAATTAAACAAAACACAACTTTGGGTGTGTTTTTGATGAAGTAACAACATCACTCTGTGCTAAAGGCAAAGTCTTCATCGTTGGTGTCATAATCAGACATGTTGTCGTTAACTTTCCGAGCAGTAAACAAAGTGAAACAGGCTCGGATGTCACCTGGCGGCAGCGCGCAGTGATACGAACGGAGAGAAAATAGTGCCAAGCGATTATGAGGTCTGACTTTTTTGAGGACGAAGGTTTTGTGATGCAAATGTATCACTCTTTTGAACACATATGGTTCTGAGAAGAAAAATGCTTTATTTTCATGTCCCCAGCCAACTTGCCGGACTACTTTCGTCAACACCAAAACCGGCCAGGATCTCGGCTCACCGGACTCAAGATTCATGTCAAAAAATCCGAACTATCCCTTTAAATCTGAGCTTCATTTTAACACAATCCAATGATGAACGCTCGTATTGATCACAGGCTCCTGAAAATGTGCGCTCTAAATCCATTTTGTATTTTTTCTCGAGTTTTCCGACCATCTTTAAACTTTTTTGACAGTGTCTGATAATGTGTGGTAACTTCTGGCCATTCCTCCATAGTGATACATGTAGAACATCCCCACCGTGATGTCGCTGCAAATATCAATATACTTTTGTTGTGTCCCAAAGTACTTCACCGACTTCGCCTCCTGAATTCCATGGATCTACCCGAGGGAAGCTGTGTCTATAGTTAACTACTATTCTAAAATTACTGTATAAAACGAATGCATTCTTACACTAATATATGCTAAAATACAAATTGAATCCACAGCGTCACTAGAAATGTACTACATAATTTACTTGTGAAACTATTAAGAGCAGCTAAGGCAATAATAATGTTGGTATATATATTTTTAACTTATTCAAATTCGCATAATAGTTGTAACCCCAAAAACTGAATGCATTAATCCATTAGCTCTATAGAAACTCCTGTACACATAATTAACTCCATTTTACTCACTTCCGCGGCTAAACAAATTAAGCACAGTCCCGAATTAAACAAACTTACAAAACTATTAGCGTCAACTGCTTTTCCGCCGTGTTCGGAAATAGCAGCGTGATCTGAGCCGGGCGTATTTGCTTGTATGGAGTAATTGGACAAACTCTCGGTGTTCTTTGACAGTACCCCCTCTCTCTCTCTCTCTCCTGCCTCTGTGATTTGCTGTTTGACACGATCTGGAGCAGTAAACAGAGTGGTACCAGTGGTTGTGTGAGTGTAATTATAGTGCTGCAGGGGAGACGGCAACACACGCAGATGAATAATGTGTTTTGATCTCGCACGCGCCTTTGCTTCTACTACATTAAACCTGACAGATACACGGAGAGTTGATGTTGAAACAAAAAAAAATTAAAAAATAACTTCAGAAGGATAGTGTGTTCTCTCTGCTAGGGTTGAACGATTGGGGGAAATTTTATCTAATTGCGGTTTTAATAGTAGTATTCCCTTGCTTTGTCCCCACACCCTGTCAATCATTGAACTGTGTATTCCAACTTTTAAGTCATGTTATGTTGTTAACCCATCAAAAACATACCTGGAGTTGCGTAATATGGGTTCTTTCAAGCGTGTGTGAATGAAACAAAACACAAAATTGACTCACGTGAGCTTTTAGCCATGTTAAAATGTTGTTATCTTATTGAACACATACATGGAGATGTGTTTTGTTTCATTCACACACGCTTTAAAGATCCCATATTATGCAAAATTTACTCTTGTGAGCTTAAAGTCATGTTAAAACATTGTTAACTCATCAAAAACATACGTGAAGTTGTGTTTTGTTTCATTCACAGACACTTAAAAGATCCTATATTACGCAAAATTGAGTCACGTGAGCTTTTAGTCATGTTAAAATGTTGTTACCTTGTTAAAAACATACATGGAGTTGTGTTTAGTTTCATTCACACACGTTTAAAAGAACCCATAATAGGCAAAATTTACTCTTGTGAGCTTTAAGTCATGTTATAATGTTGTTAACTCATCAAAAACATACCTGGATTGCAAATATGGGTTCTTTCAAGCTGTGTGAATGAAACAAAACACAAAATTGACTCACGTGAGCTTTTAGCCATGTTAAAATGTTGTTATCTTATTGAACACATACATGGAGTTGTGTTTAGTTTCATTCACACACGTTTAAAAGAACCCATAATAGGCAAAATTTACTCTTGTGAGCTTTAAGTCATGTTATAATGTTGTTAACTCATCAAAAACATACATGAAGTTGTGTTTTGTTTCATTCACACATGCTTCAAAGATGCTATACTACACAAAATTGACTCTTGTGAGCTTTAAGTCATGTTAAAATATTATTACCTCATTAAAAACATTCGTGAAGTTGTGTTTTGTTTCATTCACACACGTTTAAAGGGATCCCACATTACACAAAATTTACTCTTGTGAGCTTTAAGTCATGTTATAATGTTGTTACCTCATCAAAAACATATCTGAAGTTGTGTTTTGTTTCATTCACACATGTTTGATTCTCTATTATTATTCTGTCTACGTCTCCAAATCTCAAAATGCCCTGTTTGAGAGAAGATCTCAGCCTAAATATGCAGGGTTTGTGTGTTAAAGTGTGAATGAAACAAAACACAACTCTGGACATAGTTCATTGAGGTTCATTTGGTCTTCTGACAATTTATGTTATTAGTTTCTTTTTTCAGACCAAGAGTTTATAAATCAGCAGACCGGACACACAGCAACATCACGTGACCACTCTGAGGAAGACCGAGCAGTTGAAACTGTCAGGTATGAAAACAAACTCTTGGTCTAAAAAAAGAACCTAATAACATACAACTCTGGATATGTTTTGATGAGGAAACAACATAATAACATAGACAAGAAAATAGTGTCATATTGGCTCTTTAACATTTTAAACATGCCCAGAATGATTATCAAAAAGACTGAACTGACAAACTAATACAAGAACAAAGTTTCGGAGCATGTTTATATGGTTTTAAACTTCAAGGTTAGTAGCTTTTAAGCAGAATAAGACAGGATAAATTGCTGTTTGGGAAGGAAATTATGGTACCTCATAATCTGCTGCCTTTACGATTTGATAATCGCATCCATTCAAATTGTGATTTCAATTCGATTTCAAAGTGATTAAAGGACAAATATTACACTATTTTCTGATTTATGTTATGTTTCCTCATCAAAAACAGACCTGGAGTTGTGTTTTGTTTCATTCGCACATGTTTAACCGCACAAATCCTGCATATTTAGGCTGAGTTCTTCGATGAAAACTGAAAACACTCCACCTTGCGATATCATATAGTTATACAAGACTTGCTCCACTGTGTTTTTAAACAGTTCATGACTTCATAAGGTGGAAAAGAGCGTTTTAAGTGTTGAAGATGTAGACAGACTAATAATAAAGGATTACTCAAATGTATGAATGAAACAAAACACAACTCTGGGTTTGTTTTTGATGAGGAAACAACATTATAACAGATCAGAAAATAGCGTAATATGGGCCCTTTAACATTTTAAACATGCCCTGAATTATTATCAAAAAGACTGAACTGACAAACTAATACAATAATCGAATGTTGGAGCATGTTTGTACAGTTCTAAACTTCAAGGTTAGTAGCTTTTAAGCAGAATAAGACAGGATAATTGCTATTTGTGAAGGAAATTACGGTACTTCTTAATTTGCTGCTGCTGCGATTTGATAATTGCGTCTATTTAAATTGTGATTTCAATTCGATTTTACACTATTTTCTGATTTATGTTATGTTTCCTCATCACAAACATACCTGGAGTTGTGTTTTGTTTCATTCACACATGTTTAACACAAAAATCCTGCATATTTCGGCTGAGTTTGTCTCTCAAACTGAAAACACTCCGTTCCACTTTCTGATATCATGTAGTTATACAGGATTTGCTTCATGAGGCGGAACAGAGCGTTTTAAATGTTGGAGATGTAAACAGACTAATAAGAAAGGATTACTCAAACATATAAATGAAACAAAACACAACTCCAGGTCTGTTTTTGATGAGGCAACAACGTTCTAACGCGGCTTAAAGCTCACGTGAGTCACTTTTGTGCACTATAGGAACCTTTAATCTTGCAGCTCGACTCCGTGTGTGCAGAGACGCATGTGCCATCACGGATCAATGGATTACATCAGTTCTGGCAGAGGAGGTTCACGTGTGCCGGGGCGGTTACAGTCTGGACGTCACGCTGTAATTAGTTTAAAGGGAAACATTGAGTGTTGTGGGCTGCGCTGGGTCTCTCTTTCACAGTTACATAAACAGGTCAATGGTGGCACCAGACCAGACCAAAGGACAAGGGGTTAGGCTCATGACAACAGGAAGCACACATCAAAAAGATTAATCAATATTTGTATAATAAATGTATACAAGTGTTGTCAAAATACTAAAATTTCAAAGTCGATTTTGACACTAAAGAAAAAGCTCAATAACATTTTATTTATTTTTAATGCAATATACAGTAATAGTGTTTTTTTAAAAATATATTATGTGGTTTCTGAAAAAGCAGGGATGGCATCTTGCTCATCACATCTAATATTTATTTATTTATTTATTTTTATCTGCATTGCCCTAGTTCTGTGTGCCCATGTGTACCAGTTTGTCCTCAGTGCATTAGATTTACCATAAATTACTGAAAATATGAATTTAAATCCCAGATAAATATTTTTTTTTTGGTAAACTTCAGTATAACTTAACACAAATTTGGTCTCTGCTATAGAGTTTTAATGCAAATATCGGTTATCGGCCACAACAGGAAGACAAATACCAATGTCGGTAATGGCTCAAATAACCGGAAAAATGCATTTTTCAGTATGAATCCCAGTTCAAAAGAGAGAGAATCTTGTTTTGATACTGGTTTTGGTGTACCTACAGTGTGTTTTTTGTTGCTTTAGAATTTTAGAGTGAGTTGATGTTGATAGTAAAGTCAGTTTTCTAATAAAGATTGACCATATTCATGAAATATATCCACAAGGCAAATCAACCCCCATAAACGCAACGTCCATTAGGCCTGACAATTTGATTTTCGATTCAAGTTTTCACATCAGGATTCACTCCAGCGCGCACAGTTTAAACACTTTCGGGAGTAAAATTGAGAAAACTGAAATATGAGGTTGACACTAAACTTTCTACAATCCATCCATCCATTTTCTTCCGCTTATCCAGGGCTGGATCGTGGGGGCAGCAGACTAAGCAGGGGCTCCCAGACTTCCTTCACCCGAGACACATCCTCCAGCCCCTCCGGTGGGACCCCGAGGCGTTCCCAGGCCAGCTGAGAGACATAGTCCCCCCAGCGTGTCTTGAGTCTTCCCCGGGGCTTCCTTCCGGTGTCCTGTCTCCATAGAAGAGTTGTTTTTCTCTTTTTTTTTTTAAATAATAAGCAAACATATTATAAAAAGACCAGAAGGACTTTTATAACATGTTTGGTTATTATAAAAAATGACTAACATCTCTATGGCGACAGGGAGGTAGCGGACTCTGAACCAAAATCTTGTCCTGATCGCAATGGAGCTCAAAAGTGACTGTCCACTCCATTAATTTTTGCAATCAACTTTTAGAAAATTTCAAATATTAAGAGTTCAAAAACAGTGCAGAAGCTAAGTAATATCCATAACACAGTTCTTTTAAGTCCAAAAAGCAATTTCAGAACACAAGATTTGGTGAAATTAGCAATCTGAGCAATCTTTCAAACTCTTAGTATTATTTTTTTCTGGAAAATGATTGAGAAATTAACTTCTGTAACTGCTGCTAGAATATATCGAGAGGCAAGTTAAGGTCACGCCTGATACTACGTACTGTACCTTCAATATATAGGCCACCTGCAGATTTAAATCACGCGTTTAAGTTTTCACATCAGTCGACGTTGTGCAAAGATGCATCAACCCAATTACTTCCATCTTTTCATCAAACAGAATTTATTAATGTGTTGTTTTTTGGGGGGACGGGGTGGAGGATGGCGAGGGGGGCGACGGAGGACTGGAGCGGAAATCTCTAGCTCATAAAGCAAATGAAGTTTACGTGCTTCGCCGAGCAGTAGACAAGATCCATTAATTTGTTTGATTTTGTGAATAATTAATTGCTCGGCGCGTGTCGTTTTCTAAAAGGTGCACGGGGGATGGAGCTGGGAGCGGGGCGGTTTAGTGCGCGGTAAAAGTGGCAGTACAGTGTAGCTATCCTGTCACCGCCAAAGGAAACATGAAAGCGCATTGAAGATTTGAGTTTACTCAGAGGCAAAGTGTGTGTTTTAAGTTTTGTTTTTTAAAGCAGAGAGGCAAGCGATATTTCCCTTTGCTGTGGTTCTCACATCTGGTGCAAGCAGATCATAATTAAGTTGAGCAAATTTTAAGATTGTCTGGTTTGAAGGGTTTATTTGACAGGAGTTTGTGTTGTATAAAGTGGGAAATGGGGACGAGAGAGGTTAGAGACATTCGGTAAATGGTCCAGGCTGAGAATCGAACCCCAAACTCTACCAACAGTGAGCATGAGATTTTGGCATTTTTAATAGTCAATGATCAGTGTAGGTCAGGAGTTTCTGATCTTTTTTCGTCCGGTGAGCTACATTTACAAAACAAAAAATGCCAGAGAACTACTTATTTTAGCGGCCGCAAAAGAATGAGACAATTATAAGAAAGAGGGTGAGTCTTTGGGTACAGTTAGATGCCTATGAAATATAATCCACTGTCCATTTATTAGTGCAAAAAGCTGGAGTTCAGAATTATACATTTACAATAGTAATAGGCATGCAATTAACCAAATTTTTGTCATTCAAAAAAAAAAAAGTTATAGTATTTCCCTCTTTTCCCAATTTATTTATTTTACTTATTACTTTATTTATTTACTTATTATTATTATATATAATAATAATAATAATAATAATAATAATAATAATAGTAATAAATATACATATATATTTTATTTTTTTATATATATTTTTTTTACAATGGAGGATTGGATATTGCAATAGAGGAGGGTAATGGGAAGAGGGGGTTGGAAAAAAAAAAAACACAGTCACATTATATTACTGCTATTAGGGATGTAACAATAACTGAAATATCGTGATATCGTATCATCAAAGTTCTCACAGTAATATCGTGGACCATCACAGTACATCGAATCACAAGTCTCTTTGCTTAAATTAAGAGTTATGGTTCAGCAATAGCTAAAAAAAAAAGACAGAGGGAACTACATAGACCATGATCCTTTGCTTCATTTCAGTGTAGACTACAAGAAGAAATAACAGCTCTAAGCACTTTTAAGACTTAGTTCTTTGGATTAAGTCTTGTCAAGGCATTTTAAGAGGAAAAAGTAGCATCTTAGCCCACACAAAATATTGTAATAAATGTTAAACGATATACTGTGAGATGTATATCCTGAAAATATTGTACCGAGAGATTTGGATATTGTTACATCCCTAATCATGAGCCTCTCCACCATATCGTGAGCTTTCCCACGATATCGCAATAAATATCGTACCGTGAGATTCATACCGTGAATTAGACTTGGATATCGTTACACCCCTACTGCTAATTGTTTTTCTCTGTGACATCTGCTTTAAGTGCACAAAAAAAAAGTTATTCATCAGCACAATGGTATAATTTCGAAAATCCTTTGGCGAGATACAGGCTGGAGACCCCCGGCGTAGGTCTTTTTAACCGAGAAGCCTACAACCAAGCCTCTGTCAGTGAACGCAGGTAGTTTGTAGGAGTCTGAAGAAAGAAATTTGTTTTTATGTGTTAAATGGTTTCCTGCCAAATCCAGGATAATATCTCTTTCACTTGCCTCAATGAAATTTAATGAACAAACCTGTATTTAAAAAAAACACACAAGAGCTCATTTGTCACCCATCATTTTGAGCAAAGTGAAAATGCTTCACCTCAGATTAACAGTTTAGTGCTTTGCTCATCGATTCTGCATAAATTTGTGATGTTTTTCAGTCCCATCTGATATAATTTCATTCCTCGTAAGCAGCAATATTTGTTTTGATATAGACAAACCAACAGTGATCAGACTCACATTTTAGTCAAGTATTGGAGAAAGTTCAGTGGCACTGAATAAAAGTCTCAGTAACACTTTATAATAACACCTTATTTAGCCTTAATAAAGCATGAACAAAGACTTAATTGATAATGATTCACGCTTAGTAACTACTTAATTACTACCTTAATTAACATTTAACTTGCACTTAATTTGCCTGTGCTGTAAATAATTATAATTATTTCATACTTAATTATTCATGAACTGAAAACTAATGCATATTTAAATACAAATTTGAGCATTTATTAATCATTAGTAAGCTATGAGAGAATGATTTATTAATGATGCAGTGAAATGATAATTCAGGCAGTTATTATCTGTTAGTTAAGTCTTTTTGAGAGCTTTTCTAAAGTGAAGACTAATTATCCTTTATTAAACATTTACTAAGCATGAATCATTTTTAATTAAGTCTTTCTTCATTATTAATTAAGTCTTTGTTCATGCTTTATTAAGGCTAAATAAGGTGTGGTAATTATAAAGTGTTACCAAAGTCTCTGATTTACGTTCATAAAAGTAATAGTGAAAGCCATTTTAACGTTGATGTTATTTTTAATAGAACAAAATTAAATAAAAAATGGATTGGTCAAATTTGTAAACATTTCTGTCAAAGCTCAGATCGATATAAACTCAAGAATCAGAGTATTATGGAGTTTAGAAACAGAGAAGCAGTTCCTCAATTGTCACCTAATGATGAACAGAGACTTTCCAACTTCGTGTCCGCCTCAGTGTACAGGATTACTGAAAAATGCATGCATGAAACAAGTCCAGTAAAGATTTTTTTCCCCTTTAATGGCCTTGGAACATGGTTAAAATCTCAAATCCAATTGAGCATAATAGCACCTTTAAAACTTAATGAGGGGGCTTGAAAGAATGCCGAGCGAAAAGAGCTAGTGACCAACATGATCCAGCCGCCGTTATTGACTCGGGAGGAAGTCGATAAGCATTTAGCGTGAGAATTACATGAAGCCAATCAACAACCTGCGGCCACCTACTCACTTTAGACAGGTGCGAGAAGAAAGGGCTTTTAAAAGTTGGCAAAGTGTACCAGCAAGAAACCCGCGAGAAAATGAGAAAACGTAATGATCTGAAGCCAAATAGCCCTAAATAAGTTGTTTTTTCTTCTTCTCTCCATTTTGCGCAGTGATTTTTTTCCCCCCTTTTTTGCACGCTGCCAGGGTGGTACCTCGGAGGGGAATTGCTTAGAATGCAGCGAAGGAAGACATTTCTTTTCCTTAATCAATAATGCATTCTTTTCAATACAGCCGAGTGATACATTATTTAACAAAGCCATCGAGATGTATGGAAGGGGGCAGCCAATGCGGGGAGATGCACCAACATTTATCTAATTAACAAGCCGGTATAAAAGATGCCGGGATGGATGGAGATAGATGAGGGGAAAGAAGAGGGGTATGAATGGGCACCCCTGTCGTACACGCAGTCTACGGGGGTTGATAAAGCGCCAGGAGATTTAGCCCTCAACGTGACAGCGCTAAAGTGTATTCCGAGCACGCAAACGCCTTCAAAGCAGCGCGCCGTTAGAAGGCGAGAACACAACAGACAGAGCGCGCTGAGGGTCTTACAGGCCGTAATCATAGCCCGCAAGCCAGCTCTTAAGGCGTGCATGGAGATTAGTCCGAAAATCTGCATAGAACAAGGCGGCGGCGTGGAAGCATCAGAGGGGGAAAAGTGTCTAAACCTGGACGTGGAGAGCGCGAGGGGGAGACGGCGGAACTTAAAGATGGGTTCAAGGAGTAGCGGTAGAGACATTAAAGCTAACGTAATCCTCATTTTAAGTGGAGAAGTGCAGTGTTTGCCAAAGAGGGAGGTTAAACTGTATGCCGCATTATCGCCGTTTAGAGAGTGAGTGTAAACATGACCTGAAGTCACATTGTGTTGTTCAGTTTGCACAAATAAACTGAGGACTAGACCAAGAATGTAAAGCAGGAAAAGTGGGGAACCGAGCCAGGATGCAGCTTACAGTACAAACTATTTAAAGTGATAGTATGTACCTTTGTGGAGGTGAAAAGTCAACTACATGAGTCCATATAGTGTCATACTTATGCACATTCCCCATGGAGATAGATAAGGAACAACATTTCCATGGAAACAAGCAGGAAGAGGTCCTCCTTCAGGACAAATAAGAATGCTTTATGGAGATACAAGCCCTCTCATAATAAGAATGCATGTTTTTAAAATTATTTTTAGTGCATTAAAGACATCAATAATGAAAAAAAACTCATAGTACACAACTTTTTTGACTAAAAATATGAGAAGACTCTTACGGCACCCATCTAAACTTGTATTATCATCAAGCAAATAAATGTGCAAGTCACTTATCATCTTAAAATGTAATGTACTGATAAAATAATTCATTACAAAAAAGTACAGCCTGCCATAGGGATTCAATTGCAGCATTTATCTTGTCTTCTTAGTAGAATATTTTAGGTCTATATCATCTATATCAAACAATACAGGTAACCTTGATGTTTTTGATGCTCACTTCCATCTCTGTCAGAACTCATGACGGCTTGTGACATGCGTCTTCACCGCTGTTTGAAACATGTCACAGTAAAGCATCATGTCTTCCATATATAGACTGATAATAGGTGAATTAGTTCATCAGAAATCAGCAGGTAACACTGGAGCATGTCGGGCTACAAGTGCATGCAATTAGTCTGATTAATACACCCACAAGTAATTCACCAACCCAAAGCTATCCTTCCTGTCAGTGAGCATCAAAAAGGGAGGTATTATATTATTGCAGAAGTGCCAGACTGTGTGGCCAAGTGTCCATTTATCTGAAGAGGACACTCGCGCACACAAACACACAAAATCATGAGTGCTGGGTTTTTGTTCTGTTGGGGGCCATTACATTCACACATATGCATTTCCTGGAGACTAATCCAACCTTAAACATAGTCACTACTTGCCTAAACATAACTTAAACACTAATCTTAACCAATTTAACCCTTATCTCATGGGGAGAGATGGGTTTTTTTTGGTCACTTTGGTCTCTCAACATGCAAGCGTTTAGGAAAGATATTTTAATATTTAATTTAATCAACCTGCAGTCTTTAAGTTATACGGGACACTGTAACTTCAAAGACCATTTTCTCAAAAGCGTATTTCTCCCCAAAGATCACCATTTAAAGTAGCACCTACATACACCAAACATTCCACTTTTGTATTTCACAAGATTTTGACAAAACATACAGAGTTTCAAACCTGATTTGTTAAAGTTTTAATTTAAAAAATGGGACAAAATTTAAGTTTATGAAATCTGGTTTACTCAAATACTAAATAACATATCCATAATCCATAATATAATATTTGTATATCTTTAGCATCTAATATGTCCAACAAGAAACAACACATTTTAACCTGGCTCTTTCCACGTTTTGTTGAATGTCCAAAAATAAGTTGATTTTGGCAGTTTTTTTAATAATTGAAATCCCTAAATTTAAGATTTGAGTCCGCGCAATGGGATAAATACTTCTCTACACACAATTATACCTGAGGTGCAACTAAACACTGAAAAACATCTGCAGTCTAAATGAGGGGTGCTGTTTTCACGTATCTATTTAACTAAGAAACCCTCCACACAAGCACAAGTGGAGAGACAATTTTCATTTTCATCTCTGGACAAGTTCACACTCTTGCGTATTTACCCACACTTTGCTAAAGATGCGCGCCCTATCTGCAACTGCTCGTGTTTTGCCAGTGTCCCATGGGCCCTGCAGGCAAAACAAGAGAAGCCAAATTGGAGGGTCTGATCACCGTGGAGTGGATCATCGTCCCCCGGCTCTCTTCAGATGCGACGTCGAGAGCTCTGTGACTGCCGTTTCAATGACTCTCTCCTCCAGCAGGTGCCAATCAGGACACTGGGTAATTCCCCCGGCTCGCTAGCCTCTCCTCTGGTCAAACGCAGGGATTATCAGACCTCCTCAGCCTGCCCCTCCCTCCCTCCGTCCCTCTCTTCTCTTCTTCTTCTTCTTCTTCTACTCTTTCCTGCAATCTTTCTTGACTCTTGAGCTGAATCGATAAATCATTACCGGAGCAACAGTTCTATATTAAGTGCAAACAAATAACGGTTCCATAGGTTCAACTTGACCATACGCAGGAAGAAATACATTTTGTACAATCTTCCAGAACATACTGTATAATAGATCTATCGATTAAATGCAAAGAAACGGTTATTGAGAAAAGCGTCAACTAATTTAGTAAGAGAAAAAGCACTTCTGGACTCTAAAACGTGTGCCAAGAAAACTGGTTTTATGATTTAAGCAAAGAATTACTTAACGAAATGACACAAGGAACATTTTTTCAGGTCAAATTTAGTAAAAATGTCAAATTCACAGGCCTTTCGAAACCTAACAACTAATCGATTAAGTGAAAGAATCAACACTAGACTAATCCATTATCCAAATAACCAAAGCTGCAGTCCGACATCACTAGAGGAATGATCCCAGTTAGAAACATTTCATATTTTGCGAGACAATTGGTTTAAAATAAGATGTTTCTTTGCACTAGAGGAGAAAGTAGGCTATGTGTAAGTCTACTGGAAGTATTATTTTGACAATGGCAAGAAATAAACCACACCTCTCACAGCTGACCTCATTTCCTTAGCTTACATAAAAGGGCTTAGTAAAGACACACGGATACGATATGCAGCTTCTTAAGGACGCTTACAGTGCATATGACAGGTCTGACTACTCACTTTACTAAAACATGGTAAAACACAATTATATTTAAGAGTTTACTTTAAAAAAATCTCTTAAATTCTGTGAGGTATATAGTTTTATTTCCTAGTTGGACATGCCCAGCACATGAGACATAACAGAGGTATTTCCATAACTGTTTCCTAGCAACCATAGGCTTAACAATGGACATGTTTTTAATAAAATACACAATAGTGACGATTAGACCGAGACAAAATAAATGACAACACCTTTATTTTGTTGAAGGTGCACTGTGCAACTTTCTTGGTGGAGGGTCCAGAATGTTCCACAGTATGATATTAAACCTTTCAAGCTTTAAGGAGATCAAACCAGACCAAGTTACAAGTCAGATCTGTGGAGAGGCAACCCTCCTCACTGTAAGAATGTCTGTTTTTAGGTATATTTTTGAACTATAAAACTATGTAATTGAATAAATGTAAAGTAGAGCTGTTTAATGTCATACTGTGGAACATTTGAAGGCTGACAGATCTCCAAACAAAAAAGTTACACAGTGCACCTTTAAATGTTTAATATGCCAGTAAGAATTGGTGTTACTTTTGTGTCAATTGTTTCTGTAATTTGGATGGAATTATCAGTAGAACTCACCTCTAATTCTTGTATTTTGGTACTTTTCTTCTTTTTTTTCCCACAAACTTGCCACATAACTGATGTAAAACTATGATAAATATTGAACACATGCACTACAAACTAAACAATAATCAATAATAATTAGAAAACCTAGCTATTTACTTTACTACTTACTACTTATTTTGAATTTATTATAAGTAGGGATGTAACAATAACCAAAATATTGTGATATCATACATCAAAAATCTCACAATAATATCGTGGGCTGTCACAATATACCGAATTACAAGTTCCTTTGCTTAAATACATGGTTTTATAGGAGCAAAAGCTTATGAACATTGGAAACTACATATCCCATGATTCATTTCAGTGCAGACAACCTGAAGAGATATGTTTTTTACTTGAATTCTTGGGATTATGATGGAAATAATTCACACCAAAATATTGTCAAGGTATTTTAAAAGCAAAAAAGTGTCCTATCTGCAGTTATATCAGCCTCTCCAAAATATCGCAATAAATAAATCGTGACAATATCGTACCGAGGGATTTGGATATTGTTACATCCCTAATTATTCCTATTTATATTTTTGCGATTTGTTATTATATTTTATGAGCTACTGTGTCCAAATAATTTCCCTTGTGGATCAATAAAGTTTGTCTAAGTCTAACCTGGCATATGCACTTTAAAAGCTTGCCATATCACAACATAAGCATAACAGGGGAGCCATTGTGTCAGAAATTCACATTGCCGTTTATATGCTTGTGTTCACAGCCCAAAAAGTTGATTGGCAGGCGGCCGGTATTGCCCGTTCGAAGGTGAGAACCAATGAGGGACTCCATAGCGGCTGGTGTGAGGGAATCCTGCACAAAGTGTTCCAGCGAGCCACCTACGTCTCCTGCTTTCTCGCACCTCTCCCTTGAGGCTATCTCTTGTATGCAAATGATTATTCCATCTCCTAACACCTCCCCTGCAGCCTCGCCGACAAGCCATAGCACTGATGTGTCCGAGATACAGCCAAATGTCCGAGCTTCCTTTCAATCTGCTACGGTGATAACGGTGGATTTTTGAATGTGCAAAACGGAGCGTGCCAGCCAAAAGCGTTTCGGGGCTGACAGGTTAGTGTGTGCTTTGTGTTCGTTTTCACAGGTTTGCGGTTCAGCACAGATGGTACACCAGAATTTCGGGCCGCGCTCCGAAAAACCAACAAATTACACTCTGTACATCCATGCAACACTCGCTCTGGTACGAGGCCAAGGCAGCTCAATGCCAAAACACACGCCAGTCAACTGTTTGTTCATTGATACTTTGCGGCTGATTGGGGGGGTGAAGCAAACTGGAGGCACTGATCTGTCTGAAGCTCTGTTATTCAAGATAGATTTTAGACGCTTGTTTTAACACAATCTGATCACAGAGACAAAGAAATTACTTTGGCTACGTTCAGACTGCAGCCTGAAGTGACCCAAATCCAATTTTTTCGCCCCTATGCGACCTGTATCTGATTTTTTAATGACGGTCTGAACGATACAGATCCGATTTTTTCAAATGCGACCCAGGCCACTTGGATATGTGCTCCTAAAACCGATACATATCCGATCTTTTGACATGCGACTTCAGTTTGAACGGCCAGGTTGCATTCATCCCACCTACATGTCACAAATGTACAGAAATGTTCTTCTCGTCATACGAAAATTGTGTATGAACTCCGTGTCAGTGAAGCAGCGAGGCACATCGCAATCCCACCAGTCTTGGCTACGACTCCGCACCCACTCGTTCCTTTCTACGTTGCTGCCACTGCCACTACCCCACAAAATGCCATGGCCAAAAATCTCATCCTTCTCCTTCTAAATCTTCTCCTTAAAACAAATAAGCTGTACATGTTCTGGTTCTGGTACAACAACTTTAAAATCACCAGGTGCTCAATGCTCGCATCCATGTTTACGCAACTTCCGTAAACGCGGGACACTTTGGGGGCGTTTAAAATTCACACTGGAGATCACATACAAGTCGCATTTAATTGGAAATGTGAACGATCTCGCAAAAAAATCCAATTGCACAAAAAATCCGAATTGAGCCTTAAGCCCTGCAGTCTGAACGTAGCTTTAATTGGAAGTATGTCAGGTGAGCTGATTAAACAAGTTCCAGGCAACAATAATTAGAGAAACTGTAGAACCTGTGCTGAAAAAAAAAAGGTATTGTCCTAAATATTTCCAATGGAGTGTTTTAACTCAAAGAAATTAAATGTGAAAATTTTCCTCAGATAAGTCATACTTGAGCACAGGCACAAGCAAATAACCCACTCATTTCTATAAAAATGAACAACCTCTGCAGAATTTCCTGGACGTAACTCTCACTACAACCATGTGACTTTACAGCCATCATTGTATTCCACTGATGAATGAAAGAGAAAATAAATCTACACATCGTGCCCCCTTTGTTGCTCTTTCCTATTTACAGTCAAACGTTTTTTTTGTTTGTTTGTTTTTTCAGTTAGTTATTCTCAACTATTTCTCAACCCAAACACCAAAACAGTTTGCTAATGTGTGCATTGTGTTTCCATGGTAACAGCTGAAAATTGTGCCACAGACATATGCCGAACCCCTCCAAAGCCACCGCAAAGTATCAATCTCTTCACGCAACAGTCTTATTTATTAATTTTTTTATGGACTTACCTTTTCTGCCATGATCATCGAGGACCCACCGTGGATGCCCAGGATGGGGATGAGCGTTTGCGAGGAAATAAAATCCAAAATCTGCGCCACCGCCTCCTGATCCGTGCCGTCGCCGAAGACCACGCCGTGTATCTTAGTCCCGGACATGAGGTCGCACATGTGGGTGATGATGCTCTTCGGGTCGGTCTCGTTCACCAGCAGAGTCACCACGTTGACGTCGATGGGGTCCTCTTTGCTCCACAACGCTCGGATATCCCGGTCGGAGATGTAGCGCGTGCGGCCGAGGATCACGGCAATGTTCAGGACGGGGACTTTTTCGGAACCCGTGCGTTTCTGGGCGGCCGCTGGGTGGGCCATGACGAGTAGTACCACCAGGATGGCCCAGCATAGTAGTAGGATCCTGCAGTACCCTCTTCTGCTCCTCCTCTTGCTTCGCTTGGTGCTGTGGGACATCGCGCCGAACCTCTTCATCCCCTGCGGAGACGAGAACAGAGATGGGTTGAAAGACGGAGCGATATCGGATGAAAAAGGGGTGAGATCGGGGGGGTGAGGAGTGGAGTTTGAAGTGTGGACAAGATGGTGGGAAGGGAGAAGAGACGGGAGAAATAAATAGTTAATGTAAGGCTCTTTCGGTACAGGCGTTCAAAGCAAAAGCACACGTTGGCTCCTTGTCTCTGCGGAGTTATTAAGCACATAAACCTGGTGCGGTGGGAGATGGCCTTGAGAGGAAGCAGCAGAGGTGCGGCAGAGAAAGAAGAGATGACTAACTAGTCTGCTGAGCGGTCACGATTCAGGAGATTTTCATTTGGATAAACAGGAAAGAGGAAAGTGAACCAACTGTTTTGTGTAATTGGGAAAGGCTGGTAAAAGTCAGGCACAAATCCGGAGGGAATGTGTCATAACATGTTCTAATTGGGTTAGTTCTTGCTTCGTAGGGGGTAAGGAAGTCAAACAAAAGGAAATACATACACACTATTCATAATTATAACCTGTCTGGCCTTCATATAACATTTTAAGGAAAACGATTAAGATTTTTAAAGCACAATTTGAACTAAGAACTTATTTTGGGTAAAAAATAATATTACTCTTTAAAGCTTAGTCTATGTAATTTTTATGGTCACCACCTTTTGTCTTCATGGAGATGTTTTTGGTTTGTCTGTCACAGTAAATACTATATGGACTTCATTCAATACAAGACAGATGGAACAATTTTTATCGTTGGTACATTTACCTTGCACTAGTGGGAAAAATGTGGGATATTTTTCTTCAAACTAACTATATAAGTGTTATTTATGTATTGCAATTTGGTTTTTTAACAATATTGTACATTTAGAATCGTTTTGGGGGAGATAATTGGCCCAATCCAGTAATGAAGTAACTGGTCAGGGCTATTGTTCTTCGAGGGTTTCTTACATATTATTATTCTTTTTTCCCCACATATAATCGCATTTTTGGCCCCCTGAACATCGATGAAAATTCCCGCAACTGGGTATTCGGGTATGTACCATATTTTCCAGGCTATTGGGCGCGCTCATAAGCCGCCAACCCCATCAAAAAATGACTGCATGCCCCGCAATCCAGAGCGCCCTATACATGAATCCACTCTGGTGTCCCAGCACGACTTCAGTAAACTACAAAGCCGCACCACCAGCAGCGCACGCAAACACACACGGAGCAGACAGCGACCGCACAGCCAAAAACACCCACAGACACACTCATCACTCCACGCCGACGAGGAACGGAACGGAGGAACGAACCGAAAAAGCGAGTGCAATGTGCCACTTCTAGACACGACTGAACAACTGAGTCACTGCGAACACGCCGACAATCCGTTGGTCCCAGACAGCACCCTCCCTACACGCCACAACTGAACAAAGCCCAGAGTCACCGTGAACGCGACAAACAAAGTCCCACTGACCCATCGAACTGTTGTGTTTTATTTAAAGTCCGGTGGGATTTATTTGTGAAAGAAGTTCGAAAATAGACCATTTAATGCCTTATAATCCAGAGCGCCGGAAAATACGGTACTGCATGACCCTGATTCCACTGATATGTCAAACACAACACCTATAGGAATGCACAGAATTTACTACGGGGATTCGTGAAACTTTTCAGAACATTCACTGACATGCTCCTGATCTTAAAAGTCAGTGAGACCTAAGCCCTAGTTTTTACAGTTTTGCATCTAGAATCATTCACTGTTTAGAATTTTAATGTCACACTACCTAACTTTTCTGGTGGAGGGTGTGTTTTTATGCACAGTCTTCGTCTGACAGTGCTCTATAATGACCATAATAGTCACGTGACCTATGGCCAAGATTCTATCGTTTGTCTCTAGGATCAGTCACATTATGCAATATTAAAGGTACACTATATAATTTTTCTGGTGGACGAGCTGTCGGTCTGGGCGGGTGGCGGGAAGAGGGTGGTGTGCCAGGGCGGTCGCGAGGGCCATCATCGCCACAAGCGGCTTTAATTCTGCTATTTTACTTCAATATTATCATTTATCGTTTATATTTACTTCACAGATATATTGTACTTCTATCTCCATGGGAAATTAAAGCATGTTTTCTAGGAATATCTGAGCAATAAAATTAAATAAAACTGCATTTAAATCAAACTAAGACAAAGATATAACATCTCCACTGAGCCAAGCAGGTAGCAGACCCTCCATCAGAAAAGTTACTTAGTACACCTTTAAGTTGTTGACAAAAAAATAATAATAATAATCTTTCACCTTATTTCAAAATGAAAAGCTTTTGAAATGTGTTGCCAAGTCGTGTCAATTAAAAATCTTCTGTTCAGGCGCTGTTCTAAAAAAAACAACATTTTCTGAAATTAATTCCCCTTTTGTTACATTTCAGGCAGATTAATTGGTTTGAAAAGAACTGCTTATTACATTCAAAAGACTTCAGGGAATTGTTTGAGGAAATATTTCAATGTCTTCAGCTCGGTGGCACAGCAGTTCACACTGATAGCAACAAGTTCTTGGGTTTGATTCAAGGAAACAGGTAAACGTCCTTTTTATTGACCTTCTACTAATGACATAAACAAATAGATTCTGAATTGCTCTGAGACTTTGCTAGTTAAATGAATTCTCAAACAATAATTGAAAACTGAATGAAAGTACTATTGCTTCAGTCGTCTTAGAGCGGCTTTCTCACACACCCAGAGCTACAGAGCGCGAGCACGGAGCAGATCATTGGGTGTCCTGGAGGTAAGTTAGATGGGAGTTACATAAAGACTACAAAGAAACACCGGGCTAATAATAGCTTGGGATGCCAGATAGTGTTCTCTTGTGTTTTAAAAGTGTCACTATAGACTTGACAGAGTAAATGAGCATTGGCGATGAATGCAGATAAACAATAGCTGTGAAGAAATGTGAAGAAATGTGGAGAATTATCTTATTGCATTCATTCTGAGACACAATGAGGTTGTTATGAGAGTTAAAGGTGAAATATGAAATGTTTTGGGGCTGCTGTTTGCCATCTGCTTGTTTTTCTGACTGTAATGTTGTTGCTTTGTCTGAAATGTTCCACAGTACGGCATTAAACTTATCAAGCAGACAAGCAGCTCAGAGTAAGAATGCATGTCTTTCAAGGAATGGTTTTTTTTTCCTGTAATTGAATAAATGTAATATGAATGCAGAACATTCCAGGCTATGCAATAACATCTCCACGGAGACGAGCAGATGGCTCACAGAAAAGTTACAGTGGGCCTTTAACCTCTTCAAAGTCATGAAAGACTCACACATTACACAGTTTGATCCAGGCTTATCCAACATTTTGAGGTAAGAAACTAGTGTCACAATAGAGCTGCTCGATTATGGAAAAAAAATCATTATCACGATGATTTTGGTCAGTACTGAAATCATGATTATTTTTTTAATTAAACAACACATTTTTTCAGCATTTCTCTTTCTCGAAAAAACACTTATTGATAATTTACGCAAAAATTTCAAATTGAAAATAAATACAGGCTACAAGTATGTACTTTAGAGCAGTTAAAACATAAAATGAATAAAATATACTTTGAAAATTAAATAAAGGCACAGAAAAACAAATGTATCCAAAATAAACTATATATCCAGCTGGTCTACAGTCTCTATATTTAAAAAATGAAATAAGTATATTTATTTATATAAAAAATATCCCAAAATAAACATTAAGCTTTAAATCATTTCAACTGGATCATATGAGTTTGGAGATCGTTTGACACACAAATCAAAATCGTGATCAAAATTCGATTAATCGCTCAGCCTTATGTCACAATGACACTAAGGAATAGACACAATACTAAATGTCAATTCCAATACCACAATAATAAAAAACACTACTTATTTAGACAATAGAATGTGATTTTCATTAATAAATCATAGTACTTTCTTCTTATTATTATTCTTATTATTGTATATTATGTTCTTATACTTGTTCTGATAAAGCTCAAGTTCATTCTAAAGCTATTCAAGGTTAATTTCTGTTCTGTGAATGTGACTTTTTTAGTCTCATTACCTGCTCAAGCGAGTATCTAGTTTTGATACTAGTTTTAGCATCTATTAGTATCTGATTTTTGATTCTTTTGACAACCCTAGATGAAACCAAACAACTAATCACATGCATTTCCGAACATGTTTGGAGGTGTAGCACGAGACAACTACAAATCAAGCCCCCGTGCAGACAGAATATTGCATTATCCTGTATTACTAAACTAATTGCAGCCACGCATGATTCGCTAATTGGGACTATTTAGATTACCACGACGGCTTCTTTTCCTTGAGCTGTAATTGTAAGACTGATAGGGCTTCTCTAGAGGAGCGTGAAATGCCTGTGACTTGGTCTTGGCTGAGGCGCGCTCGGTGTAGGTGTGCGCCGTTCAGCATGAGCGGAGTCACAAGCGCATGAAGCATATGGTCACATCATGTACCCACGTGGACTTAACCATTTATTCCCCCTATGCTCTCCCCTACATACGTACATACAAACACACACGTACACACACGTACACAAACACCATGTTTTTTGCGCCAATACTGTGTCTGTTTTTGTTGCATGACTGACTCCCAGATGCTCCCGTCTATACTGCTTGTAGATGCCGGGTCAGAGCATCGTAAAATACTTATCTCATGTCTGCCATTTAACTCAAGGAGCTCAGTAAGTCAGCTTCAGTGGTGATGAGTTTGGTTTACCGGTTTATCTAGTGATCTGTGAAAAAAATGGAAAAACATCTAATAGGAGATTTTTCTTTCAAGCGTTGCAATAACATTTACAATTCATGTTTTAAACAGGATTCTGTCTGAAGTCACCATTTTAAAACATGTTGAGGAGCTTTAAAGATTCAGTATGTCACTTTTCCCCACCTTGTTTCCATGGAGATGCTGTTAGGTTGCCTTGAATCTTCCACAATATGGCATTAAAATTCTCCATCTTGCATTTATTTAATTGCTGGTATTTGTTTTGCTTTAAAAACGTTATTTTTCTTGAGTGGGCGTACTACTCCACAGATCTGACTTGTAATGTGGCCTGGTGGCATCACTTTCTGTCTCCAAGTTGAATGCCATACTGTGGAACATTCCAGGTAAAGGAGGAGAAAATTCAGTTTGTCGACTGGACAAAAGTTAGTTTGGTTGAAGACATTTCGCAGCTGTTTCTTCAGTTCTGGTCAGAATGCTGGTGGAAACTTCCTTATATCTGCAGGGAGAACTGAACCAGAACTGAAGAAGCAGCTTGGATGAGCTGCGAAACGTCTTCAACCAAACTAACTTTCGTCCAGTCGACAAACTGAATTTTCTCCTCATGGATTCTACCTGGACGACTGAGGGATTCTTCACACATTCCAGGTAAAGCAATAACATCTTCATGGAGGCAAACAGGCGGCTGCTTGAATGGATATTTTGTTGTATTCAGTGGACACAAAGTTACTCAAGTAATTCATTCTTTGCGCTTTGTTAATTGTGACCTTGTGCTACACGCTGCAGCCTATGTACCACCTTTATGAGCTCTTCATTTCTGTATGAAGTAGATGTGATTTCCACTTCTGACTCTGACTGCCATGTGTCCTTGTTAAGGGCCCATTACATCTGCAACGTTGAGCCAGTGAAGGGCCATGAGCCAAGGAGGCGTTTGAAGTTGGTAAACTCCTCTGAGGACAAGTGTCTTCTGGATCAAACTGCACTCAAATAAACAAGACGACATTTACGCCTGGAGCACAGATCAATGCAACACCAGCACATGGCTCCAAAATAGAAAGTCTGGTTTGGGGAAAATATGGCAGGGAGGGTAATCATAAAAACGTATAATTTTTGTATATATATTATTAGTCTGTCTACATCTCAGTTTAAGTTCAAAACACTTTATTCCACCTTGTGATGTCATGTAGTGGTAGTTTTCATGTTAACAGCTACCCTTTTACATTCAGCTCAGTATAGATCAGCAGGCTAAATGATTCCAGTGAAGGTGAATGGAGTTTAAAAACACAGTGGAGCACCTCCCGGATTACCATGTGACATCGCGAGGTGAAAAAGTGTTTGTTCTGTTCAATTTGTGTGTTAAACGTGTGAAAACTCTAGGTAAGTTTGTGATGAGGAAACATTACATAGATCAGAAAATAACATATTTTATGACCTTTAAGCAAAAATACTGTTTTTTTACTCCATTATTACTATTATTTGAAAGATTACACTGCCTTTTTAATTATCATTATTTCATTTACATTTTACGGGTTTTCATTCCACACTCTTCTCTCCAATTTATGTCTCTCTTTTTTAATTTTAATCTTCATGATTATTTATGTTTTGACTTGTTTTATTATGATTTTAATGTATTTCTTATGTTGTAAAGCACTTTGAATTACTTTGTGTACGAATTGTGCTATACAAATTAGAGCCCGACCGATATGGATTTTGCTGTGGCCGATATGAAACCAATATAATGGAAGTTGGAGCTGCCGATAGCCGATATAATCGCCGATATATTTAGTGATGTAAAAATTCACTGTAAATGTTGAATTGTTTAAAAAAACTTAGGTTTGGCTCTGGTGGATTTTAATTTGGGTTTATTTAGGCAACATTTACTGTTATTCTGCCTCTTTACACCATATTTACAGACAGTAGGTTGGCTTAATGGCATTTTTGCATCACATTCTAGACACTAATGATGGGTATTCCAGTTCTTTTTAGAGAACCGGCTCTTTTGGCTCGGCTCACTAAAAGCTGCTGGTTCTTTTGGCTCCCAAGTGGCTCTTCAGATTGTTTTGTTGCAAGCAGGACTAAAGCACGTCTAAAGCAGGACTGAATCAGGACTGAACCAGGTCTAAACCAGGACTGAAAAAGGACTAAACCAGGACTTATTTATTTTATGCTAAACTACAGTCAAATATGCTCGTTTTTTTATTTTTATTTTTTTTTAATCCTACGTACACGCAAATTTCTCAGAGTTTTGTTTTGAGCCGCTGCCGCTGTCAAACCACGAGTCTGCACGCGGCGTGAAGAGAAAAAAAGTGAGAGAAAGAGAAAACACGGCTCCCAATAAGGATCAGGCTCCCGTCGTTCCCTTCAAAGAGCCGGTTCTAAGAGTCATTTCGTTCGCGACGGACCCATAACTAGTAAAGAAAGTAGCGCTATTAGCCTTTAGCCGTAAATACGTGCGCGCCGCAGTAATTAATTATATGCGCAAATGTCATAATTCACACGTCTGTTCACAGCTCATTTACATATCAGTGCAGGTCCAGTAGCAAATATACGGCCAATATAGTCACTTTAGAACAGACCAATAGAAAACAGTCTGTTTATGTGCGGGAGCTACAGCAGCTAACCCATAACAAATGACAAAAACTAGCTTCAGAGTCGACAAATTTCCAACACTCACCGCTCATACAGGCTCCTCCTCACATCACAAATCTGCACTAATAAATGTCCTTTTAATCCAGACTCAAACCGATTGTCCGTAAAAAGAATATAATCTCAGTGTTTGGATCTGTGTCTGCAGGTGTAAACAAACACACGTGAGTGATGCGACTCTGTGGTGTGTTCAGGGACAGTACGGACACACACAGACAAATGACTCCGTAGATAAATACTGATGTGGAGCCACATATTAGGACATTTATCTGTCTGTAAATTGGATTAAATGAACAGAATGTAGAGAGTCTAAGCTTTATAACGAGGTATAACATGCCCACGTGAAATATCGGCCCCTATCAGCAAGCATATCGGCCGATAGCCGATATGCCTAAAGTTGCCCATATCAGCCGATAATATCGGCCAACCGATATATCGGTCGGGCTCTAATACAAATAAACTTGCCTTGCCTTGCCTACATTAATACTATTGTAATCTCCAAACAACAACTGTTAATAGATCTCATTCCTCCACTTTTAACCAAATTACCCGTTCTTTTTAGTTATACTTTTGAACTTTTGATCTTTTTTTTTTTTTTTACATCCAAATACAGAACAGATGGGAAGTCAGAAGGCCTTACCAAAAAAAAGAAGTGAATGGTGTGTTTCTGTGGGCTAAAATTTGTCATACCTAGTTATGCTGTTATGAAATGGGAAACTCCGGTGGAAGGCTCTATTGCTCCGTAGCTGAATAATACATGTGGGCTCACTGTGTCATCCTGTGATTTTGAAAACAAGCACGAGAACACCCCCTCCTCTCCCCCTCCCTTTCCTCCCTCCCCTCCCTCTGTCCATCTGAGCAGAAACAGGCCTACTCGTGAATCATCCCTACTGCCTGGACGGATGCTTAAAAAGACTGTGCTTCGTCCTTAAAAAGTTGTGGTCGTGAATTGCAAAAGTTACTTCCCTCGTAGGAGTTTGAGGAGAAAAAGTGGAATTTTCTGAGATTAGGTGATGTTTTAATACGAGGGTTCTGTTCAAAGTTGACATAAAACACGTCGAGAAGCATTAACATTTGAAAGAAGACTGAAATATGAACTGCTAAACTAATATGAGAATTCCATGTATTTGAGGAAAGCTTTCTTACAAAATCGGACCAAATATTTATTACTTAAAAAGTGTACTATGCAGTTTCAGGTGGAGGATCTAGAGATGTTATAGCTCTGCTTGGAATGTTCCACTGTATTGTATTAAAATCTTTTATCTCTTCAATTACAGATGTTTTTATTGCTACAAAATACATATAAAACCAGCATTTTTACTGTAAATAGGCTTACCACGCCACAGATTTAACCAAAATAGATACATATAACTAGCCTGATTCATCAGCCGGTTTCACTTCGTGGAAACCGTCAGACCTCGCAGCATTAGGATTCGTTCGTTCGACGGTAGGTGGGTACTTTTTTTTATTTAACCAATTGCTGCTGTTTGTTCGTGATGGATGTAATGTGCTAAATCCTGTAGGAAGAAGGGCAATAATCTCTTTCCCCTTGATAAAATTCACCAAACATTCTCTTTGTTCCGGCATTAAATCCTCAATCTCAGGAATCGTTGCCAACACAGAATGTATGTCTTCGTTTACATCCATCTCAACCGCTTTGTTTAATGTTGTGCTGCACCACAAAAGGGACTCAGACAGGCGCTTGAGTTTGACGTCATGGCTTCACAGCTCTTCACTGATTGGGCAGTGCACGATTGACAACTTCCAGGGTTCTTGCAAACCGATTCCTGACCTGGTCGCTGAAGAGAAATGAAACTGAGCAGAGGCACAAGGTGGTACAGCCCAGGTACCATATAACACCATAAAGTTGGACACAGAAAACAAGCAAGTATCAGACTCTACGTCAGAAAAGTTTCGTGGTCCATCTTTAAATAATTGCAGATTGTGACCATTCAAATCACCGTTTTGATTGTGACACATCGTGCAGTCCTAATTAAAAGTTAAAACACCTCAAAGCAAAGTTCTCCCACAGGAAAATCAAACCTTTCCTCTCTATACAATAATTACCGGAGCAATCCCCTGAAACCATTGTGATCTCAACTATTATACTTCATCACTATTAATTGCTGCATATGTTCACAGGTCACACGGAGACAAAGTGCTTTTGCCTCAGCACTTAACAGAGGTTACCGCAGAGATACACCAAGGGCTAGGAAATCAAATGAGACAAGCGGAGTTGGACATTTGAGCAGCATCAAGTGGGACTGCACAATTTGAGGAAAAAAATTCAGGTTCATAGAGACTTGCGATGTTGTTAAAAAGTAGGATTCGATTCAAAGTGCACACTGAAAACAACTCCAGGCGCATTAACATTTGAAAGAAGACTGAAACACGAACAGTTAAATGGCCCATATTATGCTATTTTCTGATTTATGTTATGTTGTTTCTTCATCGAAAAACAGACCTGGAGTTGTGTTTTGTTTCATTCACACATGTTTAAACACACTAACTCTGCATATTTAAGCTAAGTTCTTCTCTCAAACGGAAAAAAACTGTTCCACCTTGCGATGTCATGTTTTAATACAAGAAGCTCCACTGTGTTTTTAAACTTCATACACTTTCATCAGAATAATATCAGCTCTGGAATTGCCAATCTCTATTGAACAACTACCTTTTACCGTTTATTAATTTGAAAACTACGGACTCATGACACACACCAACACAAGGTGGAATAGAGAATATTTTGGGTTTTGGAGATGTAAACAGACTAATAATAAGAGAGTACGCAAACATGTGTAAATGAACTCAAGGTATGTTTTTGATTAGGTAACCTACCAGTCAAAAGTTTTAAAACACACACATTTTTCCAGTTATTTATTGCAATTCAAGTCGTGCAAGTCCAATGAGGAGCTTGAAATGGTACAAAGGTAAGAACTGAACAGCCAGAGGTTAAAAAAAAAGATAAATGATAACAAAACACAAGTCCAAGCTCTGCCAAAACTACCTCAGGAAAAAAAAAACAAGATGGTAAAGCTTGAAAACAGAGTGTCCAGCTCAGTCTCCAGACTTAAACCTCATTGAGCTGATTTGGGAAGAACTGGACAGAAGAACGAAAGCGAAGAAACCTACAAGTGCCACACATTTATGGAAACTTCTGCAACAGACTTGGGAAGAACTTTCTGAAGAATATTAGATTTCCATTGTAAAAAGAACGAGCCACGAGTGTGTTCAGCTGTTATATCTGCCAAAGCTGGACACGTTCATGAATCAAAAGTTTAGAATACGTTTTGGTCAACAGTAAACACAAAATGGAAAAAATGTGGTGTTCTAAAACTTTTGACCAGCAGTGTAACTTTCTATGATGCTTAAAATCTTACAAGACTCCATTTTGCGTAATATAGGCCCTTTAAACTAATTCAAGAATCCCATGTAACTCAGAAAATGTTTGTTGGGATCAAAACTACAAGTACAAGAAGATTTCCTATCGTAGTCTTTGAACTGTGCCAACTCATTTTACGATTTCGATTTCATTGTGCCATTTTGTGCAGCCGTAGGATTTTTGGCTACCACATGCAAATTCTACAGTTAACATGAAAATCCAAGACGTGATTAAACGAGACACGACTCCAACATTGTTAATTAGAATAGAAAGAATAATTCTACAATTTGGATTCTAGTACGACTTCAACCGGGACTTCCAAGCAAATGACTGAGGGTGCCGTGAATGCAATTGTGAACAGACAAACTAATTGGACTCCAGCTGGTAAAGGAGTCAGCAATGAATTGAACAGTGGGAATTATGGATCGGTGGGTGGGTTAGAGACAGCGGTTAGTGGTGATGGTGAAGTGGAAGACGGAAAGACTGAGGAGGCTGATTGTTCTACTGCTGTGGTGGAGATGGGTCATACGAAATGGCTGGGAGAAGAAAAGGTGCACAATATAACTTTTTAATTCGAGGTCTGTCACCTGCTTGTTTTTATGGACTTGTCATTGCTCTGCCTGGAATGTTCCACAGTATGACATTAAACAGCTCTACCTTACATTTATTCAATAACAGGTGGTTTTATAGCTCAAAAATATCAAGAAAAAACAACATTCTGACTGTGAGCGGGGTCGCCTCTCCACAGATCTGACCTCTAATTTGGCCTGCTTTGGTCTCCATGGAGATAGAAAGGTTTAATGCCATACTGTGAACAGCAGTGTGCATTGTCTGACGATACGATACATATCATAATATCCATGTCACGATTTAAAATATCACGATATATCCAGATACTAAAACAATGGATGATATACTGTAATTTCTCAATAATTACTTCTAATAATACAGTCAACTACACCTTCACGAGAACAAAATTGTATGAAACATAATTTATTACCTTTTTTAAATCATGAGAACAGTGAATGTAACTAATTAATTCTAGAGAATTTTATTTTATTTTTTTATCTATTCAGATGCATTTTGAATCGATTCAAGAATTGTGCAATGAAGTATCACTATATATCACTGAATTGATTTTTTCTTACACCCTTAACTGTGAAACATTCCGGACAAAGCAATAACAGCACCACTTAGAAAAGAATTTGATGGACCCTGCACCAGAAAGTTACACAATGCACCTTTAAAGGGCCTAAACCAGATTTGAGACCAGAATTTGAGAAAAATTTCTTCATTTCATTATAAATTGTTGCACTGACAGAGTATCAGGAAGTGCACACATGCTAGTTGTTATTACCATCAACATGGTGCAAACTTTGCTCTGGCCTCTGAACGTTGTGAGAAACAATAAGAGCAATCGCATTATCAACTTATAATGAACCAACCAATGCATTATTTATAAACCTTCAAACTCTGAACATGATTTTCAAAGTGTAAAGGTCGACTAAACTGTAAAATTTCAAAGTAAACAACAATCTCTTGTCAAAATCGTTACAGAATATGTTCAAAATCCGAAATAGCCAATGAGTTCAGAGGTACAGCCATTGTTTATCAAAAAGAAAATCAGAACAAATATTATGAAAACTAAAAAACCTAAAACTGTGAACCACTCTCTTCCATTTTATAAAGAAGTTTAAATATTTAACTCTGTGCAGATACATGAATTATGACACTTAGTTTGTGCTATAAAACTTTGTGGTACTGTTACTGATTTGTTTGTTTCCTTTTGCTGTATTTATGAATATGAACTAGTGTCAAAATGACGCTCTGACAAAGGAATAAAGGGTAAAGGCAGAATAAGCTCAAGTTTCAGCCTACACCTTTTCAGTCAGCGTATGTCAAATATGACAATGTCAGAATATACCTGTGACCGAAATAAATTAAATCAATCAGAAACGCCGTCATCGCTGTGAAAAGTGAATAATTTTGAACTACTGCTCAGAAAGTAAAAATGATGTACAGCACGGATAAATGGATGATTTGAGAAGAGGTAGGAATTGCAATCTTCCTCGTTGCTTGCTTACATTTTAATAAAGTTACGTTGAATTCCTTCTCGCTAATTAACAACCTCACGTTTGAACTCCAACGGGTGCCGTGACCTACAAAGAGAACGCGGCTAACGCAACGCCATCCGTGCTATAGGGAAGACTGCGATGAGAAATGGCAAGAGATGGAGAAATCCCATTGATCTGCGAAGACTTACTCCGCACCGCCACAGTCTACGCCATGTAAAATGTATGAAGGTTTGGCAGGCACATGCAACACGCACACGCCCCTTTAAGAGAACGCACCCATATTCAATAGAGCTCCAAATCTCTCTGAGCCAAAAACCTAAGATCTGAAAAGGATTCATCTCTTGTCAAACTACAGCCACTAGCCCTCTCTTGCGCGTCTCTCACAAAATAGGTTTCACGCACATCAATAATTCAGCGGCATTATCTTTACATGATGATTAATACGATTGCATTTACCGCCGCGCTCCTCCTCCTCCTCCTCCTCCTCCTCCTTTCTCTATTTCTAAATGGCATTAAAATTGGATTAACACACTGTACGACACACACTAAAGCGATGATTTATTTAGAAAGCCCGGGATAGAATGGTGTAGAATGAGAACTGGGAGGTTTGGCTGATGTTTTGACACAAAGGAAGCACGTATACATCTTCGCTCCCAGGCAAGATCCCGGCGCAAGATGTGGAGATGGGTCCCTGGGTGCTCCACTGTTCCTGGGAGGGTGCCACAGCATACGGAGAAGGATCTGTACGGGATTTTTACCGTCTTAAAATGTGAAAAACAGAAATAGTTCATCTTCAGCAGCGGCCCAAAGTTATTCCTTTCCTTACACATTCCTAGCATCGTAATTATTCACATTGATGAGTTTATTTGCCACACACCACAACACCACTAACAAAAACTAACATGATAACAGCACATCTAATAAGCCGCTCTTTTTCATCAATTTTAGATACATCTCCCACCTTTATTCTTGCAGTACTAGGGATGTAACTCTTACGGTATGATATTTACTACGGTATTTTGAAGAGGCTGATATAACTGTAGATAGGACACGTTTCTGCTTTTAAAATACCTTGACAAGATTTTGGTGCGAATTATTTCCGTCATAATCCCATGAATTCAAGTAAAAAACATATTTCTTCATGTTGTCTGCACTGAAATGAATCATGGGATATGTAGTTTACGATGTTTATAAGCTGTTCCTACTATAAAACCATGAATTTAAGCAAAGGAACTTGTAATTCGATATGTTGTGACAGCCCACGATATTACTGCGAGACTTTTGACGATACAATATCACAGTATTTTGGTTATTATTACATCCCAATGCAGTACTGAAGTTTGAGTCAAAGTACCTTCCTTCAAGTCAACTGGTAAAAGTATCATATACACAATAAAATTCTCTGCTTTTCTTTAAACTGCAATGAACAACTCTGGGCACCGAATGGCTCCAATGTGTAAATTTCCTCATCTCTTGACCTTGACTGTTCCAGAATGTGGCATTAAATTTGTCCCTAACCACAGGCAGACAGTGGTGATGACACATTGACACAAAGACACGTTCAAATCTGAGGCGAGGCGAGTCCGCTCACAGTCGTAGCATTAAAGTGACAGTCTGGAATTTTGGACATTTCCTAGTGAGCCAGAGTGTTGGAGACGTGTGGAGACACTTTTTTAAATATTCCATCCAGTCCTTGTATTTACAGAGGTCGCTGGTGCTCGACTAGTGCATGTCAATGGCCATAGTGACCCTGAAACTAAAAACAGTCTTACCCACTCCACAAAACACCAAAAGCAAATCTGTTAATACGCCAGACAGTCGATGTGAATGTCTGTGTCAATAGAATAATTTTAGAAGTAAAACCAACCTTGCATTTGAAGGATTTATGTCTGACTAGCAGCAGTGAGTTGTCCTGATGGAAAGTACGGCAGCGGTGGACTGATATATAAGAAAATAGTCCCGCAACATGTGGAGATTCACGCGATATAAGGTTAGTTTCAATTTCTACCATTATTCTATCAACACAGACATTTATATCGACAGTCTGGTGTTATAATAGATTTGCTTCTGGTGTTTTGTGGAGTGGGTAAGACTGTTTTTAGTGGCAGGATAACTATGACCATTGACTTGCACGACCTCTGCAAATACAAGGACTGGATGGAATATTTTAAAAAGTGTCTCCACACGTCTCCAACACTCTGGCTCACTAGGAAATGAGGTCCTATGTCCAAAATTCTGGTCTGTCCCTTTAAAAACATCTGTAAATTAATAAATACATGATAGAAGCTGCATTCATGTGGTCCATGGGAACTCTGGGTTCAGTCTTGTTTGCATTCATGTTTTTTTTTTTATTGTGTGGATTTCTTTACACAGCAGGTGATGTCAGGTGTGGAAGTCAAGCAGGAGTTTTCAGCCTGAGCTCCTGAGTTGCTTTTCTGACCTGTGCGAGCGTTCATGTACATTTTTCTCCTCTGAAAATCATTATCCCTGAGTTCCCGAGGACCACATAGATGCAGACGGCGCCATGCTGTGGAACGTTCCGTAACGTCTCCATGGAGACGAGCAGGCGGCAGACCCCCCCCCCAGACGAATTCCCAGGTTTGTCTGAAGTAAATTACATTGTATTGTTTCCTTTTCAAACACTGCCTCCACTGTTCCTCTCAAATGTTGTAATAGATTGTGTGTCAAGTGTCTCGAGGGGAGTTTTAACTTGTCCCTAAATAGTCTTGAGGCCTGGATTATTTTGTTACGATTTAGAGACTGCAGATTTTGAACAACTATGATTTACTGGGGCATTTTATCACAACAGGGACTGCGGAAAATTGGTTTCCTCTTAAAAGTCAAAAGAGAATTGTGTTTTGCATGACTTTCACCTTTGGGAACTCAAGTGTGAAATTGTTGAAATAAATTGAGTAAGATCAAATTTCCTCGGCAGATTGCCATTTGTTAGAAAGTGAATTAAAAAAGGTAGACTTCAGACTGCATTCATTTCAAAACATTAAGTCTGAGTAACTTCAACATAATTTTTATCATTTTGTCTGCACTAATGAGAACAAAGAATTATATTCAACCTAGTTTCAAAACAATGAACTTCAGTAGTCTACCATTTCATATTGATATAATGAAAGTTCATAGTAACAATAAATCCTCCATGTTGACTAGAATACATAACAGTAAAATAAGGGCAAAGCATCACAGTCTACATAGTTCCTGCTTGTTATTCAATTGCAACAAAACTATGCATTTCAACACAGCATTAAACCATTTGACATCATGAAAATCCACTGTGACATTTAGATTTTTTGAATGTTGTCCATGACGGTAAAAGTCAAAGAGCCAAGATCACAATGTTCATTTTATCACTATTCATTATCCTTATACATTATATACATGCAGTGATTAATTAACTTATCGTGACTAGTCAGCTATAAAAAATAATCTTAGCCGTACTTTGAGCAGCATAATCGCCATCAGGACTACATATAGATGCTGGAATATTGACCTTATTCTGCCCTGCCCACTTCTGCCTTTAAAGTTAATCTGCTAGTTAATCGCACTTTCTTTGTGGTGACAATTCCGGTTATGCATGTAAAAAAAAAAATGATGAAAAGCAGGCTGATTTGTGTAAAAAAGTTCAATATTCACGTGCACTAACAAGTCAACACGGCACCGATTCTCTGAGAGGCTTTATAATTAATTATACAACACAAATTACTGTTATTTCTGGACTAAAACACTTATGAAAAGACCATTCTTAAAATCAAAATGTCAAAAATTATTAAGATAGGACCTTTAAATGAACTGTATTACGCGGCTCTTGAGAAGTTTTAGTAATGTTAAAGTGTTGTTACCTCAAAAACATACCTGAAGTTGTGTTTTTGTTTCGTTCACACATTTTTGAGTAGTACTGCATTTTTAGTCTGCATCTCCAACAGCTCTAAAAATGCACCAACTCCACTTTGTGATGTCATGAAGTGAAAATACTCAAGTTAAACAGCTACCTCTTGGGTTGAAATGATCCAAATGATTCTAGTGAAGGTGTTTGGAGTTTAAAAACACAGTGGAGCACTTCTTGTATTACCATATGACTCACTCTAGTCTAAATATGCAAGCTCTAGGTAAACTTCAGGTATGTTGATGAGGAAACAGCAGAATAACAGATCAGAAATTGTGTAATATGGGCCCTTTCAACAGCTAATCGAAAAAAGAATCGCTGACTAATCCACCACTAAAACAATCATTAGCTCTGACCCTAACTCGCAACATTAAGTCCTCTACAAAACCCTGGACTCATTTGCCCGTGTCTCCTCTGAGCCTTTCTTCCCTGGACACTTGGTTCCCCTGGCAGGCCCTCGCCATCTGCTGCGTGTGCCCCGGCTTGTGCATGAGCGCCCATGAGAAGCCCAGTGGAAGTAATGGTCTGTTACCACTCGGGCTTCGACGTGCTGTCTGCCCACTGCTCACAAGCCCCCCTAGCCCCCTGCAAATACCCGTGTGCATGTATGTGTGGACAGAGGAAGGAAGGGTAGTGTCTGCCAGGGATGTAACATTAACCAAAATATCGTAATAGTCACTCAGTAATAACGTGGGTCAAGTCTCTTCGCTTAAATTCAGTGTTATGGTGCAGCAATAGCCAAAAGAAACAGAAGAAACTACATATACAATAAACCTTTGCTCCATTTCAGTCCAGTTTACACAATGAAATGACTTATTAAGCACTTTCAAACCTTAAATCTTTGGTTATGACAGAACCAAAGGCATTTTTAAAAGGAAAAAGTAGTTTATTCCCAATTTTGTTACTAAATATCGCAATAAATATCATAATGTGAGATGTTGTACAGACAAATTTGGATATAGTTACATCCCTAGTTTGTGCATATATGGGTGGAGACAGTCAGTGTAGGATCACTTGTACTTAATAAGCATTTTTAAACCTTAAATCTTTGGTTTATGACAGAATTAAAGGCTTTTCTAAAGGAAAAAGAAGTATATTCACAATTTTGGAAGCCTCTACAAAATATCGCAAGAAATATTGTCATGTGAGATGTTGTACTGACAAATTTGGATACGATTACATCCCTAGTTTGTGCATGTTTGTATGGAGACAGTCAGTGTAGGATCACTTGTACTTATTCAGCATTTTTAAACCTTAAATCTTTGGTTATGACAGAACCAAAGGCATTTTTAAAAGGAAAAAGTAGTTTATTCCTAATTTTGTTACTAAATGTCGCAATAAATATCATAATGTGAGATGTTGTACAGACAAATTTGGATATAGTTACATCCCTAGTTTGTGCATGTTTGTGTGGAGAGAGTCAAGGTAGAATCACTTGTACTTAATAAGCATTTTTAAACCTTAAATCTTTGGTTTATGGCAGAATTAAAGGCATTTTTAAAGGAAAAAGGAGTATATTCACAATTTTGGAAGCCTCTACAAAATATTGCAATAAATATTGTCATGTGAGATGTTGTACTGACAAATTTGGATATGATTACATCCCTAGTTTGTGCATGTTTGTGTGGAGAGAGTCAGGGTAGGATCACTTGTACTTATTCAGCATTTTTAAACCTTAAATCTTTGGTTATGACAGAACCAAAGGCATTTTTAAAAGGAAATAGTCGTATATTCCCAATTTTGTTACTAAATGTCACAATAAATATCATAATGTGAGATGTTGTACAGACAAATTTGGATATAGTTACATCCCTAGTTTGTGCATATATGGGTGGAGAGAGTCAGGGTAGGATCACTTGTACTTAATAAGCATTTTTAAACCTTAAATCTTTGGTTTATGACAGAATTAACAGCTTTTCTAAAGGAAAAAGAAGTATATTCACAGTTTTGGAAGCCTCTACAAAATATCGCAATAAATATCGTCATGTGAGATGTCGTACAGAGAAATTTGGACATCGTTACATCCCTAGTTTGTGCATGTTTGTGTGGAGAGAGTCAGGGGTAGGATCACTTGTACTTTATATTATGGATGTCAACACTTGGGTCACGTCGCTTCTACTCTCTAAGTATCAAGACTGAAACGGTACAAAGATGCAAAAAAAAACCCAAGGCACTCACTGGTTCAAAATTTTGAACCAGTGAGTGCCTTGGTTTTTTTTTTGCATCTTTGTACCGACTTCCCTTCCCAAAGAGCACCACTGAGTTGGATCTACTGTGTATTATCCTCTGGAGGTCCAGGAAGCGCTTCTTCTGAAACATTTTTTATACTGAAACGGTACATATTTTAGTTTTTTTGTTGTTAATTGTACCATTCATTTTGCCGATATATATACTGTCATTTTATCAGAGGGTGGCTGTTCAGAAAATCAATATTCACTTGCTGGTTTGCCTTTTGTTAACAGATCTGTCACAACAGCAAATTTTGAGGTGTGATTTTTTTTGCTGAAGAAAATATACGCAATATACGATGTTAAAAGCAAGCCATAAAGCAGATTTATCTCCAAAAAGTGTTCTAAATGTACAATATTGTTAGAAAACATCTTCGCTGATAATAAATAAATGACAAATGCAACAGTTTAGTTAGTTTGCATCTATAATGAGTCATGGTTCATAATAATTCAACCTTCTACAGCTCCAACTTTATCATAATACAGAAAAAATAAAAAATAAAATGTCCAATTAGTACAAAGAAAATGTACCCAAGATAATCATTGGCCCTCAAAAAATACTGTTCCATCTAACAATTAATTAATAGTAAGTCCAAATAGTTACTAAGACAGGCCTAGTTAGAAGAAAAGCTACAATATTTGTCATTTTCTACGAAAATATATCACTTTATAGTCTAAAAAATCATAAATTGTAGGTCTACACATTGAACCAGTTGAATAAAGAAATTCTTAGTCGACTAAAGACATGCCCTGCTCATCAATTAATCAAGTAAAGCTTTCAAAATGATTAGGATCCCGCATAAAATGACAGAAGCAGCCATCAAACTACATCTTTATAAGCGAAAAGGGAGATTAAAGTGTCCAGTCACTCTTAAAACTCTGGCTCACTCACTCACTCCATGCCTTCTCCTTTCTGCTGTGCTCCATTAAAGTTCTTATAATCCTAATAAAATAATCAATTTGCTAATAAAATTTTTCGTTGACTCAGACGCCACTGACTGATAATCAACATAACGACTAAAAGAACTACGTTGAAGTGCTGCCTTTGCGTGTTAGTAAAGTGTTGAAGTGATAAACGTCGAACTAAAAAAGCATAGTTGGCGACGTGAGTAAAAGATGTGTAAAGACAGATATTGTAGGTTAAGTTCCACTGAAGAAAAACAATCTCACGATGCCATATTTTGTGTATATTTGTTTAAATGGAGTGGAGTGGAGGATCTGTATGCACCACGTACGTAGTAATGCTGCCAATCCAATCTGTGCCCAGGTCTCATACTGATTTTTAGCTCATTTAATTGGAGGAAAAAAAAGTACAAGTGCTGTGTCTTTTGCGAGCTCTTTAAATTGGGGTGGTAAAAGGGTAAAGCAAAAATGGTGAGTATGCTGTATCGTAATGTACTTCGATTTGGCCCATGGACTCCTATCGGTTTATTTGCCCGTTTAAAATATTCTATAGTGTCCTTCCATGGGCATCAGCTGACGCCTTAACACAGCGCAGGGGGAGAGGGGGGTGAAAAGGACTGCGATTCTACAACGTGACTGATCCATGAGAGCGGCAGAGAGGAGGGAGAGGGGGGGGCGGCACAGTTGACGTGGAAATTCATTTGGATCTCCCTATTAGATTCATTGAGGCCAAGACAATGCAAGTACGACCCCTAGTGGACCAACGGGAGACGGCTCGGTTTATTTCATCCCACTACTCCAGGAGACGCTCCACGCTGAGTCAAAGATTAGTATTTTTAGAGTAAAGCCAGAGATTTCCTTGTCATGACGCATCTGACGTACATTTTGCGCTAAACGTCTTTTCTAAGCCAAATAAATAAGCAGCGCTCCCCGGAGAGACCGCTGGGAATTATTATTCAAGCCAGGAATGGGATAAGACGAGCTGCAAGTTGTGCCGAGCAGAGACAAGACAAAAACCGCAATGTGGTTTAAAACTAGTGGTCACAATGGTTCAAAACGCGTCTGAAAACACGTCTTGCGTTTTGCTTCTTGTGGCACACTGCGTGCATTTGCCTCGCGTCTGCTTTCACGTCTGACTGGGTGTTTCAATTCAAACGCACAAAACAAACCAATCTTTATGTTGAATGTAACACGTTCTGTGGCAGCAGAGCACAAAAAGCCAAATTGTACGTCTCTGTCCTGTTGAGGTGTAGTGCGCTTTGAAGCAGGCTGCGCTCTGCTCACTGCACCAGCCTTACGCATTATGAGAGAACACTTGACGCAAGAGCTGAGAGAAAATCTCTGTTATGTACAGGTATGGTAAACAGTCCACCTGCCCGTTGGGGATTTAGGCAGGGGGAAGGTGGTAGCGTGCCGTACTTTGGATAGGGGCGCCTGTGGGAAAGCGCCGCAGGGGCGACAGTGCGGTGCGGCATCCTCTCAATCCGACTCCCCAATAATGAGTGCGAAATGACTGACAAAGTACTTACAGCATCTCCCTTCCGCGGAGCTCCAAAGCAGTGGTTTTAGATGTCATCGTAACTGTCCCCCTTCTCCCGTCTGAAAGCATGCAGCCTCTCCGGTGATCTGCACAACACAAGAATAAAGCAAGCTCTCGCAATGAATTATTTCCACCGTGTCCAAAAAGCTGAATGAAATCCCCCTTTTTCAGACTTCAGGAGGGCACTGCTTCGAAGAAAATCACAGTTGTTATAATCCAATCTTCATTTTGCTTAGCGCTGAATCTCCACTGCAATCTTCCATGGTGGGGCTCAAGCTGCCTCTATGCGCGCGATGAGAGCTCCCGGTATCCCGTTATTCCTGTCCCAGGCGAGGAGGCGATCGCCGGACGCACGCAGACGCACACGCTCATTGGGTTGTACAGTAGATGCTCTGGCTGTGCTCCGGCAGGCTTCCCACGGCGCACGGGACCCGCTGCGACGTCTCTCCCTCCTCTCTCTCGAGCTGTGGTTCCTGTCGTGCACGGGAGACTGGACCTCGGTGGCTGTGCACGCGTGTGCGCGGTGTGGCGCCGAGTCCGTGCCTGTGCCTGTGCCTGTGCCGCCTGGGCTGTGTGGCTGCGCGCTTCTGCAGAGGCTCCGGGATGGATGGATAGACGGACTGTGCGTCGGTCTGTCCCTCGCTCACTGCGCTAGAGCGCGCTCAGCCCAGAGTTGCCTCAACACTTTGACTCTTGTATTCAAGTCGCATTCTTGTGCTTTCCTGCTAAACACCTCCATTGGTCGCGCCTTGTGGCAGTTTCACACATAATCCACTGGTTTGAGCCGCTGAAACAGCACAAACACACCACGCAATCATGCACCAACAAGTTGTAACAGCATTTAACATCATTTTAAACAATATGCACCAACCTGACGTGCACTTCTGTTAAATTGAGTTATTAATGAGGGTCAATTAAAAATATGTATGTGGGTCATTTGTGTAGGCTAATGTAGCACATTCTGAGGAAAACAAATCGAAAATAAAAAATAAAATTGAAGAACAAACACATGCACGAAAACAGGGCGTGGAGCAAACTACCTTAGGTTACACAAGCTAGCAGAATCTAGCGACTCTGTGAGCGGATTACCTGAGCAATAATCCTAAATAATGACTTAAACTTGCACCATGTAGGATCATTTTGAAGAATAAATGCACAATTCTGACTTTTTTCGTCAATAAATTACTATGAGCTAACTCACGTGCATCTGCGCAGTAATTTCAGGTGTGTACTCTTCGACCATCTCCTTCCGCCTTTGCGTAACTTGCCAACACCGTTAGGCCCTATTTCTTCTCTTAAATTCCCTAACACATGTCCAAGAGTGTAAGTATGTTGCAAACACAGCCTGGAAAATGGCGCTTTGATGATGCCAAGCCTAAAATTAGATGTCCTCATGGGCCTATATTGCTAACACATCATCTGTATTAAAATGCATGAGTTCATTAAACAGGGAAGCTCGGGGCCTTGTCTATACGTGCGCGGGATGGGAGGGGGGAGGGTCAGGAAAATGTTGGGCCATTTTTATCTCCTTGTCTATGAGAGATTAGATCATAAAAGAGGTGTAGTAATCTGGAGTTACATTGTTACTGGAAGAATAAATGAGGCACACAATAGCTCGTGTCGAAGCTGCACTGTTCAACCTGCTGATGTGAAACCCACTTTCTACAGGAAGAGCCTCTTTATGATTTTAAAGTTCAATCAAAATACCTGGTGGTGACAAAGTAGGGATGTCAAAATTATTCGATTAACTGATAATCATGATTATTCAAATCAGAATTTAATAGAAAAAAACTAAAATACTATAATAGTGACCACTTTAGAAGCAAAATTCAGTTAGCCTTATGTGGTCATACTTTGTTGTCAAAGCCTGATCTTGTAAGAAAGTGGGGTGACGATGAGTGAGTGTGGTGGTGGTCAGAGGAGCCGATGATGCAGATTGGCAGTCTTACTGCTGTCAGTCTGCCCCAGGGCAGCTGCGGCTACAATAGTAGCTTGCCACCACTGAGTGTGGAGTGAATGAACAATGAGCTGTCAAGTGCTTTGGGTTTCTTGAAAGGTGCTGTATAAATGAAATGATTAATGAATTAAACCTAAATGTGTTTGTTTATATCACAATAACTTTACTTCTGCATTAACAAGGGGGTATTATGCAAAATCTTTTTATGTTTGTTTGTTTTTTTTTTGTTTTTTTTAGCTTTCTACCATGTTTTAAAGTAGTTCCCTCATCAAAAACATACCTAGGTTTTAGATGGCATGTGTGAGTGTTTTAGCAGTCTCTCCCAGGCCTTATTCGAACCCTTCTTATGCTCAGGCCTCAAGCCAACATCACCTACACTCCCACACGATACAAAACTGTACACTTCACAAACCTGACGCGATGCGCTGTAATTCCATTGGCGATGAACCCTGTTGTGATAGCGCTCTGAAGGGGGAGCGACTTACCACAGGAAACAAAGTCAGGGGTGACTCGACGAAAACAGAAACTTGTCATGTTATTACATAGTTTCCAGCAAATATAGCATTTTCAAACCAATTAAAAGGTAAATGGTGATCTAAATATGCTATGTGTTATCAGTTAATTCTGCATGGAAGTGAAATACTCCCTCTTTCAGAAAGTTTCATAAAATTTCATAAAGTTGACTACATAATGGATTAGAATGAAAGAAAATGAAGGACTTCACTTTAGTTTTGTTATGTGTTAAAAATCATGAATAATGGTTAAATAGTGGTATTTCTTTTCAAAATAATCTTAACACTAACTGTGACATGCTTGTACAAAGTATACCTTGCCCAAGTTAGATTTTATATAGAGAGAGGTGAAATAATTTTACCATTTGTCTTGCTTGAACATATTTAAAGGTCCTGTGTTTCACAAAATTGACTTGGGTGCTTTAGGTCATGTTATAATGCTGTTATCTCCTCAAAACATACCTAGAAATGTGTTTTATTTCATTCACATGTTTGAGTAATCCTGGGCAGTAGACATCCCCAAAGCTCAAAATGCTCTGTTAAACGTTGTGATGTCATGAAGCAGTAGTTTTCAAATGAACACCTTGAACCTTTAGCTCTAATGGTTCTAGTGAAGGTGTATGGAGTTTAAAAACACAGTGGAGAACATCCTGTATTACCACATGACATCAGGATTTTCTGTTTGAAAGAAGAACTCAGCCTAAATATGCCAGATGTGTGAATTAAACACACCTGAATAAAACAAAACACAACTCCAGGTCTGTTTGCGATGAGGAAACAACATTATAACATAGTCCGGAAAATAGTATAATATGGGCCCTTTAAACAACGCATTAGGGTTGTTCAAGATTTGCACAGATTTGATCGATATATCGGTATTAGAGAGACGGCGAGATCCAAACCAGGCCGAGCGGCTGAGACAGATGGCTTGACCCGGTGTATGACATGAAAGAGCCCACCTGACAGCGGAGAACGCACAGGTGAGTGGTCTGTTCTGTTGTGATCTGAAACACGGCTCCCTCCTCCCCCCTGCTCCTCTCTGTGATCTACTTTAGACCTGGACAAATGCCACATAAGCGAGCGAGTAAGTCCAACAGAGATGGGTTTTTTAGAGAGATCATTAATATTATACACTATCAGTCACAAGTTTGGACACACCATCTCATTCAGTGCTTTTTTTTTTTTCTTTTTTACTACTTTCTACATTTGATATTGTAGCGAACTATAAACTTGGCCGCAATGCTTTATGGGAAGGTTTTTCTTTGGGGCTTGCTGGTGACAGGGAGTCATTTTCGGTGCGTGTGTTCGGACCATGAGTTAGGCAAAGACATAACTCTGCACTGTTTTCTTTTTTTCTTTTTTTTTTTTTTTGAGGGTTCTGAATAAAGCTGAAACCAGAGCAAACCTGTTTCCATGAATTCTTTATGCATTTACCAATACAATATATCTACAGAAGACATCAAATATATGAAGTAACATGTATGGAATTATGTTGTAAAGGGAAAAAAGTACAATAACTTATAACTAAAAAAATATTTTGTAATCAAATTAGCTACACTTCTGCTTTGTATTTTAATAGTATTTAGAGTTATTTAGTAAAGAAAAAATCAATATATCTTGCTTCATGTTTTTATGTCTTCTGTATGTATCTAGAATGAATGAATCAAGAATGAATAAAGTAGTAAAAAAACACTGAATGAGAGGGTGTGTCCAAACTTTTGACTCGTCATGTCATTTAGTCATTTAATTCTTTTATTTTCTTCTTCTTCTTTTCTTAATACTTTCTACATTTTATAAACACAAAGGAAACATGAAGTATAAAGCAAAGCAAGCAAATTCTTTCAGTTCCTTAAGTCAGGGGTCCCCAACCCAAGGGCTGCGGACCAGTACCGGGCCCCTATACGCATCTCTAAACCAGAACTAAACCAGGTCTAAAACAGGGACTAAACCAGAACTGAACCAGGGCTAAATCAGGTCTAAATCAGGTCTAAACCAGGACTAAACCAGAACTAAACGAGAACTGAACTAGGGATAAAGCAGGTCTAAATCAGGTCTACACCAGATCTAAACCAGGACTAAATCAAGTCTAGACCAAGTCTAAACCAGCACTAAACCAGAACTAAACCAGGTCTAAACCAAGTCTAGACCAAGTCTAGACCAGCACTAAACCAGGACTAAAACCAGGACTAAACCAGGTCTAAAACTAGGTCTAAACTAGGTCTAAACTAGGTCTAAACTAGGTCTGAACCAGGTCTAAAACCAGATCTAAACCAGGTCTAAGGCAAGGCAAGGCAAGTTTATTTGTATAGCACAATTCGTACACAAAGTAATTCAAAGTGCTTTAACAGAATAAGAAATACATTAAAATCATAATAAAAACAAATCAAAACATAAATAATCATGAAGATTAAAATTAAAAAAGAGAGACATAAATTGGACAGGTCTAAACCAAGAATAAAACCAGATCTAAACCAGGTCTAAACCAGGAATAAAACCAGATCTAAACCAGGTCTAAACCAGGAATAAAACCAGATCTAAACCAGGTCTAAACCAGGAATTAAACCAGGAATTAAACCAGGACTAAACAGGATTTAGCCAGGACAAAACCAGGACTAAACCATGCTGCGCCCCTGCAGTCCGCGAAATATTGACGGACATAAAACCGGTCTGTGGCTCTAAAAAGGTTGGGGACCACTGCCTTAAGTGATAAAACATAATACTGTAATACAACATTTAAAACCACTGCTACACAACAACATCAGTATCTTTGTTGATGATAAGAGTTTCAGTTTTTATCCAAATAGCCCCACTTCAAATGAATATGAAACTGTACTTCCACTGAGTTGTTGTGAGATTTAAGGCAGACCTCGCTGTTCTCGGCTCATGTTGTGCTGTTGACACGTCAGCTCTTGTTGATCATCCAAGCGAGGAGCAGTTTATCTCAAATAGGCCTAATGGAATATTAACAAAACAAAGTGAAGAATCATGTTTAAAGATCTTTTATTATGTTAAATTGACTCTTTTGAACTTTAAACTGTGTTAAAATGTTGTTACCTCGTCAAAAACATACATGGAGTTGTGTTTTGTTTCATTCACACGTGTTTGAGTAATCCGTTATTATCAGTCTGTCTACATTTCCAAAGCTCAAAATGTTCTTTTCTATAGTTTTTGTTTCTAAAATGATATAAACCACTAAGGCATTTCATTAAATCTTGCTTTTTAAATCTGCGTTTTAAACAACAATGTCGCTGGTTAGAGTCCGCGGCGTCTTTGAACTCTTAACGTGTGTTTTTTTCACATACCGTATTTTTCGTCGCACTTTTTTTCATGGTTCGGGTGCTCCTGCGACTTATACTCTGCTCTACTTATACTGTGCTCTAGGCTTATGTGTCAGTATCTATTACTCCTGTACCACTGTCACTTCGCATTCTACTGCGCATGACTTCTGTAGAAAAAGACGTTGTTCTGTTGCAAATAGTGAAATATGCAGCTGAAAACAGTAATCAAGCAGCAGAAAGAAAGTTTGGAGTGAGCGAGAACCTTGTGAGAGACTGGCGGAAAGAGAGGATGGAGAACAAAGCTTCACGGGAGCTGGGCAGGTGCGCCATGTAACTTTCCTGGAAGTCACTGGATGAATCAACAAAGCCTGAACTTCAGTGACAACCAAAACCATCCTGTCGGGATTCAGAAAGGCCGGAATAATTCTAACTGGAACTGATACTGAGTCTGACAGCAGCTAAGTAGAAGAGGAAGTGGGGCTTTTTTTACCTCAAGGATCTATGGTTTATCTCCGGAGGCTGCGAAGTTGCTCAGAAGTGACAATGAGGATGAAGAATTCAGTGGATTTAGTGGAGTGAGATGGAGAGTTTGGTCAATTTATGTTCTGTTGTTTATGCTATAGTTTATCTGAATAACTGTTAATATGTTACATTAACATTATTAACGCCTGTTCAGTCTGTTGTTCTCTGTTCTACTGTTTTACTATAACTTGCCTTTCAAGATGAAATGTCGGTTCCTGGTCTCTGATTTTATAAAATTCATTTCCCCAAAAAGTGCAATTTATAGTCCAGTGAGACTTATATATGTTTTTTTTCTTCTTCACTGTGCATTTTTTGACACTCTGGAGCGACTTACGGAATTACGGACTTACTCTTAAGCAAAAATATGGTATCTATTGGAAAAATGTATGGAAAATTTTGTTCCAGAACTGGAAAATTGTCACTGTTGAGCTCCAATACTCAGACTTTTTGAGTTATAAGACCACAAAAATGGCATGTAAACAATTAAATCTGATGTGAGTTATGTTATTTCTTCAGATTTGAGTGTGTATGTAAACTTGGTCCATGGTCCGGTGTGTACATGCCCTGTCCTCCTGTATTCTGTTGCACCAGTGTGGGCCAGTTTCTCTGGGCACACTGCTCCATGGAGCCCTGCTGTGCTGTGGCAGTGGATGGGTCTATCTGGGATGCATGTGTGCAGCCAGCTCGAGTAGCCGGTATCATCTCCCATCAAAGGTCTCAGGTCAGTAAAAATGAAGAGTGTTTCCAGCCCTTTGAATGAGCTTTGGTACTACTCAGCCATCATAGTCTTGCAGTTTATTATTGCTGAGCTGAATTATGTGATATGTGTTATTCTTGGTCTCCACAAGCTTAAAAAAGACATTTTGTGTTTGTGTCTGTGACACTCATAAATCATTATGTTATCATTTGGACAAAGGTGTAGGTTTGCAAAGGGACGGTGGGGACATGTCACAATCAATATTTGGGGAAGACAAAATAGTCCCGACCAATATTTGCCATTTTATTTTAATAAACAAAAATATACATTTATTCCAATATTTTTCCAAACTCAATAATACTAATTTAACATGTTTTAGTTCACATTTTGTTTATTAGACTTTCTGAGAGGTTTTAGAACTGGTTTAGTCCTGGTTTAGTCCTGGTTTTAGACCTGGTTTAGACCTGGTTTTAGACCTGTTTTAGACCTGGTTTAGACCTGGTTTGAGTTCTGGTTTAGTGCTAGTTTAGTCCTGGTTTTAGTTCTGGTTTAGTCCTGGTTTTAGACCTGGTTTAGTTCTGGTTTAGTCCTGGTTTTAGTTCTGGTTTAGTCCTGGTTTTAGACCTGGTTTAGTCCTGGTTTAGTCCTGGTTTTAGTTCTGGTTTAGTCCTGGTTTTAGACCTGGTTTAGTCCTGGTTTAGACCTGGTTTAGACCTGGTTCAGACCTGGTTTTAGACCTGGTTTAGTCCTGGTTTTAGTTCTGGTTTAGGTTTAGTCCTGGTTTAGTCCTGGTTTAGTCCTGGTTTAGACCTGGTTTAGACCTGGTTTAGACCTGGTTTTAGTTCTGGTTTAGTCCTGGCTTTAGACCTGGTTTAATCCTGGTTTAGTCCTGGTTTAGACATGGTTTAGACCTGATTTACACCTGGTTTAGTCCTGGTTTAGTCCTGGTTTAGGTTACCCCTGCCGCTATTTCATTGGCTGCAACGGAATGATGTCATTAGTGGAGCCAGGAGCCTAAACTGGGGAAGCGGCTGGACAGGGCCGCACCTGAAGATGGCGTCTTGAGCAGGCGTGAGTGAAGACGCTGCACCAAACTTTGAAAAACTTTCCAAAAGGAACTTAATTGGCTTCATCTTCAATTAAATTTGCCTTATAACGAGTCACCACAGAAAAAGAGCGACTATCAGCACAAGTTCACCTCCCAAACTGAGCTCTACTCATGCACTGTGAGCAGCCCGACTCTACTGACAATATTCCATGGAAAAATGTTTGGACATTACCTCACAAATATCTCATCACCAACAAGCAAAAGGAAACCCGCTACAAACTTTTACATCGCTGTTAAAGAATCATCTTAGAAGAGCAATGGACACAAACTGAACATTTTGCGAATTGAAAAATGAAACCACCTCTCACTTATTTTGGACCTGCCCAGACTCTGTGTGTTTTTGGAAAGAATTCATAAAACGTATGAGGGGGAGGGGGGTTGGCTGATAATGTCCCCACCAAAGCTGAGACCAAACCTACGCCATTGGGACATTTTACATCCTAATATTCATGTGTGTTGGAAAATTAAACAAAGCTGCCGAATCCTATGACAGATTAAGAAAATTTGGAGAACAAAGTACGTACACAGAAGTGGGCGTATACCGCAGATGACGGACTAAAAACTGGACAGGCACAAATCACTCCAAACACAAACCCTAGTGAGTAAATGTTGAGGAGAAACAAATATAACGTGGTTAACAGCTCTGAAAGTCGATTTTGCATAATAGGTCCGCTTTAAGCAAAAGCACTTCTTTCTATTAATGTCCAACCTTTTGTGCCAACTCCCTCGGCGTCGGTTTTATTCATTTTTAATAAATGTCTAAAATGGATCTGCAAGCGTATCACTTTATGTGCCATCATTTTTTAAATATATAAAAATGTCTGTACCAGATTTTTCACATGTATTTGAGCAAAATGTGCCTTGCCCCAGTGCAGATGTATTGTATAAGCAGCTCTTGACGTCAAAATAAGTCATCTGATAGTCAGGAAATGCGTATTAGCTTGCTAGTTGTTATCTTAATCATCACGGGACATGGAAAAACTCTGCTCTGGTCGCTGAAAGTTGTGAAAAACTTTCCTTTCCTTTAAGCAAAACCAAATCTTTCTATTAAATGTCCGACCTTACGAACCCATTTCCAGGTTGTGTAGTTTTCATTCGTTTTAAATCAACGCCTAGAAAGTAACTCCATGTGCACTACTTAACATGCCGCCATTTTGAAAACGCATTAAAGAAAATCAAGTAAACTGTGTACCCGTCATGGCAGTAAACTTTCTTTTGGAGCCGCAGTGCCCGGTGTCTCTCTGACCCGCACACCTGTGATTAGTTCAGGTGTAATAAAAATGTCAGGAAATGCCATAGTGAGTTTAAAAATGCCAGCAGGCTACGTGAGGCAGGCGCGGGCTCATTACCAACCATCAGAACGCGCCCTGGTGGAGACACGAGCACTAACATCAAGCAGCAGGCCAACGGGTCACACAACAGGAATAATAAGAAGGTAATTTATGTGACAAGCTACACCCAAGGACTGTGTACATCATGCATTTTACAGCAATGGGATTCTTATATATGCAACAATATTCATATAAAAGTTTAATAATAAAGAGGACATATTCGGCTTGTGTCTGTTATATAGTTATAATCTATGTCACGTGTGGACCATTATGTTATAATTTGGACATTTTAAATCGAAATATTCATATAAAATGGTTGACTAGAGGTCTGCGCGGGACAGAATAGCAATTTTCAGTCCCGCTTCCACCTGCATCTGCGATATTTTGTCCTGCTCTCGCCTGCAAATCCTGCAAGATGTGGAAATTCACTTTCTTAAACTCTATCGAACACGGAGAAGCGGAAAGGAATTGTCTAAAATGTGCGCGAGATTACACCACCTCCTCAAGTGTAGGCTGCTTAAAATGTTTGTATTAATGCCAAATAAAATATCCAGCAGAAATTCTGTATGATAGGCATATATTAATCATTTGTATATTTTACTTTACACTCATATTTAGTCCCGCCGCAGCCGCAATGAGCTTTCAAAGTGTGACCTGTGCCGCACTGTTTTTTATGGGGCTCTACTGCTGAATTCCATGTTTGAAAACTGGTGCCCAACAGGAGCTGACGTCACAGTACTTCATCATAACAAACAGTCGACACCTCTGATTGATAGCTGCACATCACGCTTGTTAGCAGAGTTTTTTTTTTTTTCCATTCGTGGCAAAATTATTAGCGCCACCCAGTGCCTCCGCTCAATTTCATTTCTCTCCAGTGACTAGGTCAGGAATCGGAAGTTGTACACCGTGCACTGGCCAATCAGCTCTGAAGCTGGCAATTACTTGGACACCACTGAGCGTTCCAGCGCATTACATGCATCTCGACCAAATAGCAGCGACCATTTAAATTAAAAAAAGTATCCACCTACCGTTGAGCGAACGAATCCTGATGCTGCGAGGTCAGACGGTTTCCACAAAGTGAAACCGGCGGATGAATCAGGCTACCAAAAGGCTCCACAAAAATGCAGAATCCTACATGTATCACCAATTAAGAAAGTCAATTTGTAGAACGAAGTACAGAAAAGTGCTGTACCTGCGGCGGTGAAAACAGAGATTGATCAGCGATACGGCGTCTTGAAAATAAGCGAAAAGTAAAGAGCACTCAAATATGCTCAAAACACTCCAAATGCAATTTCGAGATGTGAAAGGAAACAAGTATAACATGGTTAAAAGCTCAGACAAGGTGATTTTGCATAATAGGTCAGCTTTAAGTGAATTTATTGCAGTGGCATGGCAAAAAGCACAGAGCCACATGGACTATGAATATTTGATATTTTCGTGCACTCTGCATATTATGAAACACTTAATTCTGAAATAAGATGATAATAACTATATACTATAGCCAGGGATGTAAGAATAAAAAGAGAAGAGGCATTTTACGGATAAAATATGGATAAAATAGAAATGTTACAACAAACGTACTCTGACCACCACCTGAGCTCGTGTCCATATTGGTGAGAAATGTAAAATCTTCACTAGTTTTAGTTAAAAATGCCATTTTTTGCATAATAGTTCATAATTACAACAGAAAAAAATAACTTCATGCTAAAATTAAACATGACAAAGGCCTCAAGCTGATGGCTAAAACATTTTGCTGAATCCATTAATGCAAAATTGTCTTCTCTGAGCACTCAGCGATACTCAGCTTGGATTTTGCCTGGATTGTTGTGTCACAGTTAAAAAGTTTTTAAGTATAAACTATCAATGGATGATTCTGTGGTCAAAAACACGTATCCCAAAGACCAAAAGCATATTTAAAAAGGGAGTTAAAGCCACAAGAATGCATAATATTTGTTCTTTGAGAGACAATTGCTAAAAACCACAGTTGACTTAACAAAAAACTGAAACATAAAACCTGATTTTTCTTTAGCCCCAGTACAGATATATTGTATAAGCAGCTAAAAAGTTTCTGTTTAACCCTTTTAATGTTAATTTAATGATGATAATTTATGTTTTGATTTGTTTGTGTTGTGATTTTAAGGTCTTTCTTATTCAGTAAAGCACTATTAATTACTTTATTTACAAATTGTGCTATGTAAATAAACTAATTAAGAAAGCTGATAACGAGGACACGCACGTTAGCATGTTAGTTTTTAGTTTCACTATAATATCTGGTCTCTGATAGCTGTGAAAAGCACTTATAAAGTCATTGGAATGAATAATTAGGATGCTGTCAATGCTTAAGGGAAATGAGGAATAACTTTGGTCAAATACAAAGTGTTTAAAATGAATTAGCTCTGTTTTTCACATTTTGAAGACAGTAAAAATACCCTAACCCAGCTCCGTTAAATCCCTTACATTCTAACCCATCCCATACCCCAGAGACAATCGGCTACTGTATTGTCTTTTGTGATCTGCAGTAAAAGTTTGCCCGACTTGAACAAACTAGCCCGGGCAGTTGGACACACTCCTCTCTATCAGGATCGATTTGGTGCACAGTTGCAGAGACGCAGTAGCCTACATTTGACCACTGACCCGTTCGTCATTAGAATTGTTTCACAGTTTGCCAGAGGGAAGCACAAACCCGCACTGAGACGAGATACCGAGAGCTTATAAGGGTCAAGACAAAGAGAGAGGCTGGAGAGATCAGCCTGGGAGCAACGCTGTCCACCATTTTGTCCAGTGTGGAGAGAAGAGAAGGTCCACGCTTCATAAAGAACGTAAGAGAGATTGTGTTGTGTTTCGTTCACATGTTTAACGCACAAATCCTGCATATTTAGGCTGAGTTTTTCTCTGAAGACACTGCCTAACTCTACTGAACTAAAGGAAAATAATCCCTACATGACATCACAAGGTGGAAAAGAGCATTTTGAGCTTTGGAAATGTAGACAGACTAGTAATAAAACAAAACACAGCTCCAGGTTTTTGAGGTAACAGGATTATAACATCTCATCATCACTATTATTGATTCATTGTCATGTTGCGCCATATCACAGGTCAGATCTGTGGAGGAGCAACCCAACTAAGAATGGAAAGGAAAAAACACACCTTGCATAATGGAAAAAATGCAAGAAAAGTTTAATGCCAAAGTTTAATGAAGAGCAAGTTGGCAGACCCCCGACCAGAAAAGTTACAAAGTGCACCTTGAATACATTTTATCTGATTTAATTTAATTTACGTATATATTTCTTTACTTTTGTTTAATAAAAATAAAATTGTGACCATTGAAGAATAATTAAAATCTATAAATCAAAATATAATTTGTCATCACCAGGAGCTCCCCTTTATAATAAACTGCCTGTAAGATTAATGATACAAATGGCAATGGCAACAACTGGCAAACTGTAACTCAGGGGTGTCAAACTCAAATTCACAGAGGCCAAAATTAAAATCAGGGACCAAGTTGTGGGCCAAACTAAATATTTATTGAAAAATTTCAACAATATCTGCATATTTTCTCTTCTTTGGAGATATGTATGCAATACAATATCGCAATATTTTAGTTTATTGTTATGTCCCTAGATTTTTTTTTTTTTACTATACTCACTACTACTACCAAGTATGTGGTACAAGTAGTAGTAGTAGTGTTCATAGCAGCAGTAGCACTCCTAGTGTTTTCTATTTGAGAGAAGAACTCTAAATATGCCTGAATATGCAGGGTTTGTGTAAAAACACAACTTCAAGTATGTTTGTGAAATGTCAAAGTGCTTTTTTTTCTTGTATTTTTTTGACGATACTATCTACAACTACCAAGTATGCAGTACAAGTAGTAGTAGTAGTAGTAGTAGTAGCAGCAGTGGCACTCCAAGTGTTTTCAGTTTGAGAGAACTCAGACTAAATTAATCCAACAATGGAGACCAAACTAAGCCAAGTTACAGGTCAGATTTGTAGAGAAGCATGCCCGCTCACAGTCAGAAGGTCAGTTTTTCTTGGTGTTTTTAAGCAGTAAACCCACCTGTAATTGAATAAATATAAAGTAGAGCAGTTAAATGTCATATTGTGTAACATTGCAGGCAGAGCAGTGACATATCCACAGAAACAACTGGGTATGCTGGGCTGGGCCTGCTGTCAAGAATGAATCATTTTGTACAGATTCGCAGTAAACAAAAATACATTAATTCATCTCAGTAATTGTTTGAAAATTTGCAATTCAATTCTTCTCTCTCTCTTCCTCCTTCAGCTATACCAGGATCATCTTTCATCCACTAATTTGTTGTTTTCTTGCTGTTCGGAGATCCGTTTCTAAGTCGACAGAGCCACTTTCCAGCCCTTCGCCTCTGGTCATACCCACAGTCGCTGGAGTTATTGGAGTTGACCTGCACATTGACAGTACACGACTCGACCTCCCATCTTTCCTGTACACTGCCCCAAACCATCGCGCCGACCTCTCCGTAAAACCCGGGGTAAGTCAGCGTCACCGAAACATCCGAGGTGTGACAAAGGCCGCTTGCGAGCGATTCATCCAACGTGTGAAATATACAGGGGCCGGGGCGTTAGCAGGTCACCCAACAGCAGTCTGACACTCAAAATGGCCGCCGGGGCTGTGCCAAGAAGTGGAATCAACAAATATAACACAATCGGACAGGAAAAACAGCAGTGCAAAACATGGCTTCTGCTAGACATATGGGAATTGTTACTATCTCTGTACAATGGAGTATTAGGGGGGAAATATAGAATAGCGTTTATTTTTACTCTAAAGAGGGAGGATTTTACTTCTATGGGGTATTAACTGCTAACACAAAACATATTTAGAATCACCATGTTACCGACTATACCATAATGTTGTAGTCAAGACACACTAATCGAGACCAAGACCTGTCCAAGACCACAGGGTCCCGAGACCAGGACAAGACCTCTGAGAGTCGAGACCGAGACAAGACTGAGACTTTTGAAGGGCGAGACTGAAACCACTAGCCTGATTCATCAGCCGGTTTTATTTCGTCTAACCTCGCAGCCTTAGATTTCGTTCACTCAACTGTAGACGGGTACTTTTTATCACTTAACCAATCGTTGCTATTTGGTCGTGACGTATGTAATGTAAGCTTTTCTCAAATCCCGTAGGAAGAAAGGCAATAACGTCTTTCCCCTTGATGAAATTCACCAAACATTCACTTTATTCCAGCTTTAAATCCTCGTTCTCAGGAATCTTTGACAACACTGAATATATGGCTCTTCGCTGATTGGCTGGGGCCCGAACTTGCACTTCCGGGGTTTTTGCGAACCGTCTAGTGTATTTTGATTCCTGACCTAGTTGCTGGAGAGAAATGAAATTGAGCGGAGGCACTAGTCCATGAGACCATGGCCCATCAAGTTACATTCTCTTTCCAGTTTTACAGTGTGATTTACTGGCCTCTGTACATTTATCAAATGCACATCGTAACAAATACAGAGGCATTTGTGCAATTTTATTAGGCAAACTTCAACCACATGTTGCGGTAAGAAGTTAAATCGAGTGTCAGACCTCGAGTCTGAGACAAGACCAAGTCCAAGCACCTCCAAAACTGAGACAAGACTGAGTCCAAACGCAGACAAGTCTGAAACAAGACAAAGACTGTAAAAAAAAAAAAAAACGGTCTGGAGGCCAAGACCGGTCTTGAGTGACACTATGACACTACCATACCATACCAAGTTTATTTATAAAGCACTTTAAAAACTTTAGAGCTGGCCAAAGTGCTAAACAAAAACATAGAACATACAAAAACGACTAAAACACACAGAAAACAATAAAATACTCAACAACAATAAATGTACATCTCATGAAAAATGTTTTTAGGAGTGATATAAAAACAGGTACAGACTCCGCTGGTCTAATCTCTAATGGCAACTGCTTCCACAGCCGTGGGGCAGCAACAGGAAACCTCACAGCCCCCACAAAGCTCAAGTTTAGTCTTTGTGATGGTGAGCTAGAGCTGGTCTGCTGACCTGAGAGTGCGAGAGGGGGCGTAAGGGTGGATCAGGTCAACAAGGTAGGAAAAATCCATTTTAAAAGACACCGGGAGCCAATGGAGAGAGGCTAAAATAGGTTAGATGCTCTCGTTTTTCCGGGTTCCAGTTAAAAGTCACTGAGTTTTGGACAGCCAAGTGCATTTTGGCTGACACCAACATAAAGTGCATTAGAATAATCCAATCTGGTGGTCACAAATGTATTTATGACAGTTTCAAAATGTTCTGCTGACAAAATGGGCTTAATTTTAGCCATTTGTCTCAGCTCCGAAAAACTAGACTTTAAAACAGCATTAATTTGCTGATCAAATTTTAGATCCTTTTACCTCTGAGTCTCCCCTCCCTTTGCTCTCCTCACTGTGTCACTCCCCCTTCAGAGCGCTATCACAACACAATCAGCACATATCCTGTTGATGAAAGTTCTTATTGTGAAGTTCTTGTGTACAGTATTGTATCACGCGACAATTTATGAAAAATTGTCGTGTGGGAGCATGGATGATTATTATACATGATGATTATTTTACAGCTAACCATAAGGAGGGTTTGAATAGGGCCTAGGAGAGATCACTAAATTACTCAAACATGCAAGAATGACATCTCAAACCTCTTCAGGCATGTTTTTGTTGGGGAACTAATACAGCTATAAAATGGTAGAAAGCTCCAAAAAGTCTATTTTGCATAATAATACTTCTTCAAACATGCAAATCTGAGAGAAAAAAAGTATCTGCTACAAAAAGGGGTTTAGATGATCAGGATTTATATGTGACAACAGCAGAATGGAGATGTTTGTGAGCAGGTGTAGTATTGTGAGTGCATTTTGGGTCAGATACATAAAGATACAGAAACATTGTGAGAAGTTTTGACACTTCCCTTTTTTAGTCAGCTGATCTATGTTATTGGGTTCTTTTTTCAGACCAAGCGTTTGTTTTCATACCTGACAGTTTTGACTGCTCACTAGCGTCTCCCTCAGAGTCATGTGATGTTGCTGTGATGTGTCCAGTCAGCTGATTTATACAGGTTTTGGCGCTGTCTTTACACATGGAGGCAGGACGACAGCGCCATCTGCAGTCCGACTTCCTCAGGACAGTATCCCAGGTGTGTGAGAGTAAAAAAGCCCCCTCGTCCTGGTTTATAGTCCCGTGGGCACGTTTCCATATTTCGATTGCCTCTTTAATCCAGCGGCGGTGTTTGTTTTCCTCTGTCCCAATGATGTTTTCTCAGTCCCAGTCCATAATCTGGTTCTCTCTTTTACAGAGGTCAGAGATGGTCGATTTAAGTTGTTCCTGTTCTGCTTTGTGTTGTCGACCTTCCTCCACCAGGAAGAAGACAGCGCCAAAACCTGTTTAAATCAGCTGACCGGACACGTCTCAGCAACATCACGTAACCACTCTGAGGAAGACCACTAGTGAGCAGTCGAAACTGTAAGGTATGAAAACAAACTCTTGGTCTGAAAAAAGAATCCAATACCTTAAATTATCGGAACACCAAATTAACCTCATTGGACTAGTCAGCTAATTTATCAGCAGAACATGTCAAGATTTTCTAATCCACTATAACACTGCAAAAAACATGAACATTTTTGTCAGAATTGAAATAAGCAAATCTGTCAAGAAAAAGTGGCAAATTGCAAGAAAGATTTGCAAATTTGCTTCTTTTTCTACCAATCTAGACTTCACCCAGAGTGCAGCAAAGCAGAGGATGCTTATAGGAGACATTAGCAGCCATATTTATTTTGATCATTTCAGACCGTGTGTGTCCCTAATAGGATAATCCATCTGTCAGTCACATCCATCTGAAAAGGAAGAGATTCACCTGTGTGTATTCTGGATCCCAGACAATCAGTGTTCAGGACATAACTGTAGAACTGCTGAATATGAATGTAGTTGAACATTCTCAGCATGCAGCTCTCTGTTTACATTCACACCCTGGCAGCTAGCGTCTCTTTCCTCAAACTTCTCAAATGGGAAAAATGCCCAAACTCCCTCCTTACAGAATATCCAAAGCAAAAGCAAATGTGCATGTTTGAGAGATACTTTATTAATCCAAAAGCAAATTAATGTTTTGCTGCAGCGGCAACATTTACATTTGCATCTCAGTTTGTCTGTGTCTCAATCAAATGTCTCAGTGCAGTTTAACAAGAGGACTGGTCGGTGAGGGTCAGCAGATCTTGTAGAAGTGCCGAAAGTGTCCCTCCTTTGTGTCCTGCAGCATCACAGAAGACTCCAGGGGGCGCCAGGTGAACACAACAGGAAAGGCATTGTTCTTAGGCCCCGTCCACACAAGTACGTATTCGAATCGTTTTCGTTGCGGATGCAGTGTTCGTCCACACTAATCTGATGAAAAACAGCTCCAGAGACAGAACGATCTGGTGCCTCCAGCTCCCACGAATTAATCTGGGTACAGATCTGATCCGGCACTGTGTGGACGCCTGAAAACGCTGATACACTGATGTAAGTCTATGCACCGCGAAGTAACTAATTCACCTCCAAAATGCTAACATGCTAGAATATATTCATATATACGGTCTATGCGTGAGATCTGCAGACGTATAATCTCTGAAAAGTTTCACATGAACCATCTAAAACGCGATAGAAGCACAGAACAGACTCACCATCAGCAGAACACCCCTCTGTCACAGAAAAAACACTCATATTCCACTGAGTCGTGTCCTTTAGTCTGACAGAAGTTGAACAGCATCAGCGCACGATTGCAAGCTGTGTTGAGCGCTCAGTTTATACAAATTAGAAATGCGGTTTTAAGTTTTGTTTCTGTAAAATGTAAACATACATGCTCAAAGCTGTGTGGATAGGGAAGGATTGCAGACACAGAAACGACATGTGTGGACGTAGATCGTTTCTGATACGGTGATACGCGGACTTGTTTCAGTGTAAACGGGATCTTAGTCCACTCTGGTGTTTCATTTGGTGGTGATGAAATGTTTAATTCCCTCAAAGTATTTCTTCTGAAGGTCTTCTGCTACATATGGTGTAAAAAGCCTCTAACATCTCAAATGTCCATATTTAGCTCCATAGCCAGGCTTTTGCTCAGTCTCCACAGATACGAGAAAATCAAACAGTTCATTTCACACAATCCAACAATCCCTTGTGTTCATTCTCTCAAAGTATTTCCTCTGAAGGTTTTCTACCACATCTGTTGCCACTTGCAGCAACTCAAATGTCCATAGTTAGCTCCTGAGCCTCTTGCACGATGGATCTCTATGGATTTAGGAAATACAAACAGCTCATTTCCCAAAATCCAACTGTCGTTTACTTGTGTGCTTTGAACTACACATGCTGCACTTCTTTGTTGGTTAAAATCCCATGATACGATGTTAAAAACTGAGCTCAAAAAACAAAAAGTTTCAAAATCTGCTCAGTGTTAGAGCAGCCTATTTTTTCCCCCATTCGTCTCTTTAAGCGGCTCTGATACACTGCCAAACCTCTGATAGAAATGTATGTTCCCAATGCATAATCAATATTCAAAATCAGTCATAACACAAGTATAGAATATAGATCTACGGAACTTTGACTACGTTTGTACTGCAATGCATTTTGAAAAGCACATTACCATTTGTATGAACTATCAATAGTGTTCAAATGCTAACTATTTTGTGAGCAGAGCAGAGCAGAATTTTAAATAATGCATAAATTCAACCAGGAAGATTGCGTTCCCTCGTCCTGTCAACTGCCTGTCAGCGTCAGCCAATCCCGAACCTGCGGACTTTGCGCCTCAGCCAATCAGCTCTTGAGTTTTTCATATAAATGCACTCTCAGTCGACTTATTCTAACACTGCGCTATGTAAGGTGAAAGATGTCTGTAATGTTTCACAGTACGGCATTAATTTCACCCTAAATGAATCAATAAATGCAGGATAAGCAAGTTTAATGCCATACCGTGGAATATCCAAAGCAACACAATAATAGTTCCATGACAACAAGCAGATGGTGAACCAGAAAATGCACAGGACATAGCGCATCTTTAAAAAAAATACACTGAATACACCATTTTGATTTTAAATTACATAAACATGTGCTCAAATCAAAAGCTTTTACTGGTGTCAATTTTAATACAGATTTATTCTTACAGTTCAGAAATTTGGACATAGGACTTCTTTTCCTAGTGAGCCAGAGTGTTGGAGACATATGGAGACACTTTTTAAAATATTCCATCCAGTCCTTGTATTTGTAGAGGTCGCTGGTGCTAGGCTAGTGCATGTCAATGGCCATAGTTAGCCTGTCGCTAAAAACAGTCTTACCCACTCCACAAAACACCCAAAGTAAAACTATTATTACACCAGACTGTCGATGTAAATCTCTGTGTTGATAGAATAATGTTTGAAATAAAACTAAGCTTGCATCGCATGAATCGTCTAATGTTGAGGGACTATTTTCTCATATATCAGTCCGCCGCTGTGAAGCTTTCTATCAGGAACTCGCTCCTGCTGCTCAGACCTAAATCCTTCAAATGCAAGGTTGGTTTTACTTCTAATATTATTCTATCAACACAGACATTCACATCGACTGTCTGGTGTAATAATAGATTTGCTTCGGATGTTTTGTGGAGTGGGTAAGACTGTTTTTAGTGGCAGGCTAACTATGGCCATTGACATGCACTAGCCTAGCACCAGTGACCTCTGCAAATACAAGGACTGGATGGAATATTTAAAAAAGTGTCACCACACGTCTCCAACACTCTGGCTCACGAGGAAATTAAGTCCTATGTCCAAAATTCCAGACTGTCCCTTTAATTACAAAAACATTCTCAGTCATTGTCTTTTTTTCTTTACATTTACTACTTTCTATCTTTTATACACATAAGAATGACAACAAATATTACTATGCAAGATATTATATGGGTTGAAGATTATGTAACAAAGAGAAAATAGCTATTAAATAACACAACTAAATATTTTTTTTTAAATATTCAGATTCCTTAAAGTAGCCACCCTTTGCTTTGTTGACAACTTTGCAAACCCTTGGCCAAGAGTATGTGTTTATGTTAATTGTCAGATTTTTTGTTATTGTCTTTTAATTGAATGCCAACAAAATAATAGCATGAGCAATAAATAAATAAATAAGTAAATAAAGAGTGATTGTAGTACCTTTGTGTACCTTTTTGAGTGCAGGCTACATTACAATTTCTTTAAAAGTACAAATTTTACTCTTGTGAGCTTTAAGACTTGTTACTAAAAACATACCTGGAGTTGTGTTTTGTTTTATTCACGTATGTTTGACAAGATTGTATTATTAGTCTGTATATACATTTTGTTTAGTACAAATTGGCAAGTAAACCGCATTGTAACGCAGATCAGAAACTAGCGTAATATGGACATTTTAAGTTATAAGAAAAACAAACTTTGAAACCCTCGCCTCCCAGAAGCATCTCTCTGGCTCAGACTTGCTCTCCTCTCTCCCAGAGCCTCCACAGACTTTGATGTGAGCTCTTTGCAGTTCTTTGCTCCAGCTGTCTGCTCTGTGTCTCCAGTTTAGTGCGAGCGTTCACACCCCGGCGTAACTGTGATGGTGCCAGATGTTCGTATAGGTCTGATACGCAGCCACTTGTCAAAATACTGAATCTATTAAGCCCTGTTCAAATGTGTCAATCACGGAGAGCCGGAGACGAGGTTTGTGTGTTTGTCTGTAATTACTGTGGAGTTTAAATATGTCAGGGTAAAAATTGTAGAAACCATCATCATTATCCACAGGGTTAGAAGTGATAAGAGCCAGTAAAGGTCCTATAATTGACTCTTGTGAGCTTTAAGCCGCGTTATAATGTTATCTCATCAAAAATGTACCCAGAGTTGTGTTTGAGTAATCTTTTATTATTATTCTGTCTACATCTCTATAGCTCAAAATGCTCTGTTCCACCATGTGATGTCATGTGGTGGGAGTATTAACGCTATTTTTCAATATGTTATAATGTTGTTTCCTCATCACCAACATATCTGGAGTTGTGTTTTGTTTCAATCACACATGTTTAAGGCTACATTTACACAGAGCCGGGTGTGTTGAGAAACAACTATTTCCCTCCCTCTGCTTTCCAAAAGTAACATTGTGCACATAACATTGTTTTCAAAAAAGTTTTCGTTTGCATCAACCCATGTAAATACACCATCGAGCGCCATCATAACTATGCCAACCCTATGGGCGACACCTGGATTAGATACAAACTTGTAGTATTTTTTTCATTATAGTTGTAAGTATTACTCAAAAATAACTTGGAAAAACTTGCATTACTGAGCAGGCTCGCCTCTCCACAAATCTGTTAAAGAAATGGCAAAATTGCTGATGACTGAGCCTCATTCGTCTCTGGTCATGGATATGAATCATCAGCTGTTTGTGCAAATGTAAACACATGAAAAGTGTTTGCACCAGAAGAAATGAGACTGATGCTCTGAATGCTCCATGATCATCATCGGAGCAAAAGAGCAACATTGGTCGCATTTTTGGCGCATCAGCTCCTAAAACATTTACCTCACTTTACACGCAAACGCAAACGCCACACGCAAAGTTTTCCAAAATCTCCACTCTAACCAGGGTTTTTAAAAAGATTCGTTTTCGGAGGCAAATTTGCCATTTCCGTGTAAAAGATGGGTCCAAATGAATGGAAAATGTGTCAATTTTAAAAATACCGGTGTACGTGTAAACGGGGCCTAACACACAAACCCTGCATATTTAGGTTTTCTCAAGCGGAAAAACACTCCTTGTGATGTCATCCACTAATATAGGAAGTGCTCCACTGTGTTTTTAAACTCCATACACCTTCAGTAGACTCATTTAGATGAGTTTAGCTCTGGAATTTGCCATCTCTACTGAACTAAAAAGAAGCTGTTAACTTGAAAACTACCACTACATGACATCACTAGGTGGAACAGAGCATTTTGAGCTTTGGAAATGTGGACACACTAATAATAAAGGATTACTCAAACATGTGTGAATGAAACAAAACACAACTCTGGGTATGTTTTTGAGGAAGTAACAACATTATAACATGACTTAAAGCTCACACGAGTCAATATCAGTATTACCATCAGTATATATTTCTATATATTATTTGACATAAACATTTTATATTTACTCCTTATTTGACCCCAGCCTCTTGCAATGTTTGGTACTTATTTTGGATTTATTTTGACCATTTACATTTAGCTCTTTGTTATTATATTATATTGTGATGTGTGAGTTACTGCGTCCAAATAATTTCCCTTGTGGATCAATAAAGTTTGTCCAAGTCTAAGTTTTGTGTAATATAGGACTTTTAAACTTTATTTAAGTAAAAATCTAGAGATAAGAAATGTAATAAGCTATAACAAGATCAAAATCACTTGTCAATCAAACCATTTTGCCCTTCCATCCTTCTACAATATTCACACATATCATAGAAGTCTGTTCAATTGCTTAAAATCCTGCATAGCCTCTTCGTCCTGACCGCTGAAGCTAACCTCACACCACTGTACGAGAGCCGGCGAGTACTTTTTCCGCTGACTTCCTTCTGGTCCAGGGAGAGCGCCTGTCACCGCGGCGCCTGACAAAGCCGTCTCACACCAGTCTACAACGGGGGGAGTTTTTTTTAGGACGGGGCCGGAGGACGTTTTGCTGAACAGTCGAATGGAGATCCAATTAAAAGTGATTGGGAGAGGTTTGATGGCTCCCTGTCAGCGCAGCCGGCAGTGGCAGGTGAAGGTCTGAAGAAGACGATGGGCCAGCGGGGGGCGGTGTGGAGAGGAATATGAGGACTGTTTGAATTCACTGGAGAAATAAGCCAGGGACGGTTCCATTTGGTTTTCCGATAATTGATTTTATTTGATTATTTTCTCATAGCAAGATTTATTTTGTTTTCATACCTGACATTTTTCCATCCTCAGAGTGATGCCCGGTCAGTTTAAACAGGTTTTGGCGCTGTCTTCCCATCGTTGGAGGATGGACAACAGCGCCACCTGCAGTCCGACGTCTTCAGGACAGTATCCCAGGTGCGTGAGAGTAAGTAAATAAGCCCCTCGTCTCGGTTTATCGGAGGGTTTTTGTACTGATCATCTGCAGAAACTGTGGAAATTACAAGTCATGAAAAGGGGGTCAGCATTTGTTTGTTGTTGTTGTTGTTGATTTTAAGGCACACTACAAACACAACAAGCATAAACCAGCACTACAGAAAGCATTATTGTTCTAATATTAAGATTCTCTCTATATATAACAACTTGAATTTATGGATATTTTGGCGTTGCTTGAGACGTGTATCCAGACTGTTCCAGAGTTTTACACCACATATAGACACACAGAAACTTTTACGGGTATTTCGAACATTGGGCAATTTGAAATGTCTAAAATCTACCCTCTAAAATTATGAGTTCTCTCTCTCATTTTGAACATGCTTTGTAAATTGTTGGTAGTAAATTGTTGACTACTCTAAATCAGACATCAAGATCATCTCAAATATGTATTGGATCTGGCCCGCTGGCAAATGCACCGCTGATACTACTACTACTAATACTACTACTATGATGAACTTGTATCTAAGAAGAGATGCCAAGTATCTGCTTTGAACCCATGTGCATCAGAGTAAACCACAGTCTAGCAAACTGAGCTTGGGTAAATGTTTTCTTTATGACTTTTGACTGTTCATAGTTGAAAGATTGGATTTTCATTGAAGCAAGTTGTTATTTTTGACTGGCTGTTGGATTGTGGAAAAAAAAAAGCTCAAAAGATCAAAAGCTACAGATAGATTTGGTTATTATAGATAGAATTTTGTTATTATTTTATATTATACTTGTTCTGGATTCAGTGTTTAGGCAAAATTATTATTAAATATTTTAATAAGAAAAGGTTTAACGTTACATATCTCGAAAGAAGAGAAAACATGCAGATTTTGTTGAAATTTTTCAATATATATTTAGTTTGGCCCACGACTTGGTCCCAGTTTTAAATTTTGGCCTCTGTGAATTTGAGTTTGACACCCCTGCTCTAAATAAAATTACCACTGTATAATATTTGACAAGGTCAGGAAGTTTTAGGAGCCAAGATTGAATAAAAAGATTATGGGTGTGTTCTAAAAAACAACTTAATGGATAATTTGCAAAGCTCGGTTCTGTAATATAATCAATGGAAGAAGTGTACATTGGTAAATCTTCTTCCCCCAACACAGTATATGAAATAAAGGAAACCAATGAACAATATAATGTCTGAAGGACATTTTGATCAAGGTAATATTTAACTTTGTTTACTATAGTTTGTCTCCATTAGTGGCTGTTGCTGTGCTTGAAATGTTTCAGGCATTAACCTTACCAATCATGCACTCATTCAACACACACATCATGAATTTTGGACTTCCGGTCATTGTGCAGTGCAAACTGGGAAGGATCCTCAGAAAAAGTGAGCATCAAATCACCATATTTGTTTTCCCAGTGGGATGTGTTTATTGTCAAAGCTGATCTTTTCAAGTCTTTTGAACCATATCGCGTTTGTTTCTGGTTCTGATATTGTCATATTTTAGTTATTGGATTCAGACATTGTAATTGTGTGGATGTTGGATGTTCTAACAGCGGAAAACGGCTGGAGAAATGGGCTTCGGAATTTTGCAAATTCCACAACTGCAAAAGGGAATCAGATCTGTGTGACTGCAAACCTCCATTCAAACTGTTTCCATCCCCAACAGAATTGAAAATTAGGCCAAGGCAATTGATACACAGGAATGGAATTCGCAAACTTCCGAAGCCCATTTCTCCAGCCGTTCTCTGCTGTTAGGCCATCCAACACCCACACAATTATGATGTCCGAATACCATAACCAAAATATGACAATATCAGAACCAGAAACAAAAGCAATATGGTTCAAAAGACTTGAACAATAGACGCATCCACTGGGAAAACAAACACGGCGGTTTGATGCTCACTTTTTCAGAGAATCTTTCCCAGTATTGCATTGCGAGATGACCGGAACTCTGAAATTCGTGACAAATATATTACAGGTGGTTTCCTTGGTGCAAGGAGGGTCGCCTCTCAGAGAACTGACTAAACACGGCCACGTGGCTTTAACTGCGGTCTCCATGGTGATTGAGAAGTTTAATGCTGTACTGCGGGACATTTCTGGCATAACAATAACATATCAATATAGAGTTTGGTAGTTCCAGGGCTGAAATTATGCCGATGATTCTAGTGAAGGTGAATGGAGTTTAAAAAGACAGTGGAGCACTTCCTGTATTACCACATGACATCACAAGGTGGAACAAAGTGTTTTCAGTTTGAGAGAAGAATTCAGTCTAAATATACAGGATTTGTGTGTTAAACATGTGTGACTGAAACAAAACACAACTGTATTTACGTTTTCGATGAGGAAGTTATTAGCTATTACACAAACACAAGCCACCATATTTGAAAATAAGAGGCAATTTACGGTAAACTTTTATTTTAAAGATTTCTATTTTCCCACCTTACATCTGGCAGGACCATTATAAGGCTCAGTTCACTTCACAACCACAGACACAGCAGCGTTACACCAAAACAAAGCCAACAGCACCATCTAGTGGACGAGAGCGCACACTAAAATGTATTTATTTGTATTTTAATTGATTTAAATGCGACACATCTTAACCATAAGTGTTTGAGCTCGGTTTAATACTGTTTTATAGAACAGATTTAAAGGAGGGATGAAATATTAATCGTGGTTTACATCACATTAAGAGGCAGCTTGTGGAAAAAGTTGAAAAGATAAGTACAAAAATACATAAGTCATCAACATTGAAGATTCCAGCTACAAAGAGCTCAGTCAAAACTTGTGCAGAACAACAAGTAAACGATGAAAAGTAACGAGCCCAACTGTCTGCTGCAGGCAAAGTCCCCAAAATGAGACGAACATTCTGTGCACAGTCTACACATTTGCAAATGGAATCTATAATAAAAAAAAATAAAAAAATAACTTTATTTACTGTTTATTATTATTATTTACTAAAACACTATACCACAAGTGTATTAACTTACTTGTTTTGATCTTTAGGGCTGTAGGCCTTTAGTATTTAGTCGATTAATAGTTTTTTGTTTAGTTTTTTCTGCATAGTTGTTATTGTCTGAACTCCTGTGTAGTTGTACTGCAGTATTGCAGTTTGGGTCAGAAACATAGACATACGTAATAGTTTTGAGAACTTTTGCCACACTCCCTTCATAGTGGATTAATTGATTGGCAGGATTTGTCTTTAGTCCCGGGAGTTTTCTGCTGGAAGTCATTTTTAACAGGGGGAGTTGTGAAGCGAGCAAGCAGGAAACCTGACATTGACAACGTAACTTCCAGAAACCTGCATGTTTAGGCCTAAAAATAATTAAATTAAAATCTAAATACACATAATATTCTACATGTGTTAAAATCACTTGCCAAAATATTCATAAAGAATTTATAAATTGTGCAAAAATATTTTAAATCATTTTTTAAAATCTTTTAAAATTTGGACTACAGCTTAGCCAGTGATCAAATCATAACAACAGTGTTTTATATTTATTATTACCGTTTGTAAGTTTACAGCTGTTACAAAATAAGACAATAAAGAAACTAATACTTAAAGTTTATTGCAATTATCCATTATTCTAATCAAAACATTCTATGGAAAAATTCTACTTCCACAAGACAAATTTTAAAAGCAAAAATATGAGGCAGAGGTTAAACAAAAATCTACATAGAAAAAACACATAGAGAAATGAGGCATAATTACATTATGTAATGATCGTCTTAATCACTGTGGTTCAAGATACTAAAACATTTGACTGAAACTGCCCCTCTAGACGACTTTCTGACCAGTTGCTGTCATTGTCCCTGAGGTGGAGGATGAGATTGGCCAATGGAGCGTCCTCGAGGGGGCGGAGGGCGGGGTTTAGTCTGCACATAAACTTGAGGATTTTGAGGAAGAAGTCCTGTCCCAGTTCGAGGGCTGCATCCTCAGAAGGCTGTGAAGGCTGGGTTCTTTGATGGCCTCGAAGGCTGCAGCCCTCGAACTAGCCTCCACAGACCACAAGGCCGTTGCTAAAATGGAACAGATCTGACCCACAGAGTGAACGTCAACATGTGTCTGTGATCTTATGTTAACACACCGTCACCTAACTCGTGACACTTTTATTTATAATTGTATTTTCTTTTATACAAAAGGAGGAAATTTATCGCCGTGCCAAGTGCCCAGTCCTTTTTAGATTGAACAAAGTAATTAATTCATCTTTCCTTTTGAATATTACATAACTTTTAAGAAAACATACCTTCATAAAACGTTATCATAGACAAGTAATATCATTTTTTTTTATTTACAAACCAGAGTTGTCAGCTGTATCTACAAGTACAGTGGGATATTAAATACCTACACTGTGTATTTGGGGCCAGGCTTAATTCTACCTGTGGCTAAACTTTGTTACCACTAGAAGGCAGTTTACTTTCTATGCCATGCCACTTCATCCATGAGTATATTCAAATTTATGTATGTCCTGTCAGAGTCTGGGCCACGAGAATGTGAGGAAATCGACATAGCAGCATTAGGACACAAACGGAGTCAGAAAACACACTTTAGGACAGTGCTGTAAACGGCCTCAAGTGAATGGGCAGCTTTTATACAGATCCAGATCAAACCAAACTATAGAGCAGAGCTGAGTCGATACAGGGAGTAGACAAGGGCATCCGGACGACTCCCGCACAGCACACAAACATGTTACGAATGTTAAGCATTTATTGTCCTGATATATTTCTAAATAAAAGAAGCCTTGAGCATGTTACATGCTGTTTTTCAGTGGACTCGGTTGATATTTATTTTTACGATTCTGTCAATTCACTGAATGCATCAGACCACACCCTCAGTCTGCTCCACTCCACCTGATGTTCAGGCTCGGCACATCTCTGCCTGTTCTACGAAGTCCCAAGTACAAATGTTGAAACTGCCCATAAGGGATGTTTCGCTTCAGGTGTTGAGGATGAAAAGAATCTGCTCTGTGGGTAATATTATGTGATGTCTCTTTTCTGTAGAGTTTAATGTACAAATGCTCCACTTCCCCCTTAAATACGGTGAGATTTACAATATTCACAGAATATTCCATTGATAATTTAATATTACGGTTTATAGAATTTAAATATTTGTGCAATTCCAAAGTAAAGTATCATTAAAAATCAATAGAATATTTTTAATGTAGTGACCATACCAGGTAATACAATGAAAAGAATGATTAACAGGATGAAGGACACAGTCCTGCTTCCAAAGAACCAAAAATAAACAAGCATAATTAGGAGAAAAACAAGAACCAACTGAAATACCAAATTTTTTGAATGTATAGCTCATCCATAAAAATAAAGATATTGTTATGAATAACCCATTCTGTAAGTTTCAACAGAAAGTCACAAGAAGATTTAGAAATATCACTCTCAGTAAGAAAATATTTCAGAGCAGATAAACCCTCTTGATGTTCAATATTTATGTACAGACTTTCAACATCCATTATTACAAGAAACTGGTCTTTAATGTTCATCAAAGTTCCAATTCTGTTTAGTACATCTCTAGTGTCCTCAATGAAGGATGAAGTGTTTTTACCAAAGGATTTATGAAGTGGTCAGTGTATTTGGTAGCTGGCTCGGTGAGAGTCATTACCAGATATGAGAGGACGTCCTGAGCGGTGTCCTTGGGCTCCTTATGAACCTAAGGCAACAGATAGAAGGCTCCAGAAATTAGTGTTCAAAAGAAAATTCATTGTCACTAATAATTCTCATGTCCAATAAGCAAAAGGTAGTTTCTAAAATTCTTAAAAGTACCATTTTATCTAAAAAGCTACTAAATGTTAATCTAATTCATCAGCAGGTTTCACTTCGTGGAAACCGTCTGACCTCTCAGCATTAGGATTTGTTCGCTCAACAGTAGGCAGGTACTTTTTTTTATTTTATTTAACCAATCGCTGCTATTTGGTCGTGACGTATGTAATGCGCCGCTAATGGGGCAAACTGGTATATTAAAGGTTGTATAGAGGATTTTTTAAAGGGAAAAGAAATACAGTGACAGAACTTTTTCAAATGTTATGCATGCGTGACACCACCTTCCTCCTCCACAGTTCCTTCAGTAGAAACATCTCCTCCCACCTCCTTACTCTAAAAATCACGCTTGTTTACAGCCAGTGCGTGTTCAGAATTACTGTTGAAGTGACCTGTCTAGAAATAATATAGCGACGGATGAATCAGTTTTTAGACCCTTTGTCTGCTTCATTCGTGCAATCGCTGGAAGAGATCTCCAAGAATCACGTATTTGGCTTTGCAACCTTTCTCCTTCTCTTCTTCTTTCAGCGACCTCAAAAACGGACTTTCTTTTGTGGCAAACTGGTCATGGATTCTCGTCCGTCATCTCAACAAACAAACAAACGAACTGCGAGGAAGCTACAGTTTAAAAAAGCCTCTAAGAACCACTGCATAAACCACATAATCCCTGCGCGCCTGCAAGTCAGTTACACTAGAAACGCAGGGAGTTTGACTGACAGTCTAACAGCCAATAGAAAATGAGGTAGCCTGGTTATCTATTGGCTGATGTTTATCTGCCCTCACTACATCCACAGTTGATAGATTTTCATTCTTTTTTTTTTAGTCAACATAATTACAAGGCTGCTGCATCTCTGTTAGGGTATTTTAAACTTTCATTGACAATTTGAAACAAAAACAAAAAAAAAAATCCTCCATACAACCTTTAAGCTTTTCCCAAATCCCGGAAGAAGGACAATAACCCTTTGATAAAATTCACCAAACATTCTCTTTGTTACGGCTTTAAATCCTCGATCTCGATAGAACACAGAGACCGAAGAAAAGAAAAGAGCCGACACCGTGTTTCATAAATAAAAAACTGATATCTTTTATTTGACAGGGAAACATCCTTTAGGACAACAGTTGATCATTACACAATAGTTAGCAACAATACGTAATGCGGAAGTCCCAAGTTTGTGTGTGTGCGTGTGTGTGCGGCCCCCCTCCCCCGTCTTATTGCAGACACAGTCCTCCCAGCGCGCGTAAGGCTCGGGGGGTCCGAGGTCGGGGGGGCCTGGCCAAATAATTGTCAAATACTCAAATTAAGATCGTCTAATTTTGTCGAGTTGTGCGACAGTTCGAAGAATCCTGCCAGCAACACTAATACAATGTTTCAGTACTGTTAAAAAAGGGCTTATAGGCTACTCCTACTTCAAATATACAGCAGTTAATTAGCATCACCATTGACAAGTTTAGAGCGCTTGGAGCAAAAAGAGTTAAATAGTGCCAGTTCCCAAGAAAATAGACCTGACAAATTTCTCACTAAAAAACAAACTTGTCCCCGGTAAACTGAATGACCACCCAGTATTGCAAAGGACGTTAAACAAGTGGGATATCGGAATCAGTTACAAATTCTTCCAGCCCAGTGCAAGTAGGTAGTCGGTCTACAAATGGGGACCTCTGAAAATGCAAGTATCAAAATCTCCAAAACATCCAGATCTTTCCCAAAAGTTTTTTTTTAATACAACATGCAATTTATAGTCAAAAGAGTTTCCTCGAAAAACAGGATGGAGAGATCCAGAGATCAGTAAGAACAATTATGCAGTCACTCGACCAAGCTGTGATCTGACATGGGGATATGTGGAGTCGTTATGACGGATGCGCTCTTCTTGTCGACTGAAATGTTCAAATGTTGGACAGTCTGAGCGGGAAGTGAAGGCGAGACAGCAGTTAAAGCACACGCTGAGGACAGAGTGTGTGTGTATGAGTGTGTATATGAGTGTGTGTGTGCGTGGGGCCAGGGGAAGAAGAGCAGAGCTTTCATGGAGCTTCATGATGAGCCCTTTGTGGTCTGCCCTGGTCTCTTACACATTTCTAAAGTTGGTCTAAGTGACTCGAGTTTGGGTGTGATCCTGTGTGGTACTGAAAGATGAACTGGAGTTCAGTCTGATAGTGTGATTGTGCTGCTCTGAGAGGAAGCTCATGAAGGTGATAAAGCTCATGGAAAACGACCAATAAAAGTGTCTACTGCACCTCACTCCTCTGGTTTACTGCGCCGCCGCACTGAACAGCATAAATAAATTAAACTCTTCCTATGCTTGTATATAAATATAGATTATATATAGTTTGATAAATATTGGGATGTCAGTTGTTCCTTGCACACGTCCCTGCACTACAGGTGATGTGGTTATATTGTCAAAGCACTTTGGTCGTGCTCAGAGGGCTGAGCACCTGTGCAGGGGAGTTCAGACGCTGTCCCAGCAGCGGCCTTTGCAAAGGGACTCTGTTCCTCATGCACGACACGACTGTACACTTTGTGCTCGGATAAAGGTATGGCTTATTCGACATTCTTCTCATTCATACGTATGAGGATGGATATGTAGGAAACTGCAGTGTTCATGCATGCTAAAGGAACAGCAGGATGACAGAGTGAGCAGAGATGTACCAGCAGAGTGTCCTCGCCACAGTCATGCCTCTGCAGCCACGCACAGCTCAAACACCTGCAGTGAGTCTGCAGTAAGGTCAATATCATACACAGTAGTCTACCGCTCACAGCTAAACGTAGCATCCAGCTAACTAGGTTTCCACAAGTATAGTATTATTATTGCACTCTGGCTACACATATTCAATAGTTTGGTTGTCTTAAGATGTACAAAAACACTTAGTGGTGTCAAAGATGATCCGACTACAGCTGCTTCAGAGAGAGGCTCAGTGACACGACACAGCCAATGCACAATGGGCCTGCGATGCTTTATTATAGCATAGGACTTCAACCAATGAGGGGACTCAAACTATATTGAGTAAAAAAGGCTGCAGCTTGTGACCATACTCAATATTATTTCATTAATGACTTTATATTAATATGAACACAGATTAATTAGAATATTCTAAAATCTTGAGTGTCACTGAGCCTGCATCTCCCAACTGATGAAAAGCCCGGATACACAGAAATGGGACAGTACAGCTACAGAAAAGACCCCTGCATGTCCTGTGGTTTTCAAATATAGAAAAATAAAAGCCTTCTCTTAAACCTCAGCTCTCCTATCTGAGAGACTTCGACGCACTTCTCTCTCTTTTTTGAAAGGAAACATACATTCACGTAAGGACAACAGAGGATAAACAAGCAACTTGAAATTCAAATCTGTGTGCAAAAACATGTTAGATTTCTATAAAAATATGTGCATATGGATAGAGCTATTTTAATCTCACCAAATACAGTATTTTCTTCTTATTTACACTGCACAGATCCCCAGATAAAGTCTACAGCTGTGTCCTGCTCCCTGTGTGTTGTCCAAACACTCCTGCTCTGATCAATGTGATCCAGGAGCCCAGGGCCGCAGAGCGCCTGTAGGACACATCAAGTTGCATATCCCACATTTCCCCCACGCCGCCCATAAAAGGTCATCGATTATCAGCCAGACGCTGCTTCCTGATTGGCTCGCGTGGGTAGAGACAGTGTGTCAAGTTAAAAAAAAAACAATACAAATGAAAACTTTGGCTACGGAGTTAGGTGGCTTCAGTTCTGGTGCAAACTTATTAGCGTTACTCCAAAATGCACCGTATACAGTGGATGCTGTCACCAGTACAGCATTAGTGGTTTTGTAGTTCTTCAAAAATCCTTCTCTTCTCCTTATAAAAAGAGTCCCAATTGTCACTGTTAAAACAAAAGTCCCAGCCGCTCCACCACCATGTCCGAGGTTAGTGGACTTCCTGAAGGCGGCCCATCTGCTCACTGGGCAGTCCTGCGGTTCTTAGCGCTGAAGCCCGGGCTGCTCCTCAGTCTGCTGTCAAAGGGAGAGGAGCAGGTGGGACTGTCACTGTCTGACAGACCGGGCTGCAGACCGCTCATGTAGCGTGTCTGTGGCTGATCGAAGCTGAACTGTGGCAGAGAGCTGTAGTCCCCTGGGTGAGGAGAGTGCCGGGGCGACGGGCTCTGACCACAGGGCATAGCGCCCAGGGGTGCCCGGGGCTGGATAAATATGTTAGGGCTGATAGGGATGTGTGTCGGTGAGATCCCATGAGTGGGGAAGGACGGGCTGTGTGTTGGGGTGTTGCCTGCAGAGGGCGCCAGAGTGTGGCTGGGAGAATGCACTTGTAGAGGTCTGTGGAGGGGCGAGAGGGGGGTCTGTGTGTCTGTACACGCCTCCTGCGTCTGAGTGTGAGGGCTCAGGTCATATGAGGGCGCTCTCCTCCGCAGCAGCATGCTGCAGGGAGACAGTTTGGGAGAAGAGGCGGACGGGGCAGGCTCTTTCTCTGGAGGAGGGTGGATGGAGATACAGGGAGGACTGAGCTTCTTCTTCCTGTGCCCACCTCCCACAGACTGCACACGCACTGGGCCCTTCTCCGGTCGCTGCCTCTGCTCTGGAGCCTCGTCACTGGTGAAGATCAGCTGAGGGAGGCACACCTCGATGGAGTGTCGGCGCTGGTCCTCAGGGAAACCGGCCGACAGCGTTTTACCCAGGAAGCACTGGTTATCGGTGCTAAAGCCCTTCTTTAGGTCGCGCTCCTTCGTAGTGTCAGTGAGCAGACTGAGCGTGCTCCGTGACGCCTGGGTGGGGGTGAGGGTGGGTACAGGAGGGACAGGGGCGGGGTCAGAGTCGTGGCAGAAGGGCGGGGCATAAGGAGACAGTGACAGGCTCCTACAGGTCCTCCCTGTCTGGTCGGGCCCCGCCTCCTCTCTCCACTGGCGGCAGGCTGCACTGGTGATGTGGCACACCTCCTCGTCCGCTGGGTCACGGGTGTCCACGAGAGGCCTGGGCCGGCGCAGGCTGGGCGGCCTCAGGGGCAGACGAGGGGAGGGCGGAGGAGGGAGCAGCCGGGCGGGGGAGCAGGGAGGAGGGGGAGGGAGGAGGGAGAGGACAGAAGAGCGGCGACAGGAGAGCAGACAGGAGAGGGGGAGGAGGGAGGGAGAGACAGGGAGGAGGGCGAGGGAGGAGGCAGAGCGGAGGGCGAGGAGGGCGGAGGAGGGGGCAGAGGAGAGGGAGTGCTCGGCTGAGGGGGCAGAGGAGGCACACGAGGAGGGTTGGGACGCTCCTGGTGCTCTGAGCTATGAACCTCCACTGAATCCACTTTGACTGCAATCTGCAAAATAAAGACAGAAGAGTAAAGAAGAGAAAAAGAAAGGAGGGAAGACTAGAGTAGAATAAAGTAAAGTAACAGAAAAGTAATGAAGAATAAAGTAAAGATGGAGAAAGTAAAGTAGTGTAAAGTAAAGAAGGATAAAGTAACGTACAGTAAAGTGGTAATAGTATAAAGTAGCAGTAGCAGTAGGATAAAGACAAGGAAAAAAGAATAAGTAAAGTAGAGTAAAGTAAATGATAAAATGAAATAAAAAATGATAAATGAAGAATAAATAAAGAAAAGTAAAGAAGGCTAAAGTAAAGTAAATGATGAAGTGAAATAAAGAAGGATAAATAAAGTAAAGTAAAGAAGGATAAAATAAAGTAAATGATAAAGTAAAGAAGGATAAAGTAAAGCAGAATAATCTAAAGATGGATAAAGTAAAGAAAACAAGGATAAAGTAAAGTGGACTAAAGTTATGTAGAATGTAGTAATGTAAAATAAAGTAAAGTAGAACGAAGCAAAAAATGCAAAGTAAAATCAAGTAGAAATTGTAGAATCCAACTGTAGCTCTGGATAATGTCAGTATTTTTGCTTTATGGTAATAAGTCAGAAAATTATTATTTTATCTGTTCAAATATTAAGATGTGTCAGAACACCACTGTTATTAATGTTCATATATTTTATTTGTATTTAGTGACCTTTTACTTTGTCCCAGAAGTAAACAGTGAGAAATAGTAGCCGTGAAAGAGAGAAAGACGATAGAGAAACGCAGAAAATGTGAAGAAAAGACGTCAAATTTAAAGAAATGCTACTGAACTACCACTGGCGATGTGAAGGTGAAAACGGTAAATATATTTTGTATTTATTTAAAAGTATTGTATGTAAAGCTGAGCCATTTTCTCTGTCTGTCTTTATTTTAGTTTTCACTGTGTTCATGGCGATGATGTGAAGTCCTTTTATTTATGAAGAAAACCAGGGCAGCTACACAAACGACGTGATGAAGAAAAGATAATCCTCACCTGTCTGCGCAGGGCTCGGGGGGAGGGGCTTGGAGCGGGCGGGGCGATGCGGGGCGGGGCCAGGGGGGAGCTGGGCTTGCGGAGGGGGGACATGTCGGGGACTTGGAGCAGACTGCGCCTCTCGCACGGCTGGGAGTGGACCGACGTCACCGAGCCTAACAACCCAGAGAAGAACATTAGAGGATTGGAAAACACACTGGAGTCATGTGTCTGTATATTTATTTTTCAGGCAGAGGTGGGCAGTCCTCACAGATTTACTCAAGCACAGTGAAGTGAATCGATTTGAGCTTTTAAGACACCAGATTTTTACTTCTACTTGAGTATTATATTTTATAGTGTAATAGTACTGGAGTAAATGTTTGTGCTATCCTTCCAATTGCATTAAAGGCACTGTATCTGATATCATAGCTTTAAAAATGTGAAAAACAGAATTAATTTTAAATGTTTTCCAGTGGTCCAAAGTTATTCTTCACTTACCTTCATCCTAATTATTCACTGAGATGATTTAAGATGACTAGAAGCACTTTTCAAAACTCTCTCTCATGATAAAGCTGACAACTACAAGCATGCTAACGTGCACTTCCTGATTATTGGACAGTAAAACGCTTTATAATTAGATGTAGACAAACTATTTTGACCTCGAGAGCTGCTTATACAATATATTTATACTGGGGCAAGACAATTTTACCCAAACACATGGGGGAAAAAAATCATGTACAGCATTGTTTCCCAAACACTGGATTGCGACCCTCAGGTGGGACGCAAGAGATTTTTTGGGGTCTGCATGTAGGTCTCCAGTTCTGCCTGATCTGCATCTTGCACCCGGACTGGAATGCACTACAAAAACGCAGACAGGCCCACCTATCTCATTAGAAATGTTGAAATGTTAAGACATGTTTTGTATCATTTTTAATCACTTTGTACCGGGAATTATTTTATTGACTATTTTGTTCCAATATTGCTGGTTCAACTGAATGAAAAGAAAAAGAAATGGGCTACACTAAATGTCCAAATAGGCGACTTATGGATCCTTTTATTGCTGCTTTAATTACAAAAACTTAAGTAATTGTTCAGAGAGATACGATCAACAATAAAATATCCTCATTAATGTTCAATAATGTTCAAATTCACCTTTATTTTTTGATTTACAAATAATATTTATTGACTTCATAAAGGTTTGTGACTTTTAAAATATGGGTCCCCAGAAAAAAAGTTTGGGAAACACTGGTGTACAGGACCTTTAATCTTAAATTATAAATCAGATGTTACTTCAAGAGCAGTAACTTTTACAATCATTTTAATTTCTTGGACCACTTTTACTTACTAGTACAGTGTTTGGTTAATCTGCCCACCTCTGATTACCAGGGAGATATCGTATGGTTCATAGTTTGCTATAAAAACCATAAAACCATTAAACACACGGAGGAGAGTTCAGGTTGAAGCAGAGGGAAGGTCTATTGCTTCATTACACTCTACGTAGCCGACATCTCATGCATGCCGTTTATTGTACATGCATATGGCCGTTAAGTTAACTCAATATTCACATCCACTCTCTCTGTTCTTGAGCCAACACTTTATCTTGACATTATGGAGAAGTATAATTGTACTGCATGAAAAGGTTTACGATTTACCTTTCATGTGTTTATGTCAATTATAAAACCAACTGTGCGCCATAATCAAAATAGAGTGTGGCCAGGGTTTTCAGGAAATTAGTGAGTTAACGATGTATTAATCTGAAATCCTGGTTAAATCAAATGTGTTTTCAAGCTGCACTGTGTAACCGTCACCTGCTTGTTTCCATGGAGATGTCGTTGTTTTGCCTGGACTGCTCCCTAATATAGCATTAAAGGCGCTATATTACACAAAATTTGCCACGTTTACGTCTTTACACCTTAAATTCCAAATAAAAATAATTTAATTCCGAATAAAATTTTATTCCGCTGTAAAAAGACGATGTAAACACTTAATTCCTAATGAAAATTATTATTCGGAATTAAACTTAAGTGGGTGGTTTATTCTGATTGTAAAGACAAATTAATTTATTCCTTGATCATGTAAATGTTTATTCTTCTTAAAAATTATTCCTGTCGTTCAGCGCATGATCGTTGGGTTGTTGGATCTGGCTCTAAAAGTCCTCGCTTTGGACTTTCATCCACGTCTCTTTGGATTTGTGAGCGGGATGCGGGAGTGGGCTGAGGTAGAGCAGCCGTTGACTCAGTTTGTCTTCTTCCTCCCTTCTCTGACACTCTTCCTTTCTCCTCCTCAGCTGACTGATGTAAAGCACGATGAGAGAAATCTCGAGCTGCTGCTTAATTATCATCGGAACAACTACGAAAAATTTTGTATGTTCATGTTTATGTCCGTGGCGTAACGACAAACCGAGATGACAAAAAAGCTGGCAGCAGCTGAAGTGTGTGTTTTCTTCCAGTTAATGTAAGTACGTTTGTGTCCCTGTCAATCAGAATCCTTCCCGACCCCCAGATGTTGAGCAGAATTAAATAAAGGCGATTTAATGTGTTTTCCATGTAAACCTCAATTCGGAATTATTATTTCCATGTAAACTCGAAGGAGAATATTTTAATTCCAAACTATTTAATTCAGAACAATTAATTTGGAGTTAAAAAACATCATGTAGACGCGGCCACTGACTCTTGTGAGCTTTAATCCATGTTATAATGCTGTTATCTCATCAAAAACATGCCTGGAGTTGTGTTTTCTTTCATTCATACATCTTTGAGTAACCCTTTATTTTTAGTCTTTAGAGTTTTCAAGTTAACAGCTACGTTTTACCTTTTGTGGAACAGAGATTGCTAAATATGTTGTGTTAAACATGTGTGAATGAAACAAAACACAACTCCGAGAGTGTTTTTAAAGAGGAAATGGCACACACAACATAGATCAAAAGTAGTAATATAATATATAATAAAGTAAATAGTAATAATAATATAGGCCTTTTAAGATGTTTTTTCAAGATTCAAGACTGAAAAATAAAATCTGTTTTTGTTTTTTGGTGTAATAAATACCAAATTGAGCAAATCCAAGATATATAAGTTTAATGCTACTGCGGAACATTCCAGGATAAGCATTAACATCCCCCATGGAGACTGGCAGGTGTTGGTCCTCTCATCAGAAAAGCATACCTTTAAAGAGACATTTAAATACACAGTAAATGGTTAAATCTAACTTTTTAGGGTTTATAACAGTGCAATATTATAACCAGGATCTCCAAGCAGCATTCAGACAAGCCTATGCAAAATCTATGCAACAGGAAAAGATCATATCAGTTTCATATCACTGCAAACTACAAAGCCACCAACAGTGAATTTCATTGACAATTCAAAATCAGATTCACAAAGATATCAGTTCAACTTGTAGCTATTGGGTTGTGGCTTTGCAGTTTGTCCAGCTCGACTGCAGGGGTCGTATGAGGGCTGAGCAGATGAGTTGTGTGAAGGCAGTTATTGTTCACTTGTTTCAGCTCATCCACTGCTGTTGTACCTTTGACAGAGCCAGGGCCTGTGCCTACAGTCTGACTGCACACAGAACAGTACGGTCAGTGCTCGTGTCTCCTGTTACGCCTTATTCTTCCAAAACCCACAAAAGGTTGCAGTGCTTCCCAACCAATGGACCATGGGCTATTATATGTTATAGACAAGCATTTTTACTTCACTGAGGATATGAAATCTTTAAGAACATTAACAGATATAATATGCTATTTTAACTTTTAAGAACGTCACTGTTCAGCAGACAAGAATGAAATAAATATCTGTGAATAGTTCATTATATATATATATATATAAAAAAATACAAACAAAATTATTAGTACAGGTGAAGGCTATAAAAGGTAAAGGTGCACTATGTAAGGGGTCTGCCACCTACTCGTTTACATAGAGATGTTATCATTGTTCTTCTAATATTCCATATTGACACTGACATTAGCCTTATCTGTCTCCATAGAAACAAGCAGGGGACGTCATCAGGTCAAGTCACAGGTCAAGTCTGTACTCGTAAGAATTCATTTTCGAAGCTTTTATAAAAACTTAAAACATCCTTAATTTAACAAATTCAAGATGTACAGAATTATAATGTCATAAAGCAAAGCATTCCAAACAAAAGCGACTTTATGGAGACAAGTTGATGGCAGACCCTCAAAGACCAGAAAAGTGATATAATGCACCTTTGAGATGTTTCCAAGAGCCCTGCATGGGTCTTAAATTCCTGAAAGGGTTACTACACCACGGGTTGGGAAGCACTCAGATCAATAATATAATAATTATTAACGATAAAAGTATTATTAAAAATGTGCCTTTGTTTTTATTATTCACTGTAATATCCCTGTACCTGCGTGCTGGGGACTCTGCTCCACCTCCTCCAGAGGGTAGGGGGCGCTGGCGGGACGGACAGGTCTGAACATGTAGCTGTCGTTGGGCAGAGAGTGCATCCTGGATACGGACATCTTTATGGAGGAAGGATCCTGCTCCTTGTAGTGCACCTCGTCCTCCTGCAGGGGGAGACACAGACCAGATCATAGACATGTTGATTTTTATAGAGCTCTTGTTTGGAACTGTGTAGTGCATTAACTGAACCATGTTTTAAAGCACACAGCACTTAAAATTTGACATGTTAAAGCACTATATGATTACATTTTATAGCTTTAATATCAGTGAAAAACAAAACAGGCTTTGGTCAAAAATAGTAAGGAACTCAGGATTACTTGATGTTTGATGAATTGTAACAAAAAAAAATAATATATATTTTTTTTGCAAAGTAAAGAAGACAAAGGTGGGCACATTATCAAAGTATTAACATAAATTGATCAAATATTGTGTATACTTTTAAAGATAAGCACAATTTGAACATCAAATGTACTGTTTATATTGCTGCAAAAAGGTGAATTAAATTGAAAATGGAAGAAAATGCTGTTACTTTACAAATAAGGATATAAAGTGATATGTTTATAGGTGCCATTTGGAGGACTTTTTAACCAATCAGTAGTTAAGCGCTATACTAACGCTCTAAACTTTTATCATTATGTATCTCTATATGAAAATTAAGCAAAAGAAAAACTAAAACTAAAACATAATTTTGATTCAAGTTAAAAATGTAATTGTCATGGTCTATAAACATGTATAAGTCAATTGAGGATTTTAATGGATTTGTTTTCTGTACCTCTTCGGGAGAATTTGGACACGGCCCGATGTAGGTCCCTCCCACTGAGCTGTTATTGGACCCGGTGCTCGCTCGCCGCTGATTCTCTAGCGCCATCTCCAGTTCAATCTCTGCATCTATCTCTGCGTCCTCCTTAGCCTCCTGCAAAAAAACACCACAAAACATTTTAACATTCAACAACCAACCTACTGTATATTACACAAAATTGTCTCTTGTGAGATTTACACTGTGTTAAAATGTTGTTACCTCATCAAAACACAACACAACTCCAGGTTTGTTTGTGATGAGGAAACAACATTATAACAGATCTGGCCCTTTAACATCTTTCACCACTTTCTGTCTCGCTGTTGCTTTTACCTTGTTGCTCTCCTCCAGGTGCTTCATCAGAACAGCCACCACCACGTTGACGAGGACGAACTGAGCCATGAGCACAAACGTGACAAAGTAGATGGGAGAGACCAGGGGCAGGTAGGTGAGACAGTGGATTTCTTCAGGACGGCATTCTCGCAGTGTGTCCTGATAGACAAGATCAAAAGACATGACAATTTAGATCCACTTGCTCTATTAAAAGTGAGACAACATTGCAAAAAGTAATGAGTTAAGGCTACTGAAAACTAGTCAATATCTCAAACAAGGAATAAAAGCCCTATGCACTAAGGCCACGTTCAGACTGCAGCCTGAAGTGACCAAAATCAGATTTTTTCGCCCCTGTGCAACCTGTATCTGATCTTTTATTGACAGTCTGAATGATACAGATCAGATTTTTTTCAAATGTGACCCAGGCCACTTGGATATGTGCTCCTAAATCCGATACATTTTCGATCTTCTGACATGCGACTTCAGTCTGAACGGTCAGGTCGCATTCATCCAACCTACACGTCAGGCTCGGAGTCTAGTCAATAGAAGGAAAGCGAGGTTAGCGAGTTTATTAATATTCAGGGAGGATCGTTGCCTGGAAATCCAGAAGGATATCTCTCTGTACAGTGATGAGTCTGGATTTGTCCAAGCAAGGAGGATCTGTGTTTTCAGGCCAAACTGGAGGCGTCTTATCAGAATCGGGCAGTTTTTGAAAGAAATGTCTAAGCGTGGCTATAGGCAGTCCTGGCTCCAGTGTCAACAAAAAAAAAAAAGAGCCTGCGAGCCAAATACAAGTAGACTAAAGACTCAAACAAACAAAGCAGCCGTGGACCTGTAACCTGTCCATTTTACGAAGAACTGGACCGTATTTTCGGAGACAAGCTCAGCATTTAAGCCACTTCCGTAAACACTAAGCACACTCGCTGCATGTGACGTCTTCGTGTCCTCCAGTGCACATGCGGGACACTTTTGGGGCGTTTAAAGTTCACACTGAAGATCACATACAAGTCACATTTAATTGGAAATGTGAACGACCTCACAAAAAAATCAGCTTTCACAAAATATTCCGAATTGAGCATTAAGCCCTGCAGTCTGAACGTAGCCTATATAACTTTTCTAGTGAACAGTCTGATACCTACTTGTTGCTTACCTAAAATGTTCCACGGTATGACAGTAAACATACCCATTTTCTTTTTATTCAGTAGGTTTTATTGCTCAAAAACACTGTAATTTGGTCAAGTGACATCTCCTTTTTGTCTCTCAAAAATGGTCCTCGGGTTTATCTGTGGTCCGTTTTGTGTCATTATGGCCTGACAAAATCTGGATTAGCTCCCGATGCTATCACGCCAACGCCTTTGATATTTTGTGTTTAGTAAAAGCTACAGTGCTAACACAGCTAAGCCTCTTAATGACTGAATAATTAGTTTTGGAGGTCATCAAGGTCTCTGTGGCTCAGATAGGATAATCTTTGTCTTCATTTATGCCATTGTGTACAAGTGTGTCGATGAGTATGTGACTGTGTGTGAGTAATTATCACATTGTGCAGACTAAACTCTGTACACATGCTCACATCATGGGGGCCTGCCTAGAGCGACCAGATTTTCAAAATTCTAAACTGGGACACACCTGGGTTGGGATGGTTGGTATAAATAAAATTGTGAAAAGAGTGTGTAAGATTGTGCATTCTTGTATCTCGCATTCTCGTCATAATCTGAGGGGCTTCTGTCGCTTTTCTTTTTGCTTTATGGTCATTCACAAACACAGATTTCTGTATTTTGGCTAAACAAATAACAATTTATGCTCCTCTTTACTGTTGGCAAGGATCTGATTAGTCAAAAATTGTCATCGTCCTGTTTTAGTCGTGGTTTAGAGTTGATGAATTAGAACAAATTGGTCAAAAATAGGGACATCTGGGACATTTCTTGTATAAAACTCGGGCAAATCACTGGTTTATTATAAATCTGATGGGACAGAGGGACACAGGGCTCAAACTTGGGACTGTCCTGGAGAAAAGGGGAACCTACCTCCTGGCCACCATAAACATGAACCTGCATTGCCAGTGCCTTAACTTGCAGATTTACAAGTTTTTCTCAGTCCTTTTAAGATTCCACACTGAGCTTTGCAAGTTTAGGGTTCAAGGTTAGAATGGTAGCTCCTCAATCATCTGATACAATCACTGTTTAAGCAAATTTATTTGATCACATCTATCACTGCACACGGGTTCTCGAGTACTGGCGCATTTATTAGCCTTAACAAATGCCGTAAAACGCTGTGAAAACTACAGGACACATAAAACATATAATTAGACACTCCAGATTTGTTTGCTAACACAGAAGTACCGATGAAATTAGCTACCTCGTGGCCGCCTGTCACATCGGAGATCTTTAAGAAAAGGAAATCTGCGCGATTGGCGCACTTTATATCTGTGCACAAAATACATACATAAAAACAATACATTTCGTAACAACAATCGCAAGAAATATAAAACAAAAGATACCTCGTGCAGCCGGTTAGCTGCCGTAGCTGCCGAAATCGTGGCTCTCGCTCTAATGGTCTTTAGCATAAGAGGGCGTATGCGATCTACCTGTGGCCCGATATCAATTTCTCAAACTCTCGCGACAATTGCGGTACCAAACCAAATGAAATTAATACAGTCGTATATTTATATAAAGTAAAACACAATTTTCCTGTATAAATTATAATAATTTTTAAACAAAATTTAACATAATAATTTTAACTTATAATTTTCTTAAATCAAAATTAACTTGTTTTGCATAATGCATTTTAATGACACTTACACTCCCACCAAAATCACCAATAAACCTTGAATGTGATTTTCTAAGAAGTGTCCAAGTCTTGACTATGTGTTTGGGCTTTATCAGTCTCAATTAAAGTCACAACTTTGTGAATAGGTCTTTCTATGTGTATTAGTCTCGTCTGTGTTTTCCCTTTGTCACAAGTCGTGTCACTCGTCTTCAGCTTCACCTTTCGAACCTTTCCATCTGTGCTTCGGAAAGTCTCCATCACACGAGCAAGCCTCCATTTACATCTTGGCATATTATCGTCCTGTAGAATCACAATGTCATTTACTTGCAGGTTACGTGATACTTTCTGCCATTTCTTTCGTTGTTGGAGATTCAACAGGTATTCTCTCTTCCATCTCTGCCAAAACTCATTTGCGAGGAACTGTACTCTTCTCCATCTCTTGTTCAAATACAAATCTTCTTTGGAGAACTGCCCAGGAGGAGGGAGAATAACTACTGATTTCATTGTTAATATGTGATTTGGCGTAAGTGGTTCTGGATCAGTGGGGTCGTTGATATGTTCAACACTTAGTGGCCTGCTGTTAATGATTGCCATTGTCTCGTATAGAAGAGTTCTTAAACTAGTGGTGTCGAGTCTATTTGAGAACTTGTCTAGCATTGCTGTTAGTATGCTGCGCACTGTTCGAATTTGGCGCTCCCATACTCCTCCCATATGGCTAACTGCTGGGACATTCATTACAAATTCGCAACCAATACTTCTTTGACGTTCTTGATCCATTTCTTTCATTAACTCCGAAAACTCTCTCCTTGCGCCCATGAAGTTGATCACATCTTAATTGCCGGACAGGGCCTCTTATTGCTATGAGAGTTCGAAGGGCGTTAATAAAAGCATCTGTTGTCAAGTCGTCAAGTGTTTCAATATGCACTGCTCGTGAACATAAGCATGTGAACAATAACCCATATCTCTTAACTTCCTTTCTTCCTTCTTTCACAATAAAAGGACCGAAACAGTCAACGCCACAATAGGTAAATGGAGGGGCTGTTTCTGTTCTCACTTCTGGCAAATCTGCCATCTGTTGAATGTCTGTAGCTCTTCGGTATCTTCTGCATTTCACGCAGTGGTAGATGTGTGAAGATACAAGATTTCCACATCCTAAAATCCATATTCCATTTGCACGCAATTCATTCACAGTCATGCCTCTTCCTTGGTGGTGTACATGTTCATGGTGGTGTTTGATGAGCAAGACTGACACATGAGATTCTTTGGGTAGAATTGCGGGGTGTTTGACTTCGTGGTGTAAAGCGGATTGGGATAACCGTCCTCCCACCCTGAGAACATCTGCTTTATCCAGGAAAGCATTTAACTGTCTGAGTCTGTTGTGTTTGTGCAGAGCATTTTCTCTTTGTGATCTTAATTTTTGTAATTCGTCAGCGAAAGCTTCCTTTTGTGCTTGTTTGATAATGAAGATTTCGGTGTCTTTTCTTTCCTCAAGATCTGTAGCTTTATTTGTTCTCTGTTGGAGACCTTTGAACTCTTTGAGAAACCTTCTGAGTGGAGCGATAGCTTTTACTGCTCTTGACCATTCTGAGAACTTCTTCAGACGTTCCAGCAAGATGTCTGCTTCCTTTGAACGAATAGTGTGTGTGTAACCTTTTCGGAGTTCAGGATCTGCTTCAAGCATTTCTCCCACCGTTTCCTTCTTGACTGGAAGATCTTGTTGCCAAAGGAAGGTGGGACCTTGTAACCAGTTTGAGTTCTTAAGCTGAGTTGCACTCAGGCCTCTCGAGGCATGATCAGCTGGATTGTTTTCAGAGATGACATGTCGCCATTGGTCAGGATCTGTGCTTTGTCTTATCCGTTGAATACGATTCACAACAAATGTGTGGAATCTTTTGGCATCGTTTCTTATGTAAGCTAGTACAACTTGTGAATCCGTCCAATAAAACTCTTGGAGGTTTTCAATTTCGATTTCTTGTTTGATTACATCTGCGTTACGGACTGATGTCACGGCGGATGACAGTTCGAGCCTTGGGATGGTTGTTTGTTTAGTGGGTGTAACTCTTGCTTTACCCATGACAAGTGAACAGGTGATCTGTCCCTCCTTGCTTGTTGCCCGAAGGTATGAACATGCTCCGTAACCGCTGAGACTTGCATCTGAAAAGCTGTGTAGTTCGTATTTTTCAACGTTGATGTTCTCTGAGTAGCTTCGTGGAATTTTTAAAGCCGCTAGTTTAGGCAGGTCTCGAAGCCACAATTCCCATTGTGGTAGGATGTGCTCAGGGAGATTGTCATCCCAGGTGACCTTGTCTTTACACAACATTTGGAGTATTTGTTTTCCAATCAATATGAATGGGGCGACAAACCCGAGTGGATCGAAGACTGAAGCAACCATTGAGAGCACCCCTCTCCTTGTTAGCGGGTTTTCTTTGACCAAAACTCTGAATTGGAACTCGTCAGCCTCGATACACCATTGGACCCCAAGTGCACGTTCAATGTGGGCTTCTCCTAGAGCTATAGCTTGATCTTTTGTTTGAGCCTGTTCTGCTTGTGGTATAGCTGCAAGCACTTCTTTATTGTTTGACACAAATTTATGCAGGTGAAGGTTGCCAGTTTTACAAAGGGCTCGTGACTCTTCAACTAGCTGTATGGCTTCAGCCGCTGATGCAACACTTGCGAGTCCATCATCCACGTAAAAGCCTCTTTGGATGAAATGGATGGTGTCCTTGCTGAACCTTTCTCTGCCTTGTGCAGCGAGATGTTTAAGTCCAAAGTTGCAGCATCCAGGGGACGAAGCTGCCCCAAAGAGGTGCACTTTCATCCTATACACTGATGGCTTGGAGTTCAGATCACCTTTGTCCCACCAGAGGAATCTTAGGTAGTCTTGATGTTCCTTGATGACGTGGAACTGATGGAACATCCTCTCGACATCACACATTATGGCTATAGGACCCTTTCTGAATCGGCATAACACTCCGACTAGTGCATTGGTAAGATCTGGTCCAGTCAAAAGGTGCTCGTTGAGAGATGTTTCTTTAAAACGGGCTGAACCATCAAAAACGACACGAATTTTTTCAGGCTTGTGGGGGTGGTACACCCCGTGGTGTGGGATGTACCAAGCTGCCTTGTTATCGAGCTCTTGATGTGGGACCTTTTCTGCGTCTCCACAGGAAATAATATCATCCATGAACTTGACGTAGTCCTTGTAGTATTTCTCATCTTTTCTGAGATGACGTTCTAATGAAGATAGTCTGTGTTCTGCGTATTGTTTGTTGTTGGGCAGATTGGGATTGTCTGTTTTGAATGGAAGTGGGAGTTCAAAGTGGCCGTCTTCCTTGTGCCGTATACCTTTGTTTACCTTTGACATGAACAGTATGTCTTCCTGGGAGACTGGATTGTCATCCGTTGTGTGCTCAGCAAAATCCGATTCCAGAGCCTTTATCACGTCCAGTGGAGTGACTTCTTTCACTTGAGTTTTGCATACAAAGTGCACTACTTGTTTGAGTTCAACTGATTGTAGCACTGCTGGATTTACTTCCCGCACAATGACTCTGTGACTGGTGCCGATAGCATCACTCTGATTGTGTACTTGATACGAACAACCAACAATGCTCCATCCAAGGTCCGTGAGTTGTGCATAGGGTTGGTTTTCTGAGCCTGCCAGGACTTCTCTTGGTAGAAGAGCTTGTTGGCAGTTATAGCCAATGAGTAAGCCGACTTCACATTCCAACAAAGGAGGCAACTTATTTGCCAGCTTTTCGAGGTGGGGCCACTTTAAGGCTGTCTCAGACGTCGGAATGTGCAACTTGTTTGCTGGGATAAACTCTCTTGTGAAGACTGGCGGTAATGCAATCTTCTGCTTGCTTTGATAGCCTCTTACTTGAAGGTTTAACAGCTTTTCACATGGTATGACTGTGATCTTAGCAGACATTGTTGATAGCCGTAAACTGGCCTTGCTTTTGTCTGTGTCGAGGTCTTGGGCAACTTCATCCAAGATGAAAGACGTATCGCTCTGTGAGTCGAGGAGCGCATACACCAGCACTTCTTGATCTGGGTTCTTTGTAGATGAAACCCAGACAGGCAATATAGAGGACGTCAAGGTACTTGGGGTTTCTTGAGCAACCCTATTGGTCGTTGCAGTTACAAGGTTGTTTTTGTCATTAGTATCAGCCTTTTCTTGAGACTGTACCTTTCCTTGAGTGTCTTCCTTAACTTGAGAATCACTGTCAGTCTTCACTAGAGCAGTCTTTTTACGATCTGTAAACTTGTCATCGTGCAAGCATGTCGGATGTCTCTTTTGACACTTATCACATGTGCTTCTTTTCTCACACTTCTTTGAGTGATGTCCTGTTCTTAAACATCCAAAACAAAGCTTTTCTGTTTGAACAAACTTGACACGATCTTGAACTGTTTTTTCTGCGAACTTGCGGCATTTGTCGAGAGTGTGACCAGTTCTTTTACAAAATGTGCATGATGTGGCACTGTGACTTAAGTTACTTGTGTTTGTTGTTAGAGTTTTGGCTTGAATGACTTGGTTTCTTAGGTGTTTGGTTTTATCCGTTTCCAAACCTTTGAGTGCTTGTATTGAGGTTATGGGATCACATGCTAAGTCTGCTTCAGTAGACACGAATTCCACAAATGTATGGAAAGATGGGTAATCTTCACTTGTTTGTCTCGTCTCCTTTGCTATGCGGTTCCATCTTGACACAAGCCAATCTGGTAATTTCAACAGGATCCTTTGACTCTCCATACAATCATTTAGAACTTCCAGTGTTTTGATGTGTGGCATTGCAGCTTCGCAGCTTTTAAGGAAGTCTGCAAATTCTCTTAACTCACATCCATCTTTGGAGGCTATTTTAGGCCAGCTGTGAAGCTTATCCCTGAAACATTTCCCGATGGTGAATGGGTCTCCAAACCGTTTTCCAAGCAATTGCCAAGCTGAATCGTATGCTTCGTCGGTGCCTAGTAGGAGAAATCCTTCAACTGCCTTTTTCGCAGCTCCACCGAGGTACTTTCTGAGGTAGTAGAGTCTCTCATTTCTGGGAATGTTCTTTCTTTCGATTAAGGTTTCAAATGACAACTGCCAGTCTTTAAACTTTAAGGGGTCTCCAGTGAACAATGCGGGTTCCGGAGTTGGGAGACGATTAGCACTTATTGCTTCTGCTAATATGCTAACTAAATCAGAGTTCTGCTGCAGTTGCGTTACAGCTGTAGGGACTGGCGTTGCTTGAGGAATGAATGGTGAACTTGAGGGGTTGAGTACTTGACTTGTTGTATTTGTGAGTGGAATGAATGCAGGGCTTGTAGCATTGAAAGCTGCTGCTGCTGCACGTGGAGCTTGAAACGGAGTGAATGGTGTGATGGGGATTGCTTGAGGTTCACTTGCCAGTTTGTTGCTACAGGGCAAACTGCGACTTTCATAGTTGTCTTCAGCCTGATCATAAATCTTTACTCTGGCTTTGGCAGCATTCAGCTTTTTTATCTCTTCCAACGTTCAAGTTTCCTGCGCTGCTCTTCCATAGCTTGTTGTCTCACCAGATTTTCAACTTCAAGTTTTCGGAGTTCACTTGCTTGTTTCTCTTGTTCCTCCATAACTGCTAGTATTTCTTCAGATGCCGCTGCCTCAGCCGCCGCTTCCACTCTTTTGACTGACTGTGCACATGAGAGAACAGAGTTAGGATTCGACCATGATTTGGATTTAGATTTTGACTCGTCTGCATCTAGACATGACCCCACATCTGGCCATGACTCTTTGTTTTCTTCGTAATGTCCTTTTAGCCAGTTTTCAGCTTTCCGGATAATGAAAGTGACGTACATGCATCCACCTTGCATCTCATATCTGGATCAGGAGCTTGTATTTGACGGACTTCATTGTAAATGGCTTGTACGTCTCGGTAAGTAATGGTCACGTTGTTTATCAACTCAGTCAACTCACTCTCTGAGGCTGTATCGGTCAGTAGTACTCTGCCTAATCTTGCTTCGTATCTCCATTTTTCATAAGCAATCTTGTATCTGCGCTTTACAGCTTTGATCTTATTGTCTTGGAGCTCCTTTCCTTTTTCAGTTAGCGTTCTTATTCTTTCACTCTTGCGAATCTTTGCTTCGGCTTGACTACTTAGTTCAGCACAGTCTCTTTCTTTGTCAGTCATTTTGTGTGTCAAGTTAAATGTTATCTGTTAACTGTAGTGCTTTAGGATTACTTTGTATACAACTTTGATTTAATTGAATTAATTTCTTAATGTAGGAACTGTTTTTAACTTAAATAACTTGCATGAACTTTCATTACAATTTTAACTCTAGACAAACTTCAATAATTAGAACAAAAAATATAACCACAAAATATACACAGTAGACATTAAGTGTCCTTCAAGCAGATGTGCCGCGAAATAACTTAAGTGAAGTTTAACTTGGCTTAAACCACTCTTATTTCCTTATAGCACAGTCTTGTTCTTATTTTTAACTTCACTTCATTTAAATAACTTATGTTGACGGAGCTCTGTTGCTGGGGTGCGAAGAGGTTGTGTAATGGCGCCGCCTTGTGGTGCACCTCGGACCGCGACCCACCGCGCTGCCGTCTACTTGACTCGAGCTTCTCACCGGCGCTGGGCTGGGCGAGTTTTCACTGTAGCTCCTCAATGACAACACTGCACACGGTTCTCGAGTACTGGCGCATTTATTAGCCTTAACAAATGCCGTAAAACGCCGTGAAAACTACAGGACACATAAAACATATAATTAGACACTCCAGATTTGTTTGCTAACACAGAAGTACCGATGAAATTAGCTACCTCGTGGCCGCCTGTCACATCGGAGATCTTTAAGAAAAGGAAATTTGCACGATTGGCGCACTTTATATCCGTGCACAAAATACATACATAAAATCAATAAATTTCGTAACAACAATCGCAAGAAATATAAAACAAAAGATACCTCGTGCAGCCGGTTAGCTGCCGTAGCTGCCGAAATCGTGGCTCTCGCTCTAATGGTCTTTAGCATAAGAGGGCGTATGCGATCTACCTGTGGCCCGATATCAATTTCTCAAACTCTCGCGACAATTGCGGTACCAAACCAAATGAAATTAATACAGTCGTATATTTATATAAAGTAAAACACAATTTTCCTGTATAAATTATAATCATTTTTAAACAAAATTTAACATAATAATTTTAACTTATAATTTTCTTAAATCAAAATGAACTTGTTTTACATAATGCATTTTAATGACACTTACAGTTAAAGTAGGGTGACCAGACATCCCTTTTTACGCGAGACAGTCCAAATTTTGAGCTCTGTGTCCCCTGTCACAGCAGATTTATCCCAAACCATTGATTTGTCCCAGTTTTGTACAAGAAATGTCCCATTTTTTGACCAATTTGATACTTGCCAACAGTAAAGACAGGTACACATTGTCATCTGTTTAGGTAAAATATAGAAAAGCTGATTAAAAATGACCAAAACACAAGGAAAATATGACAATTCTGACTTACAGGTTAGTCATGAATGAACCAAGCGCAAAAATTTCACAGTTTTATTATTACCAACCACCCCAAACCAAAAAAAATCTGGTCACTCTAAGTTAAGGTCATTAGTACGTATAGTTAAGTTTAGAATAACTCTGTAGAAATGAATGTAAGTCCATATAATGTCTCCAAACTTGTGCATATTTTTGTGTAACCCTACTTTCATAATCCCGTTCCAGTTGTCTCCCGTGGACACCCGGAACAGCGTGAGGAAGGCCATGCCGAAATTCTCAAAGGTGGCGTGTCTGCTCAGCCCCTCGCACGGGTTTTGCTCGCTGCACTCTGTAGGAATAAACAAAACAATGAGAACGAACGTAGTGTCAGGGATAAAATGTGGGAGGAATGTAAACAAAGTCATGGAATATGTACATAGAGCTGCGTGCTACGGGCTTTTGTGTATGACATTAAGAGGAGAGAGATTCGGGGCTAGTGTGACAGACCGTCCCCAAGATGGTTTATGACATCCTAACAGGCAAAAGCGCATGTCTTTAAGTGTTCTATGGAAGCCACTAAGGACAACAAGAACAGTCTTTGGTTATTTTTAGCGTTTGATTCTATTTTTACCACACGAGAGGCAAAAGTCTGTCAAACTAACAATGTTGTTAGGTTTTGAGTCCAGGAGAGATCACTCAATTACGGAACCACGCATGGGTGACGACTAAAACCTCTTCAGGCATGTTTTTGCATAATTCAATTCAATTCAATCCAATCTTTATTAAGAACACGTAATATCTGGTTCATAGTATTAAAAGAAAATTGTAAGAATAAAGAAATAATAATAATACAGTGCATGTTATAATGTAAACAAACAAGACCTCCAGTGTCTCCACAGCTTAGAGGTGAATCTTGACAGAGCTCCTCACAGGACTAGAGCTTCAATGATTTGATTACTCAGATTCATGGCTCTACACATATGTTTTTTTCCGGGCTATTGGGTGCGCTCTTAAGCCTCCAAACCCATCAAAAAGAATGCGCGCAATCCAGAGCGCCCTATAAAAGAATCCACTCAGGTGTCCCTTCACAACTTCAGTAAACTACAAAGCCGCACCACCCGCAGCGCACGCAAACACACACGGAGCAGACAGCGACACCCACAGCCACACTCATCACTCCACACAGATGAGGAACGGAACGGAGGAACGAACTGAAAAAGCGAGTGCAATGTGCCACTCTGAGCCACAACTGAACAACTGAGTCACTGCGAACTCGCCGACAATCCAGAGGTCCCAGACAGCACCCTCCCTACACGCCACAACTGAACAAAGCCCAGAGTCACCGTGAACGCGCCAAACAAAGTCCCACTGACCCATCAAACTGTTGTGTTTCCTTTAAAGTCCGGTGCAGTTTATTTGTGAAAAAAGTTCAAAAATAGACCATTTAATGACAGTGTGCCTTATAATCCAGAGCGCCTAATAGTGTGGAAAATACGGTAAGTGAATAAATACAACATCTGAACAGTAGACAGCACAGGGTCTCACACCACAATCTACAAACATTTCACTGGCGCTACAGAACCTTCAGTAATATTCTCGTTATAGAGTCGTTATAGGCCACTGTCAAACTCTGCAAACTCTTTTTTTCTTGTAGTTGCGCCAAAGATGCGCAGTATACAACGGCGAGCGTAATATCCCTTTTTCTAAATCAAATTAACAAATTGCCCAGATATTTTGATAAATGATGAGATAATTAAAATGTTACAAAATGTACTTACTTGGGTGTCACCTTAGATTCAACTTTTTACTTTTAAAAATCACACAAAAACTCTCTCAACTTTAACCTCTCAAATTTCAGACATATACTGACCATGGAGGCCTCGCACATGTATTTTAACTCCATGATCATGTCACGTTTGTTGCACTGTATGACGAGCTGAACAGCCTTGAAACCTGTTGAATAATTTTACAAATGTGCGGTTAAGATTCATGATAAGAAACCCTGACTGTATCACCACTGTCCTCTTCTTGCAAAGTACAGTTTATTAATTTTTTGAAAATCTAATGATACATGCAAATATTTTTTTGCTTTTCAAAATCCTCTGAAGGGTTTCGTCTCATTGAGCTCTGAAAAAACATCTCGAGTAACACACTCATCCTCTAGTGGAGAGAGCACTGTCCCCAAATGTAAGACCACACTCCCCAAATCCTCTTTTTCCTCTGTTGCTGTGACTCACTGGAATAACTTGCCAACAGAGATTCTAACTTGCACATGTTTTCAAATGTTTGCATGTGTGACAAAGAAGTGGCTGATCTCTAAACAAGTTTGTACATATTACGGATGAGTGTGATTTGAAAAATATGTTAGGCCTTGATACAGGGTGGAAGGGGTTCATGTATGTTGTTTTTAGAATAATATTTCAACACTATAACTCTAGTAATATCTCTAGTTTTAATTTATTTTTGGCCACTACACTGAATCTGTACTTTCTACCAACCTGCTCAGGGACTACAGGGGTAAATTAACATCCATGCTATAACCTGGTAGAGCAACTTTCCTATGACTTGTCTTGGTTAATATATTGTTGGGCACTGTCCCTGTACAAATAAAAGCATAGTACACCATACCATACCCTTAATGTTCAGTAATGTCCTTAATCTTCAGTTTATCAAGTTTTCATCTACTACAACAAGTAATTAAAATGTCTGTACTTGATTTATTTCCTTATACGTTGAGCAAAATGAGACCCCAGTGCGCTGTCTGTGTCCAATTACAAAGCATTACAAAGCGTTTTATTGTCCGAGAATCAGGAGGTCAGCATGATAGTTGTTTAGCTTTATCGTGACCACAAAATAAAGCATCCGAATTATTCATCCTGACGAGTTCATGAGCGCTTTCCAAAACTTTCAGACACCAGACCAGAGTCGCTTTAGAGGCACACAGCACGCGACAGATGTATTTTGACCTCAAGAGCTGCTTATACAACAACATTTTGCACAAATACATGGTAAGAAATCAGTTTAAGGCTTTTAAATCTACTTCGTCCTCATTGTGATCAGGCTGTGATGTCAAAACGGGTGGACAATGGGACAGAGGGGTCAAGAAACATGGTCTGGTTCGGGTTTCATCATGGTTTAGTCCTGATGTACGCTTGGTTTGGTCCTGGTCTAGTCTCTATTCTGTTATGACCCTACTTGTAATGACCACACTGAACCCTTTTCTGCCTTTTCAGCGTATTTATATATATATATATGTGTGTGTGTGTGTGCGTGTGTACTTGTGTATTTGTGTTGCTTTCTCAGACTGACCCAGTTTGCCAAACAGCTCCACTCCCAGCGCAGCGTAGATGAAGAACAGCAGCATGAAGAGAAGACCAAGATTCCCCACCTACAAGAAAAATACATATGTTAATAATAGCTACTACTACTTCTGCTACTACTACTACTGCTGCCATCAGCATTACTACTAATCACTACTATCTAAAGAGACAAAGAGAGAGATACTTTATTAATGCCGAGGGAAATTCAAAGGACTACTATCTCCGATGCTACTACAGAGCTCTGGAATGAATGAATTATGCATTACATTTTGTTTGTTTTAATTTGTATATTGTGTCTTATCTATACAGTAAGCCCCAAGTGAAACTGTAAATGCAAATTTGCTGTTCATATGCTGTTTTCTTTCTTGGAATTAAAAGGGTTTGGCATTATAAATACTTTTTACTTCAGCCTAAATCCTTTCGGTCATGATCCATGAGGTTGTAGTCTGTGTTTTGTTTTGTTTTGTACTGCCGCAAAATGACCGAATAAAGTACAACTACTACTACTACTACTACTACTACTACTACTACAACTACAACAACAGCTACTACACCTACAACTACAACAACTACAAAAAAAACAAACAACAATTACTACTACTACTACTAATTCTTCCTCATATACTACTACAACTACTACAACTAGTACTATAACAACAACTACAACTACTACTACAACAAAAACAACTACTACTACAACTATAACAACTACAACAAAAAAACAACAATTACTACTACTACTACTAATTCTTCCTCATATACTACTACAACTACAACAACTACTACAACTAGTACTACAACGACTACTACAACTACTACTACAACAACAACTCCAACTACTACAGCCACTACTATAACTATAACTATAACTACAACTACTACTGCCACTATTACTACTACTACTACTTCTACTACTACTACAACTATAACAACAACTACAACTACCACTACTACTACTACTACTACTACTACTACAACAACAGCTACTACACCTACAACTACAACAACTACAAAAAAAACAACAACAATTACTACTACTACTACTACTACTAATTCTTCCTCATATACTACTACAACTACTACAACTAGTACTACAATAACTACTACAACTACTACTACAACAAAAACAACTACAAATACTACTACAACTATAACAACTACAACAAAAAAACAACAATTACTACTACTACTACTAATTCTTCCTCATATACTACTACAACTACTACAACTAGTACTATAACAACAACTACAACTACTACTACAACAAAAACAACTACTACTACAACTATAACAACTACAACAAAAAAACAACAATTACTACTACTACTACTAATTCTTCCTCATATACTACTACAACTACAACAACTACTACAACTAGTACTACAACGACTACTACAACTACTACTACAACAACAACTCCAACTACTACAGCCACTACTATAACGATAACTATAACTACAACTACTACTGCCACTATTACTACTACTACTACTTCTACTACTACTACAACTATAACAACAACTACAACTACCAACTACTACTACTACTACTACTACTACTACAACAACAGCTACTACACCTACAACTACAACAACTACAAAAAAACAACAATTACTACTACTACTACTACTACTAATTCTTCCTCATATACTACTACAACTACTACAACTAGTACTACAATAACTACTACAACTACTACTACAACAAAAACAACTACAAATACTACTACAACTATAACAACTACAACAAAAAAACAACAATTACTACTACTACTACAAATTCTTCTTCATATACTACTACAACTACAACAACTACAACTAGTACTACAACAACTACTACAACTACTACTACAACAACAACTCCAACTACTACAGCCACTACTATAACTATAACTATAACTACAACTACTACTGCCACTACTACTACTACTACTACAACTACAACTACTACAGCCACTATTACTACTACTACTACTACTACTACTAATACTGCTACTACAACTACAACAACTACTACAACTAGTACTACAACAACTACTACAACTACTACTACAACAACAAGTACAACTACTACAGCCACTACTACTACTACTACTACAACTACAACTACTACTACTACAACTACTACAGCCACTATTACTACTACTACTACTACTACTACTACTACTACTACTACTACTACTACAACTATAACAACAACTACAACTACTACTGCCACTACTACTACTACTACACTACTGCTGCTAGAACCACAATTACAACAACAACTACAACAACAACAAGAACTACTACTACTACTACTACTTCCTCATATACTATTACCTCAAATACTAATTCCAGTACTAGTAATAACTACTAATACTCACTGGCAGTGCTACTACTACCTCCACTACTCTACTACTTTAACTACTACTACTACTACAGATGGAAATGAGCTTCCTAAGATAGAATCTGATTCCAGCATCTCTGCCCTCGGACATTATGTGTGCAGTGTCCTGTTAAATAAATAAATACATGAAAATGACATACTACTAAATCCAATACTACTAATGCTATCTCAAATACTACCTCAGATACCAGGATTACTACCACAACTACACAAAGTAATACTGGCATCGGAAGCAGAATCCATATGTTAATAATAAGCGTGGGGTAAGATAATCCCTGAGAAGCGAAGTGTGAAGTAAACATCTCCGTCTCCAGGGAACAGAAAGCATTAAGACACATTATGTAGGATTTATTCTCTTTAACAAGACATGTTTTTTCTGAACTGCACCTGCGACCGCTTTAAGATACACTTGCAGCACTGACTCCTTATGGTCTGTTTATAGAGTCATGATAATTTTAGGTTTTCGATGCAAGTAGTTTGAAAGTACATGATTACACGAAATGATCTCACTCTCGCTCTGAATACAGGAAAATATTCTTGACTGATGTGTATTTAACTCCAGTCTGCAGGTAGAAATAAGCAACTGGAAATAGGGTTGTCGCGATACCAAAATTCAAGTTTTGATACTCAGGAAAAGGATTCGCACTCAAAAACATTTTTTTAGACAACAGATGTAATTTTCAACACAAAATAATAGAAGTGTTTTATATGAACTCATGACAGTACTGATATAGAGATTGAGACCATTTTAAGACAATTTAGGAAAAGTAAAATTTTGTCCTGTTTATGTATTTTCCAGTATACTTGTTGAAATCTACTTTTGATAATTGTTTGAGTATAAATTAGTATCTCGATGGGTATAGATAATACATTTTATTAATGTCTATTTTTTTGTTAAAAAGTAGCTCTTCAAAAAACATGATTGAACTATTTGTTTTAGCTTTTTAATTTTAACTTAAAAAATAGGTTTTAATTAAATTTATTAACTATGCCCACCAAGATACAAATTTATTCTAAATTTTATTTTTTTTTTTTTATGAGCTCTTCAAAAAACATCATCAAACTTTTTCTTTTAGCTTTTTAATAAAAAAAAAAAAAAAAAACATTGCTAGTAAAAATTGTTGTAAAATGTAAAAATCATTTCAAATTTCAAGCCATGATATGTAACTTTTTGCCAACAAATTGAGTAAAATGAAAACCATTATGATTTTTATTGCATTAAAAACACAAAAAAACACGCCTTCTTACTGTGAGCAGGTTTATATCTCCACAAACCTGACTCTTAGGCTTCGTTCAGACTGCAGGGCTCAATGCTGAATTCAGATTTTTTTGTGAGGTTGTTCACATTTCCAATTAAATGTAACTTGTATGTGATCTCCAGTGTGAACTTTAAACGCCCCAAAAGTGTCCCGCATGTGCATTGGAGGACACAACGACGTCAGTGTTCATGAAAGTAGCCTAAACGCTGGGCTTGTCACACAAAATACGATCCATCCACGGCCGCTTTGTTTGTTTTGAGTCTTTAGCCTCCTTGTATTTGGCTCACAGGCTCTTTACTTTTTGTTGACATTGGAGCCAGGACCGCCTGTAGCAGCACTCAGCCGTTTCTTTGGCAGCCATTTCAAAAACTGATAAGAACCCTCCAATTTGGCCTGAATACAACAGTCCAACCTCGTTTTCCCTCCATTGACGAGACTCTGAGCCTGACGTGTAGGTGGGATGAATGTGACCTGACCGTTCAGACTGAAGTCCCATGTCAAAAGATCGGATATGTATCGGTTTTAGGAGCACATATCCAAATGGTCTGGGTTGCATTTGAAAAAAAATCAGATCTGTGTCGTTCAGACTGTCATTAAAAGATCAGATACAGGTCACAAAGGGGCCAAAAAATCAGATTTGGGTCACTTCAGGCTGCAGTCTGAACATAGCCTTATTTGTGCCACCTTATCACTTTAACAAATAAAAAAATAACTTGTATCTGTTTAGATTAATATCACGTAACATTACTTCATGAACACCATGCACTATTTTAACTTCAACTTGAATAAAACCATTATAGAAGCCAAAACATCTCAGCAGAAGTAGCAGCAAGAACTAATTTTTGGTTCGTTATGTAGAAGGATCTGACATGAGTGAAAGATTTATAAGAGCAGATCAATGTTTTATGAGGTGACATTCTGAACAAACATTCTCCACAAAAGAAGCATGAATAAAACAGGGCGCTCTTCTCTGATTGTTTACCTGTGGGAGCGCCTGCATCACCGTGTCCAGCAGAGATCTCATGCCTTTAGCCATTTTTAGCAGCTTCAGCACTACAACACAGAATGGGACAATTACACACAGACATATTCACTCTAAGCTCCATTGATTATTGTGATTTTAAAGTGATTTTATTGTGTTTGTAGGAGTAGATTTTGGGCTTTGTTTTTGAGCATTTTCAAATAATAATGAAGCAAGACCAAAAAAAAAAAAGTTGGACAAACAGAATAAATCAAAACAACTAAAAATATAAATATTCTGTTTTCAAGCATTTTTTTTGTTTGTTTATTTAACAATTCAACACTTTTAATGACAGTTCTCACTACTCGGACAGAATATTTTCCCTTGAAATTAGAGAAAAATTCAAAATATTTATTAAAACAACAATTCTAGAGTAATAAACGGAACAAACCTGTAGTTAAAATTATTTAGACCTTCAGGAAACACTACCTGACTTTATAATGTAATGTTTAAAAATGTATCTGGGAGCAGTGTCCTTAAAAACCTTTTTGGCTTCTACCACTCCCATGCAACACACGGGGGGTGTTCTACATGGATGTCTACTGGTGGAATGTTTAGAAGTTACCAGAAGCAAATACAGACAAATACATTTTAAGATATAAACGATATAAAATGGATTTAAGCAGCACATTTTCAGGAGCCTGTGATTAATACGAGCGTCCATGGTCTTGTTTAGGTGTTTGATTTTCAACAAAAAGGTGACATGGAAAAGGTTGTTATTAGTTTATACGACCATGGGGAAAAAAAAATAAAATCCTTACATTCTTCATTCTCTTTTTGCTTATTTTGATATGTTATAAACGATAAACTTTTGTGCCTTCTTTATCATTATTAGTTTGTATGACCATAATACAGTACAATACAAAAAAAAAAATAAGACATTGGGTTAAAATTATCTTTAGTTTATATGTAGTATGCATAGTATGTCATTTATTTTGCTATATGTAAATATTTGTAAAGTTTCGTCATCAATGTACAGCAACCACATCATTTTTGAAATTTTGAAACTATTTAATGAATAGAAGTGGGTTTTTATTATTATTATTCTACATTTTTTATGCTTTTCTGCTGTTTATAATGTATATGTAGTATGTATATGATTATTGTTTATCTCTTGGCAAAGACTTGAAAAAAAATAATAAAAAAAAAAACACAATAAAAGCTAAAAAACTGTGACTATAATTTGATGTCTGACAGATTTGTTTAACAATAAAATCAGCTCACGTGTAGTAGTCACAGCTAAATCGGTTCTATCTTTCTTTCAGATTGTGTTAAAATAAATCTCAGGTGAAAGTCTAATTTGTGTAGCAGCTCTTCAGACAGAGCAATGCCTACAGTTAACATCACAGCCCCAGGGATTGTTGATGAAATCAGCTGCAAAGTACTGCATCAATTGTTCATTATACACATGCATTTTTTAATTTTTAGGCTGTCAAACCTGAACTAGACCTTTAAACAAGCGCTAAATAAATACATAAATACATAAATAATGCAATATTAGTGTACACAGACAGTTGCACAAAGCCGTACAGCACTACATGTCCTTACCTCGAGCTATTCTGAGCACTCTCATGATCCTGATGATGGTCGGGTTTATGGGCAGAGCTGCGTTCATCTTCAGCTCCTCCAGTGTGATGCCCATTATGGACAAAGCCACGATCGCAATGTCCAGCTGATTCCACCTAGATACAAAAAAAAAAAACACTTTGTAATCTCGAGTTAGCGTTCTTTCAGTTTTTCAGTTCACTGTCTCTTTTTATTTTAGTGAATTTAGATTAAAATTGCACTGTGCAGCTTCTCTGGTGGTTACAATGTGGAGAAGTTATTGCTTTGCTATCTCGCATTTATTCATTACGGGTGTTTCTGTTGCTCAAAAATATAATAATTCCTTTTGTGGATAGAGGCGAGGTCCGTGTACCATTCGTTCTTTTGAATTGCAATTAAGAACGAAAAATATTAAAAAGGGGAAAACAGTTTGTCATTTCAATATTCCATGTTTAGTGTCAAACAAAAAAACACATTTCAACCTATTTCCAATATCTAATTTAAAGTTTATTTCATATAACACCAATCAAAAAACAGTCATTGTGACTTTTAATTTTGATATTTTATTCTCTCTGATTTATTTGCCTCGGAAGTTCTGCTGCTAGAAGGACTTACCTGAAAAATCTTTGCAATTTTGTGGATAAACATGCCCTCTTCTTTTATAGCGATGCGTTTACTTTCATGTCTTAGAAAGTAATTGTTAAACTCTAAGACGAGAAACAGGTAGCAGCGAGGCAATAAACATAACTTCTGGGGCATATAAACCAGAGAGAATAAAATATCAAAATTAAAATAGGCGCTGAGACTGTTTTTGGATTGGTGTCATTAGAAATTAAGGAAATAAGTTTGAAATCTGTTATAATAATGAAATAAACCGTTTTCCCATTTTATTGTTTTTCGTTCTTAATTGAAATTCAAAAGAACAAACGGTACACAGACCAGGCGACTCTCCACAAATCTGAATTGTAATGTAGTGTAACCTGCTGTAACCTGTGTGTCTCCCTTGTGATAGATTGGTTATATCAGGGGTGTCAAACATACGGCCCGGGGGCCAGATCCGGCCCTCCAAGACCTTTAATCTGGCCCTCGGTTGATTTTCTATTAAAATATTGGTAATTTTCTGTGGTGCTGAGCAGAGCAGCGTCTCCAGCATCTGTGCTGGCCCCTCCCACCAGAGCAGCACAAATGAAAACTTGTCTCTTTCCAAACGCTCTTAAATGATGATCGTTTTGACTGTTCACCGTGACACCCTCATCAGCAAAATGTCCAAAATGAGAAAAGCGGACGCCAAGTGCAGGATTTTCCAAGAAAAATGTACTTATTCCTGTTTACATACAAGTTCATGTTAAAACATTGTGTTGAAATTGCAATTTTCTTTCAGGTTGTTCATAATATTATAATATTTTGTAAAAGAAAGATTTGCATTTCTCTGAGCAAATATTTGAACTTATTTTTATTTTTGGGGTATATATGCCTTGAGTTTTCTGATTCGGCCCCTTTGGGATCAAAGTAGGTTGGATACGGCCCCCGGACCAAAATGAGTTTGACACTCCTGGGTTTTACCTTTAGGCCTACTGCAGAACATTCTAGACAAAGAAATAACAATTCCATGGAGAAGACAAGCAGGTGGCCGACCCTCTACTAGAAATGTTACGCAATGCACCTCTAATAAAAAACCCACACATTTAAGCTCAGGGGAAGAGAAGATGTTTCTCTGCTGGGTAAAACTTGGCACAAACAGAAGAGAGAAGACCCTGACCTGACCTGACTGTTACTGATGTGTAATAGTTTAGAGTGTAAAATATATTATAGATTAATCCTCCAGACTGATATGTGTAGACGTCTTGATTCTATTTCTCCACATAATCAGTCTGAGATGGTGTCACAACAGCAGAACAGGATGAGAAATCAAACTTTTGCGAGATCTAGATGACAGAAAAAGCACATACATCTTTCTCATCCATAAACGCGCCTTCCTCCGCTCGTTTTTCACACACTAAATAATCTGGATTTGTGCTAAAATAGGTCAAAGTATATCTACAGGCTCTGTTCACACACCAGGAACACGTTTGGATGCAATGATAACTTCCGGTGGGTTCTTTTCGCGGTAGTAAATCTCACAAAATCCAGGAAAAATGAGAAAATGTCCCAGTTTTCTTCATCTACTGTACATGTCATTGTAGCGTTCTGTTATGTTCAACTAAACAACAATTACAACCATACCTCAGTTTTCATCATTTCCCTACTGACACACAACTCAGAAGAGATGAGTGCACCAAATTCAAGATGATTCCAAACAACACATACGTTTGCAGTCTTCATTTTACCGCTGATGACATTTACTTCGATGGGTTTTATCACAGTCGGTCGGTGTTGTCATCGCATATTTCCAAATGTCTTCCTGGTTTGTGACGTAAGCGTGAATAGAGCCTATTTTGGCGTCACCGTGTTTGTTTTAGTTCGGTTGTTTACGCCCATACTTCAGTGCTGCTCTGGGATTGGTCAGAGCCAGTGTTGAGAAGAGCAAAGTTGCAAAAGCTGGGGCCTGGTCACATGGATTCTAGAGTGATTTTAAACTGACAAACATTGCAGTAATTCATCTTAAAAGGGCCCATATTACTCTATTTTCTGATCTATGTTATAATGTTCTTTACCTGGAGTTATGTTTTGTTTGTTTAACTTACAAACTATGCATATTTAAGATGTATTCTTCTCTTAAACATGTGTTTTTAAACTCCATATACATTTAGCATGATTCATCAGCCAGTTTTACTTGGTGGAAACTGTTTGACCTCACAGCATTAAGATTCGTTCGCTTGACAGTAGGCGGGTACTTTTTTTATTTAACCAACCCTGCTATTTGGTCGTGACGTATGTAATGCGCTGCAATGCTCAGTGGTGTCCAAGTAATTGCCAGCACAACAGCAAACAAAACAAAAACTGAAAATCCTTGATCTCGGGAATCGTTGCCAACACAGAACGTATGGCTTCATCTACATCCATCTCGACCGCTTTGTTCACTGTTGTGCTGTACAACAAAAACCACAAACGGGACCCAGACAGGCGCTTGAGTTTGACGTCATGGCTTCACAGCTCTTCGCGGTCTACAACTTCCGTGGTTCTTGAAAACCGTCTAGTGTATTCCAATTCCTGACCTAGTCGATAGAGAGAAATGAAATTGAGCGGAGGCACTAGGTGACACCAGCCTGGCTACATCTTCACTAGGATCATTTGGATAATTTCAGACCTGGAATTTCCAGTCTCTACTTTATAAAAGGTAAACAGTAACTTAACTTGAAAACTACTACTTCATGACATCACAAGGTGGAACAAAGCATTTTGAGTTTTGGAGAGGAAGACAGACTAATAATCCAGGATTACTCAAACGTGTGAATGAAACAAAACAACGCTTGGAATGTTTTTGAGGAGGTAACAAAGTCCTAACATGACAAGAGAATTTTGCCCAATACAGGACCTTCAATTCATTAATTCTGGATAACTGTGTTACTTTGAAAATCAACATTAGTCAAATCAAGTTAAAATATTACTAATTTAAGTCAGTTGAACATATTTACTTTACATAAATTCGCATGGGATAAATACAACCTGGGGATGTCTGATAATTTGCAAATTACCGCCCCACCTCTGTGTTATTGGCAGAGCATTTGCACGGGAAAAGCAAAGTCCGTAAATTACTCTATTTTACTGACACTGACACAGAGATTGAAAGAGAAAAAAATGCGTAAAGGAAAGAAAGTGATAGAAAAGGCGCAATTACAACAACAAATACTGAGATGCAGATTCGAAAGGGACTAGTATTATCACCGGACGTCTGTGTTTGGCGAAATTCAGTAGGCAATTTGCTGCGAAATTTTTACTTTATAAATTACAGACACGGCGCATTCGGACGGGATTAAGATCTCAGGAATCCTCCACAATTATTACAAATCACCAAAGGTCCACAGGTAAAACTAATCCCGTGCGAATAGGGCTTTAGGTAGGAAGAGGAAAGAACAAACCTGTCTTTAAAAAATCGCTGTATACCAAAAGCCACGAGTTTGAGCAGGGCCTCGACGACGAAGATGCACGTGAACACATAGTTGCAGTACTTCAGAACTTCCTCCAAATACTGCAAAGTAAACAACATCGTCATACTTCCACCAAAAATAAACAGTACATTAGCAGAATCAAGTTTATGAGGCGAGCCGTTTTACGTGAGGCTGGTTGTAGTGCTCGATGCTCATGGTGAAGACGTTGATGCAGATGATGAAGGTGATGAAGAGGTCCAGGTAGTGGCTGGTGCACAGGGTGTGGATGGAGAGCCGGACGGGGGAGTAGTCGGCGTAGTACGGTCTCTGCTTGGCCTCTGCGGAGCAAAGTTAAACAGTCAAAAACATATTTAAGAAGGATAAGACTCGGGATTTGAACACATGCTAAGTGGCCAGCTCTCTGTCAGCAGATATGAAAGAGGAGTTTGCTCAGAACTATGGAAGCATATGAGGACATGAGAGACAGAGCTTTACATTTAGAAAAATCAGAAAAGAAGCTTAAATTCAGCTGATCGATATAATTAAAGAAGCTGTACCTGATTTCATTTTAAATAACTTGTAGTCTAAACCTGTTCCTCACTTCATTCAGAGCATCATAATTATTCACCATGATCTGTTTATGAGCCTTTTTCTCAAGTTTCAGAGGCCAGAATGAACAACAACTAGGATGCTAACACTGCATTAACTTTCTTTCCTGTTTGTGGCCCATAAAAGTACATTTTACTCAATGGATACATGGATAAAAATCAGGTACAATCCCTTTATCTGATGTTTATGTCATTGTGATGCATTGTAATTTCTCGATACACAAATGCACTGGTAGATAGAACTAAAAGTACTAGGGGTGTAACGGTACACAAAAATCAAGGTTTGGTACGTATCACGCTTTTGAGGTCATGGTTCGGTTCATTTTCAGTACAGTGTTGGAAGAAAATACTAAATTATGTGCTTGTTGTTTATTTATGTTTTTATTAAACCAACAATTTGTTTTAACATTATACAAAGGGGAAAATAAAATAAATGCAAAGTGCTGCTTGTAATCAGTTAAATATAATATTCTCAAATAAGCAACAAATGCATGAAATATTATTAAAAAAAATAATTCCTTGTAAACAGTAAAATAAACTGGGTGGGAGAGGAGATTTCGTGCCGGTGATAGTCAAAAGTGAGGACTGTGGCGCGACAGCCGTAGTTGCGAGGATTCACATAGTTCAGAGGGACGAAGTCAAGGCGGAGGGCAGCTGTTGTCAAGGTGGTCGCCCTAACTATAAAGCGCTACGGGAAACACTGCTCCAATCATGGATGTAGTGGCAGAATGTAAACATACAAAAACTGGGTGCATTCACGCGGGCACTGCCCTGCACTGAACCGAACGTCCCGTACTGAAACGGTTCGGCGCAAACACATGTACCGTTACACCCCTAAAAGGTACTGCTTTATAATCGGGCATTTTCTATCAAAGTCTGTGCTCACATGTCCATAGCTGATGTTATGATTGCTCGAGCGTGCACTGTAAAAACCATGCCCACATGCCTATTCATGGGTTTCAGCTTCCTGGTGATAAGCGCCATTTTGAAGAATATTTTGAATATATATTGAATATTTTGTTTTGAATTGCTATGGCAACGGTGCAAATTTCACATAGACCTGAAACCCATGGATTTAAACAGAAATATAAGAAGAGAAGATGAAGTCAAGTTCAACATCACAATAACAACAGCTCATCTTACACGGTCTGAATTCACTGTGCAACTTTTCTGCCTGCTACCTGCTTGTCTCCATGAAGATGCTATTACTTTGCCTGAAAAGCTCCACAGTGGGGCATTAAAGTTATCTATCTCCTGACACTTCAGATCAGAAACATGCATGTTTTTCAAGGTATTTTTCAGCTATAAAATCACCTGTAGTTGAATAAATGCTGCAATACTCAGGAACTTCTCAGGCAAAGTAATAACATCTCCATGGAGACGAGCAGATGATCAACCCACCACAAGAAAAGTGACGCAGTACACCTTTAAAGCTATCGTCACTGTGATGTTGAACCATGCAGCTATTTCAACCCCACATGGCATCTTTAATCAAAAAACCATTTCATGAATTATTTAGAGAAAAGATTCAAGGCCTGCTCAGTTTTAGACCACTGAGCCTCAGCAGAAAGATGAGTAGTAGCGCTCTGCTCACACTAAATGCTGAATGTAAGCATGTACAATGGCTTTAGCCTCGTGTTGGCAGTATGCGGCTCACCTACAGCGCAGCAGCTCGATCAAGCAAATGTTAGCATGTACTGAATAGATAGCAGCTAAAATGCCTGCTATGTTTCTGAGTCTGCCAGTCAAAGCTCGTAAACACACCCTTTATCCTGGTTGTTCTGGGAGACACTTTTAGGTTTAGGAGTTGGCATGCTTTTGAAGTAGTAGAAGCTTTGTGGTTATTTTTGAGGGATTTTGAGGGATTATGAAAAAGGGAAACTCGTTGGTAGTTTAAGCATGCACAGGAAATGTTATTGAAACTAGAATTATGCAAACAGATGGGTAGTACTGAGTTACATTTACCTTTTAATACAATTATTTTTGTTGTAGGGAGTATTATACTAAGTGTAATATGGAGGCCAAGATAAAAAAAAGACTGAGCTGGATGATAGAATTGATTTTAGAGAATGTTTTATCCTCTTCTTCTATTCAAAAAATGTAGATTATTTTGTTTTGTGCTTCCAATTACAATAACTTGAAATTATAAATCAGATGCTATGTAAAGAAAGTTACTCTTATTTGCCATATAACTCCTCCAAATACTTTTTTACTCTCACTTGGTAGTAAATTCTTAGGTAGATTCTTAGTTTGTACTTTTGGCCTCTAATAACTTTACCGTTATCGGCTTATCCAGGTCTGACTGTAATGTTTACAGTGAGCATCGGTATGAACAAGGAGCTGTAGAATTTCTTTACTTTGAGTTTTCCATGCAGGTTATAGAGGGATTAGTACCACTTCATAATGACTACACTTTCAAGAGCCTTAATAAAGCATGAACAAAAGACTGAACTCATAATGAAACGGTCGTTTATAAGGAATGAGTCAGGCTTCGTAACTGTAATGCTATTTATTATTTTATTGTTTAGGTGAAGTTTATAAATTTCCTTATTGGTTGGACATGGGCAGCAGATACAACATATGTAAAGGTGCTTCCATAACTTCCATAACCTTTATCGTGTCTAAAAATAGTTAAACTGTCTTAAAAATGCCTTCCTTGTGCATAATTTTGTGTGATGAAATAGGTAGAGGTATTCTGTTTTAGAGCTCACTGCCACTTCTTGTATTTTTGTACTTTTCTTTTCAGCTTTTTGCACACGAAACTGCCACTTAATTCATGTAAAACTATGATAAATATTCCACCAACCCAAAACCTAACCCCTAAAACTTCTTAAAGGTCCAATATTACGCAAAATTTACTCTTGTGAGCTTTAAGTCATGTTATAATGCTCTTATCTACTCAAAAACATAGTTAGAGTTGTGTTTTATTTCATTCACATATTTGAGTAATCCATTATTATTCCTCTGTCTAAATCCCCAAAGCTCAAAATGCTCTGTTCCACCTTGTGATGTCATGAAGCTGTAGCTTTCAAGTTAACAGCTACATTTGACTGCCTTTAGTTCAGGGGTGTGGGACGCGGGGTTTCGCTGTCCACCAACTTCTCCCGACATGAGATATAAAAAAAAAAAAAAAGAAACATAAAATAGCTACCACTTAAATGTCAAACCAGAGCTATTGGCAATGGTGAAAACAACCACAACAACCACAACCATATCTGCAGTACTGTCCTATAGTGACCTGAGACATGAGGGACCGGGACTAAACCAGGACTAAACCAGGTGTAAGCCAGGACTAAACCAGAATTGAACCAGGACTGAGCGTCAGTACGAGCCCAGAGGCGCACCTGCATAAACCGTCGGGTGACTGCAGGAGAAAGGACAGGCACAGAGCTCCGAGTCTCACAGGGCTAAACGCGTCTGTCCCCTTGCAGACACCCTGCTGCGTGGGCTCGGGGTTCTTCTTCCTCTCTTTCTCAAGTCAAAGATTAGTCCTGGTTTAGACCTGGTTTAGTCCTGTTTAGTCCTAATTTAGACCTGGTTTAGTCCTGGTTCAGTCCTGGTTCAGACCTGGTGTAGTTCTGGTTTAGTCCTGATTTAGTCCCTGGTTTAGACCTGGTATAGTTCTGATGTAGTCCCTGGTTTAGACCTGGTTCAGACCTGGTGTAGTTCTGGTTTAGTCCTGATTTAGTCCCTGGTTTAGACCTGGTTTAGTCCTGGTTCAGACCTGGTTCAGAACTGGTGTAGTTCTGGTTTAGTCCTAATTTAGTCCCTGGTTTAGACCTGGTTTAGTTCTGATTTAGTCCCTGGTTTAGACCTGGTTTAGTCCTGGTTCAGTCCTGGTTCAGTCCTGGTTCAGACCTGGTTCAGAACTGGTGTAGTTCTGGTTTAGTCCTAATTTAGTCCCTGGTTTAGACCTGGTTTAGTTCTGATTTAGTCCCTGGTTTAGACCTGGTTTAGTCCTGGTGTAGTCCTGGTTCAGACCTGGTTTAGTCCTGGTGTAGTCCTGGTTCAGTCCTGGTGTAGTCCTGGTTTAGTCCTGGTGTAGTCTTGGTTTAGTCCTGGTGTAGTCCTGGTTCAGACCTGGTTTAGTCCTGGTTTAGTCCTGGTGTAGTCCTGGTTTAGTCCTGGTGTAGTCTTGGTTTAGTCCTGGTTCAGTCCTGGTTAGTCCTGGTTTAGTCCTGGTTTAGTCCTGGTTCAGTCCTGGTGTAGTCCTGGTTAGTCCTGGTTCAGTCCTGGTGTAGTCCTGGTTTAGTCCTGGTGTTTGGTTTAGTCCTGGTGTAGTCCTGGTTCAGACCTGGTTTAGTCCTGGTTTAGTCCTGGTTTAGTCCTGGTGTAGTCCTGGTTTAGTCCCTGGTTTAGACCTGGTTCAGTCCTGGTTTAGTCCTGGTTTAGTCCTGGTGTAGTCTTGGTTTAGTCCTGGTTTAGACCTGGTTCAGTCCTGGTTTAGTCCTGTTGTCACATCGTTGACGTCAAAAATTGCGTACCCCTACTTAAAAAATCTCCACTACACCACTGCTTTAGTTCAGTAGTTGAAATCATCTATACGATTCTAGTGAAGGTGTATGGAGTTTAAAAACACAGTGGAACAAGGTGGAACACGGTGTTTTCAGTTTGAGAGAAGAGCTCAGCCTAAATATGCAGGATTTGAAGAAACAAAACACAGCTCCAGCTTTGTTTATGACGAGGAAACATTACAAAATAGATCAGAAAATAGCATAATATGGACCGTTTAAGTAGTTACTAAGCCTGAATAAACAATTAGTTCACTCTGAATTAAGTCTTTCTCTCATGTTTTAAGGCTAACCAAGCTATAGTCATTATAAAGTGCTACCGAGGGATCATTTTGGACTGAAATCATGCACTTATCGCATGCACCAGATTGCCTTAGCCCACATATGAACCAGTGTGAACCAGCCAATCTGTCCGTCTCTCCCTCTTCGGGTTAGAACCATCATATCCGAATCGTTTTTTTTTTTTTTTTCTTTCTTTCTGTCATTCCCGATCACTCCGTTCAGGCTCTGATAGCAAGCAGTGCTCAGAAAAATAGACTACCGACCAGCCCCTCCATTCTCCTTACTCCTACGCCTTTTCTCCAACATCTTCTGCCTCTTCTCCTCCCTCAAGCGGGCCTCCTCCTCCTCCTGGTCCTGACGGCACTTGTGGAAGTTCTCCACCACCACGCCCACGAACATGTTGAGGACGAAGAAGCTGACGATGAGGAGGAAGGAGATGAAGTAGAGCAGCATCCAGGGGTTGTGGTTCCGCACGGGCTGAGGACACAGGGAGAGAGAACGTAGATTTATGAGTGGTAAATAAAAAAAAATAGTTGTGTGTCAAATCACTGATGCCAAAGCAGAGGTGGGTAGTACTCAGTTTTAAAGAAATTGCACTATTCAGAGTACTTTTCTAGCACCATACTTTCACGCCTACTTGAGTAAAATGTCTGACAGTGTACAGGACTCTTAAAAGTTTTACTGACTCTTCCCACTGTGAGTAAGTCTACAAGCGACAAAAGCTTAATGTCGACAGTATGAAATGATTTGAACATTTGTTTCTTGCACCGCTCCTTCAGACATAATGCAGCTTTTCTTGTCATTGTGTCTATCCTTTGAAAAAAACTAAACAAAAACACATTTTCTGCATTTATTAATGTTTTGTCCTTCAAATTACAGCAACTTCAAAATATAAATCAGCTTCAATTTTATGTTCAAATTTCCCTAAGTAGTTTTTTATTTTTACTTGAGGATTTTTTAGGAATACTACTTAGTGCATCCACTTAATGAGCAATATTATTTTGAAGTAACGTTACTCTTACTTGAGTACAAACAGCTTTTCATAGGCTTATATGTACTGCATTAGGTATCACAGTGGCTTAGGGTGGCACAATAGAGGAGAATAAACATGTCCGATATTCAGTGTTGGGGAGTAACAGATTACATGTACGTAATCAGAGTACAAATTATGAGTAACTGTATTCAGTTACAGTTACTGTTTGAGTGAGTGGTAATTGGATTACAGTTACTTTGTTGAAATAAATGGATTACATGGCGGTATTTTCCTGTTTTCACATTTTGGACTATATCCTTTTTTTTTTCTTTTTTTTTTTCTCGGTAATTCCACTCATTGCCGGACACTAAATCAGAGCTAAAATCAGGTCTAAACCAGGACTAAACCAGGTCTAAACCAGGACTAAACCAGGACTAAACCAGGTCTAAACAGGACAGGTCTAAACTAAACCAGGTCTAAACTAAACCAGGTCTAAACCAGGACTAAACCAGGTCTAAACCAGGACTAAACCAGGTCTAAACCAGGACTAAACCAGGTCTAAACCAGGACTCTAAACCAGGACTAAACCAGGTCTAAACTAATCTAAATCAGGTCTAAAACCAGGTCTAAATCAGGTCTAAACCAGGACTAAACCAGGTCTAAACCAGGACTAAACCAGGTCTAAACCAGGACTAAACCAGGACTAAAACCAAGTCTAAACCAGGTCTAAAACCAGGTCTAAACTAGATCTAAATCAGGTCTAAAACCAGGTCTAAAACAGGACTAAACCAGGATTAAACCAGGACTAAAACAGGATTTAACAGGACTAAATCATGCCTCGTGGACGTGTCTCCTCCTCTTCTATCAATAATATTTTTAATACGGTTCAGTAAAGTCTGGGCTTATTATTTTCTTTAAGCAGACAAAACATCTTATGTGAAGATTTCCTCGTCTTTGCTTCTCTACAGTAAATCAAGTAATCCAAAGTATTCAGATTACATTACTCACCTTAAGAAATTTAATGGATTCTGTTACAAACTACATTTTGGGGTATATAATCTGTAATCTGTAGGGGAATACATTTTAAAAGTCACCTTCCCAACACTGCCGATATTTAGAAACATTGTAGAATATTGTTTGTATGCAGGTCAGTTCAATTAAAGGTACACTATGTAACATTTCTGGAGGAGTGTTTGCCACCTGCTTGTCTCTATGGAGATATTCATGTATGGGATTAATGTCATGGTGTTAATTTTCATTGAATTATTTTATTATTCTTGACCCAGATTTATTTTGTATTTCTCTAGCCGTGTGTGGGTTTTTGAGTTTTACTTCCTGTTGTATTGATTGTTTGCCCCGCCCGAATGTGTCTCACCTGCGTTTGATTATCTTCTGACTCCCATATGGACCTCGAATTTGACATCACATCCGATCTTGAAGCATATTATTATATTTTGTGTGTCAGACTACGTGGATTATGATTATGACTATTCCCTCATCTTACAAGTTTAAATAATTAAATTTTTGAAATGTGCACTTCATTTTATGTTATGATTTCTTTAACGTTGCAACCTTAGGGACATTAATGCTCGTTAAATCGAATATTTGTTCATTATTGGTCTCACCACAACACGACTACCAAACCCATAAGCAGTGATACAGACGAGGTAAAGTATTGCAGTAATACGAGTGACTGAAATTGTCATTTAAACCACCAAAGTGTCCAAACACAATGAAAATACTTCATATTTACACGTCAGAGTGGGCGGAGCCATCTTGCCATTCCAGGAAAAGAGGCGTGTGTCATGCGTGTCGCTAGGCAACTTCCTCAGAAAAATGATTTGGAAGGACAATCGAACACAAAGTATAGACCCTGTGTTCTCCTTTGCCCTTTGTTGGTTCATTTGTCATTATCAGTGTCATGTCTCTGGATTTTTTTTGTTTGGCTGTTCTTTCTTCTATTAAACCACTTTGCAAATGCACTCCTGTATTTCTGGGCCCTTCCTCTGCTCGAAACTTGACAATTAAACTTGTATATCCTGCATTTATTCAGTGACAGTTTTTATTGCTCAAAAATAATAATGAAAAAGTTGTGTTGTTACTTTGAGCTTGTCAGATTGTTACAAGACAAACTGTCAAAATCAGTTCTTAACCAAGACTTAACAAGAACAAGTTGAAGGCTAAATTATACTGAGAAAAAACTTCTTGAATGTTTTAAGTCACAACTTCTATTTGTTACATAAGGAAGAAAAGATACTGTAACCTGAGAGTTTTCTTTCACTGTGATGTGGAAAAGGCATCAGCTAATAATTCATTACTATAATATTATTTTTGCAACTTGCGGTGAATTTGTGCATAACTCATTCAGTCAATAGCACGAGGTGAACTGAGGTTTTGAATATAGTGAAGAGAAAAAAAACTTAAGACATCCTACAGAACCCAAACGTGTCTGCGCCTTATCCCTGCGCTGTCGGATCTGGAGTGGTGTTAACCCCGGGTTAAGACATCTTCAGACTGGACTTAACTTTACCCACAGGACTGAGACTTTACTATGCAGCTGCAGTGTTCCAGTCTGTGTAATGATTTTGTTTTTTGTATTGATTCTGCTTTAGCCACTCATTTACACACCGCAGTCTCTAGGTTAAAAAGGCTTCAAATCAGAAAATTAATTACAGTAATTTTAAGTAGATGAATTTACTGGATGGACCTCAATTATTGAACTTGTTAAAACTGCACTTATCCCATTAGCAGATTTTAATACCCAATTTTGATCCACAAGTAAAAAGCATATTTAAAAATGAACTGCTAGTCTGCGTGTTCCTTCTCTCACGCACTTCTGAATTAAAGTTATTTTAAATAGAGGCTATTTTACTTCTGTGGCGTATTAACCGCTAACACATAATAACATTAAGATCACCATGTTACCTTTTTATTGTTTTGAGAATACTATATTTGCCAAAAAGGACAAGTTTAATCCTTTTGCTCTCTGCACTGTCACTCCCCCTTCAGAGCGCTACCACAAAATAATCAGATCCTGCTAATGAAACTATTGCACATCACATCAGGTTTGTCAAGTTGTTGTGTACAGTTTAGTATCATGTTTTAGCATACCATATTTTTTGAACTATAAGTCATACTTTTTTCATGGTTTGGGTGGTCCTGCGACTTATACTCCGGTGTGACATATATATTCAAATTTTCAGACTGACAGCCATGACAGGGCGCTCTACGCTTGTGTGTCAGTATCTGCTACTACTGTACAGTTGTTACTTCAAGCCCTACTGCGCATGTCTCCTGCAGAAAAAGCCGCTGTCCTGCTGCAAGTAGTGAAATATTCAGCCGAAAATGGTAATCGAGCAGCAGAAAGAAAGTTCAGAGTGAGCAAGAAACTTGTGAGAGACTGGTGGAAAGTGGGAATGGAGAACACAGCTTCACGGCAACCAAAAGGGTGCACCATGCAACTTTTCTGGAAGTCATGGGATGGATCGACAACGCCTGGACTTCAGTGACAACCAAAAACATCCTGTCGCGATTCAGAAAGGTGGGAATAATTCTAACTGGAACTGATGCTGAGTCTGACGAAAGCTACACAGAAGAAGAAGTGGCGCTCTGTTTACCTCTATGGTTTACCTTTGGAGGTCGCGAAGTTGCTCAGAAGTGACACCGAGGATGAAGAATTCAATGGATTTGGAGTGAGATGGAGAGTTTGTTAAACCTGTTATGTTCTGTTGTTTATGCTATAGTTTATCTGAAGAACTGTTCATATTTGACGTTAACAGTCTGTTGTTCTCTATTCTGTTGTTATTACTGTAACTTGCCTTTCAAGATGAAATGTCGGTTCTTGGTCTCTGATTTTATAAAATAAATTTCCCCCAAAAAGTGTGACTTATAGTCCAATGTGACTTATATATGTTTTTTTCTTCTTCATTACACATTTTTTGGCTGGTGTGACTTATACTCCAGAGCAACTTATAATCCAAAAAATACGGTTATTTATGGAAAATTGTGGTGTGGGAGCAGGGGTGACGTAGACTTGGACAGAATCTTACAGCTAAATGTAAAGAGGGTTTGAAAAGGCAAGTTTTTGATGAGGGAACAATCTTAGAACATGATAGAAAGCTCAAAAAAGTGATTCTGTATAATATCCTCACTTAAAGCTTGATATTAATTTGTGAACTTAAATCACGTTATTTACTGAAATTCACAATTCCAACACAGTGGATACTACCTGTTGGTCTACTCCTACTGCATCCAGTCCATCGTACATGATATTCACCCAACCGTCTTTACACGACAGCACGAACAAGGACATCAGCGCCTGGAAACAAAAAAGCACCATTTTAGTTCAAGTTTATTTAATTATTTATTGGTATTTTTTATTTTTAATTTGGTTTGTCGTCCTTGCTCCTGTGTATCACCTGAATGAGGTTGTCAAAGTTGTATTTCCTGCGTATCCAGCGGTACTTGGCCTCCAGACAGTCGGACTTGTTGGTGATGTTTTTGGTGTCCAGGCCTTCACAGTGGTAGAATTTGCCTTTGAAGAGCTGCGATGACAAGGACAGAAGAATAAATGTACTACAAAACGGAAAAGATCTACTGAAAATAAACATGGCTTGAATTTAAAATAGCTATCTTGTTTTATCTTTTGTTTAGAGTTTCAACTTTCAAGACATTTCCAGCTGGCTTCAATTTTTTGTTCAGATTTCATGAGAGAGTAAAAAAAAAACAACTCCACAGACAGATATTCATGTTTGATACAAGAAAAATACACTGAAACCCAAAAAATAAATAAGATAATAAAGTTAATAAGTGCTTGAATCAAGTCGTCGTTATCTTGATCGTTATATTTCAAGTATATTTTTTCTTACATCAAATGCAGTAGCAAAATGTACCCAAATCAAAATAATTGTTACTTGATTCCAGTGGTTAACTTCTCTCCAGCTGTCTTATTAAATTTAATTTTTTCCAGTGTAAATAATTTGAAAATCAAAGAAAAACAACTAAATAAATCTAACCTAGACCCCGTTTACACTGAAACGAATCCACGTATCACCGTATCACCTTATCGGAAACGATCTGCGTCCAGACACGTCATTTCTGTATCCGCAATCAAAGCGTTCCCTGTCCACACAGTAACGCAAAACCGCCTGAAACACTAGTCACGTGATAGGCTAGTGTCTCGCCATCACGATATCCCGACGTCACATGAGCGGTAAAAACAAGGAAGTTTGAAGTTGCAGCAGCTGATTTTGATGGTAAGTGTAAAAACTGTTCGTGGACCAATGACGAGGTTCAGTTGTTACTTTGCGTAACACTGGACTTTAAGACGAGCACGGCGGCTAAGAGCGAGGATTGACTCGTTTCTGTTTCCGCAAGCCTTCCCTATCCACACAGCTTTGAGAATATTTGTTTACATTTTACAGAAACAAAACTTAAAACCACATGGCTAATTTGCATAAACTAACCGCTCAAAAAACAGCTCGCTATTGTGCGCTGATGCGGTTCAGCTTCTGTCGGACTAAAGGACACGACTCAGTGGAATATATGTGTTCTTTCTGTGACAGAGGGATGTTCTGCTGATGGTGAGTCTGTTCTGTGCTTCTACTGCGTTGGAGATGGTTCATGTTAAACGTTTCAGAGATTATATGTCTGCAAGTCGTACACATAGACCGTATATATGAATGGACATATATTCTAGCCTCTTAGCATTTTGGCGGTGAATTACTTTGCGGTGCATAGACCTACATCAGCGTATCAGTGTTTTCAGGCGTCCACACAGTGCCGGGTCAGATCTATACTCAAATGAATTCGTGTGAGCTGGCGACACCAGATCATTCCGTATGTGGAGCCGTTTTCAATCAGATTCGTGTGGACGAACACTGCATCCGCAACGAAAACGACTCGAATACGTACTAGTGTGGACGGGGCCCTAGTTGAAACTGCTGAAATCAAGATTATGAAATTAAAATATTCTAAATGTGCTCTACGAAAACCACAGTATGCCTTAAAATTATCTCCAAGTTACAGGTCAGATCTGTGGAGAGAAGACCCCAGTCACTGTAAGACTGCATTTTTTTTAAAGGTCTTTCTTTTTTCTTTTCTATTTAAGCATATTAAGCAAACGAAAACAATAGACAAAAACAAAACAAAAGCCCTCCTACACCCCACCCCTCTCCCCACACTCAACACAGCTACACAAAAAACACAAGTTATTTTCAAAGTATTTCTTAGCAATAACTTCACCTAACTGAATCAAAGTAATGCCATAACGTGAAACATTTCAGGCAAAGCAGCAACATCTCCTCTGAGACAAGCAGCCTTCACCAGAACAGTTACATAACCCACCTTTAATTGGTGAGTTCAGTTTTTGCAGTGCGCCATTAGCCTGCCATTTTTTACACTTTATCTCAATGACAGAGGAGCCGGGAGCTTCTGCACACTTCATCATTATTATTACCAAAGAATAAAGGATGTTTTTCAATACCCCGGTTCTTATCTTTGTGCTTCTTAGTATAAAGTGGGCCTGTGGGGTCTGCTACGTTCTCCACACTTAACCTAATTGTCTTTCTCGCAAACTCATCAAGAACAAACGTTTATTGTCCAGGGCGTATTTGATGATTCCAACAGCCCCCCGGCTTGTGCTCATGCATTCAGTGTTTGACATTTAACTACTTAAAGCTGAAGAATGGGTATTTAGATGAAAAACGCTGTGAACGGGGTGGCATACACAAAATTGTAATATTGTTTAAAATGGCTAAAATTCAGAATATTAAACTCCAGATCTCCAGAAAGATTGATGTATTTGTTTTAAACTGTTTCATGCTTACATCGCTTCTTATTTCAAGCCAAATTGTTTTCCAGTGGGCTGATTTTTTTCAGCATTTCAGCCTTAATTTTAAACGAGTTGAAAATGTCATAGAACCAATCTCATAATCTAATCTAGTCATTTAATCTCTGTGGACTGAGATAATAGTTTGAATTAAACATTTAAAATCTTTATTAAATCTAAAAGGTTAAATAAAGGTTCAATAAAAATGCATAATTTTAACCAAAGCCAGATATTACATTTTGCAGTGGAGCCAGCGTGTTTTGAATAGTCAGACTGGTGTCGCTTAGTGTCTCCACTCAATTTAATTTCTCTCCAGCGATTAGGTCAGGAATCGGAATAGACTAGACCACAGGTGTCAAACATGCGGCCCAGGGGCCAGATCCGGCCCTCCAAGACCTTTAATCTGGCCCTCGGCTGATTTTCTACTGAAATATTTTAATTCTATTTTTTATTAAAATATTGTAAATTTTCTGTGGTGTTTATCACAGCAGCGTCTCCAGTGTCTCTGTACGTGGCCCCTCCCACCAGAGCAGCACAAATGAAGACTTGTCTCTTTCCAAACGCTCTTAAAGGACGATCGTTTTGACTGTTGACCGTGACACCCTCATCAGAAAAATTCCTATTTCTACAAGTTAATTTTAAACAAGTTCATGTTAAAACATTGTGTTGAAATTGTTTAGTTTTTTTAAGTTTCAGGTTGTTCATAATATTATAATATTTTGTAAAAGAAAGAGTTCATCAATTAAAAAAGATTTCTGTAATAGATTTGTGTTTCTCTGCACTATTTGAACTTACTGTTATTTTTGGGGTTTATATGACATGAGTTTTCTGATCCGGCCCCTTTGGGATCAAAGTCGGTTGGATTCGGCCCCCGGACCAAAATGAGTTTGACACCCCTGGACTAGACGGTTTGCAAGAACGTTGAAAGTGCGAGTCCAAGCACCAGCCAATAAGCAAAGAGCCATATATTCTCTTACAGATCAGATTTGTTGTCCCAAGAGTCAAAAAACAAATAGGAAAACATTTAAATATAAAGCTCCTTCTGATTGGAACAATCTTCCCTCATCGATTCTCGCAATAACATCTGTCCCTTCATTTAAAAATGCTCTGGTTCAATATTTACACAACCCATGTAATTGTTTTTAATCATTTTGTTGGATTTTGTTGTTCATCTTGTTGTATTTTGTGATAATCTTTGAACTCCGTCTTAGTTTTTTGTTCAAATTTGATTTAATATATGTCTAACAGTCAAGTATGAGTGAGTGTGTGTGTGGTTGTGTTGATTTTGTTGATTTGATGTTTATTTGAATTTAGGTATCCTGCCATCTGCCCTACTGTATCTGTCTTTTGTTGTTGTAACTATGAGGACCTCCTCAAAAACAAAATGGTGAGACATCTCAAGGGGCTTATCCTCCAAACAAATAAATTCAAATTCAAATTATACAGTGTTGGCAGTGTTGTTCCCGAGATCGAGGATTTAAAGCCGGAACAAAGAGAATGTTTGATGAATTTTATTAAGGGGAAAGATGTTATTGTCCTTCTTCCTACGGGATTTGGGAAAAGCTTAATATACCAGTTAGTGGCACATTACATACATCACGACCAAACAGCAGCGATTGGTTAAATAAAAAAGTACCCGCCTACCGTTGAGTGAAAGAATCCTAAAGCTACGAATCAGGCTGAATTTTGAATGGTTTGAATTCAGAATATTAAAGGTTGTATAGAGGATTTTTTTAAAGGGAAAAGAAATACAGTGACAGAACTTTTTCAAATGTTATGCATGCGTGACACCACCTTCCTCCTCCACAGTTCCCTCAGTAGAAACATCTCCTCCCGCCTCCTTAATTTAGAAATCACGCTTGTTTACAGCCAGTGTGTGTTCAGAATTACTGTTGAAGTGACCTGTCTAGAAATAATTTAGCGACCGATGCATCAGTTTTTAGACCCTTTGTCTGCTTCATTCGTGCAATCGCTGGAAGAGATCTCCAAGAATCACGTATTTGGCTTTGCAACCTTTGTCCTTCTCTTCTTCTTTCAGCGACCTCAAAAACGGACTTTCTTTTGTGGCAAACTGGTCATGGATTCTCGTCCGTCATCTCAACAAACAAACAAATGAACTGCGAGGAAGCTACAGTTTAAAAAAGCCTCCAAGAACCACTGCATAAACCACATAATCCCTGCGCGCCTGCAAGTCAGTTACACTAGAAACACAGGGAGTTTGACTGACAATCTAACAGCCAATAGAAAATGAGGTAGCCTGGTTATCTATTGGCTGATGTTTATCTGCCCTCACTACATCCACAGTTGATAGATTTTCATTCTTTTTTTTTAGTCAACATAATTACAAGGCTGCTGCATCTCTGTTAGGGTATTTTAAACTTTCATTGACAATTTGAAACTAAAAAAAAATACTCCATACAACCTTTAATCCAGATTAGACTATTTAAAGGTATGTAAATCTGTAAATAAATATGTCTGCCATGGTGATGTTATATCTTGCCTGAAATGTTCCACAGTATGTTAATTCTCCATGGACACAAGCAGAATGTGCTACAAACTAAGTTACACGTCATATCTGTGTAATGGTGAGCCCGCAGTAATAATGCATATTTTTCAAGATATTGTTGAGCAATGAAAACACCTAATAAAATAGATATTATTCAATGTCATACTGTGGAACATTTCAGGCAAAGTTATAATATCACTACGGAGACAAACAAGGAAAGTAACATTGTGCATCTTTAATCTGTTATAGATTTAATTGCTTACATAACTTTTAACTAATTATAACTAGAAAATTAACCTGCCAAAATAGGGAAAGCACGATTTTCTTACACCATTGAGAAATATTTGAAATGAAAAGCAAAGTATTAAAAATGTCTGAAAACCTTAAACACATTTTCAGAGTAATTTAAATCAAGGAAATAAACAGAATCGACTCTTAACAACTCAAATTTCTTTTTCCCCCAGTGCAGGACTAAAATCTATTGTCCACCAATTACTGAATGCCCCCCAGCTCCTCTTTCTGCATCCACCATTTGACATCTAACTCTGGACCCCTGAAAGAATTGTCCTGTGGCTGAACAGGAGCCGTGATTGGATAGTTACCTGCACTCCCAGAATGCCAAAGATAATGAAGAAGGCGCAGCAGATGAGGACGATGTTGCCGATGGGTCTCAGGGAGGTGATGAGGGTTTCCACCACCAGCTTCAGGCCCGGGGCACGACTGATCACTCTGAGGAAACAAGGGAACAGGTCCAAATGCACAACAGTGACACGAGGAAACAATAATGAGACTGTCTAATGCTCTGTCACAAAGGAAGTAGGTGGAAGAAAGAGGCTAGTGAACTCTTTGGCAGTCGTATTTGAAGTAGCAGTAGCAGTAGTAGTACCGTATTTTTCGGACTTTAAGTCGCACTTACTTACTCCGCTGTGACAAATATATAAACATTTTCACACTGACAGCCTCGAGAGGGCGCTCTAGGCTCAGTCAGTATCTGCTGCTCCTCTGACTCCTGTGCAAATCCAGTCAGGAGCAGGAGGATCGGTCGAATGCAGAGGACAAAGGCAAAATGGAAAAAAAGAAGCCAACTTTGTCCAACTTTGTTACATCAATGTTTTCAATTATTTGTTATTTTGGTCCTATCACCTAAACACCAAAACTTAACTTATCCTAACAATTTTTTTTTTTCAGACTTTTAATTAACAAATTAATTAATTCAGTGACTAACTAATCAGCAATTAATTAAGAAAATTTTTGATGAATTTGTTAATTAATTAATTAACACATTTTTGTCTTTAAATATAGAAAGATACCCAAAGCGCTTTGCAGTTCATTGTTTATTTATTCCACACTCAGTGGTGGCAAGCTACTACGCAGCAGCCCGGGGGCACATCGACTATCAATCTTTGGTTTTTTTTTCAGACTTTAACTTTCAGACTTTTTGACTTTCAGACTTTAACTTACCAAACTACAGCTACTAAACTAAATTTAATAGCAGTAGTTGATTTGTACACAACTAGTTTACAAACTAAACTTTAGTCTGAAATAAAGAATCTGTGAGAATAAATTATTGGAAGACCAAATTAACCTCACTGGATCAAAACCTAACAACTGACTTGAGAGCAAGATGACATTCAACCAACAGCATTGAAAGTGTGTGCAAATATCAACCAGAGGAGGAGGCCAGAGAGAGTCCAGAAGATCTAGGACTGTGGAGCTTTCTCCCAATTGTAACAAGTCAAATAAACATTTAATTGCCAAATAACTGTTCTGGTTGTTGATTTCAATTTTCAAAATGAGTTACTGATATATTCTTGTTCCTTTTGTCTTGTTTAATAACAATAAGCATTATATTCACTTTTCAATGCCAGGGCTTTCTACCCATTTACAGGAAAAATCAAGTTGTATTTGCTGCACATGTTGTCAATTTGCTGAAGTGTTCTGAACCCAAATACACATTTTTTATTTATTAATGTATATTTTTGGAGCTATAATAATTTTGTGGTTTAAATTCACATAAAGCATTCATTCACATTCACAGACCTCAAACTTTAACCTGGTATTTCTTTCATGTGGATAGGAACATTATATAGGCAGCTTAACAAACTTAAACCTTATACAGTATCATCAAAATTTTAGATTCTGCTTCAGGTAGAAAGTAGCTTGGGCAGGGGAAATTCTAGTAATTATTTCTAGAGACTTTTAAAAATCAAATGATAAACTAAATCAGCAATTCGATAGTTTAATAGCAATTTTAAAATATTAGTTCCTTATATTAATGCATATCATGACCTCTTTAACCCGTAACTGCACCGAGTCATACCTGAGCGGGCGCAGGGTTCGGAGCAGACGCAGCACCCTGAGAATGCCCAGGATCCTGTTTCCTCCAGGGTTGGCCAGAGTCACCAGAATGTCCACCATAGACACAAACACCAGCAGACCGTCCAGAATGTTCCAACTGGACTGAAGGTAGGTCTGTGGGCCGAAGCAGAAGCCCAGAGCCACCACCTGAAAAAAGAGACAGCGTTATATATCACTCTTGTACTGCAATTAAGATAAGGTAAGCTAGGATAAGTTGTAGTATATCATGATATGGTTTTGTGAGGAGAAAAACTTTGACCATATGTGTTGATTAAAGGTCCTATATATTACACAAAATTGACTCTTACCATGTTATAATGCTGTTACTTCTTAAAAAACATACCAGGACCTTGTTTGAGTAACGCTTTATTATTTGTCTATATCTCCAAAGCTCAAAATGTTGGGAGAAGAACTAAATATGCAGGGTTTAAGCGTTAAGCATATGAGAATTAAACAAAATGCAGCTCTGGGTTTGTTTTAGATGAGGAAACAACATCATAACATGCCATATTTTAACCGGATTATAAGGCGCAATATCAATAATGTTGAATTCTCTCGTCTATTTTCATACATAAGGCGCACCGGATTATAAGGCGCATTAAGCAAAACAAACGGACGACACTTGAGACTGATCCCTTAGCCCAGACATCCACGATCCATTGGCAGATCGTGGCATAACTCGGCCGGTGTTGCCTCCCTGTCTTGGTAAATGTGTATTATGAATTTGAATATAGGTGGATAATTTAAGTTTGTTTAAATATACATTGACTAATAATGTGTTTAATGCAGCTTTGCGCACATTTGTTTATGTTTTACAGAATCGAAACTTAAAACAACATAGCTAATTTGCATAAACTATGTAAGGAATATGTGTGTTCATTCTGTGACAGAGGATGTGCTGCTGATGGTGAGCCAGTTCTCTGCTTCTATCGCGTTGGAAATGGTTCATGTTAAACTTTTCAGAGATTATAAATCTGCAGGTCAAAGGCTTAGACTGTATATATTAATGTACATATATTCTCTATAGCATTTTATCGATGTCATAAATGCCAACACAGAACTATACTTTGCCTTTTACTCCGCGAGGCTCCTGACTATAGTCGCAGTAATGCTCTGACAATTCATCAAGTGGTGCGGTTTTGAAGCTTACCAAAGTCGTACTAAAATATTTTGACAGATTTTTGAGCACCGTGTATCACATAAAATTGATTCAAAGTCAGTAAGCACAACCAGAATTAACACATACACTGGGTTATAAGGCGCACTGTCGATTTTTGAGAAAATTTAAGGATTTTAAGTGCGCCTTATAGTCCAAAAAATACGGTAAATCAGAGAATAGCATAATATTGGCCCTTTATGTTTGAACAGTATTGAGATTCAAATGTGTTATACTTTTTATCAGCATATATTCAAAGGGCAGAGAGTAATTTCAAGGTGGACTGTGTACCTTTTCTGGTAAAGAATTTGCTATTTACTTTTATCTAGGGAGATGTATTTGCTTTATGTTACAGGGCATGCTATAATGGCATTTATTTATCTATCTATGAAGACAAGGACACTGTAAGAATTTGTATTTCAAGTTTTTTTAAGCAGCAAAATCACCTGTAATTGAATTCATACAATATTTATGTAGTTTAATTCAATATTGTGGAACATTACTAACAATAATATCGAGCTGGTGACAAACATTCCACCAGGAAAGTGATATAATGCATCTTTAAACGTGCAAAAAGTATTAATATGACCCGATTAGCAGCTTAAATAACACAAGAATTCAATGCATTTCAGAATAATACTACACAACAGGGTCAAGACTCTATACAGACAGAATATGTTGTTGTTTGGAAGGACTTTACTCTTTAGGACTGGCTTTAAATCCTTGCTATGACATATAGAATAAAACCAAATCACAAAATGTTTACCTTAATGGTCATCTCTGCTAGGAAGATCACAGTGAATACATAATTGGAGACGCTCAGGAACACCCGCTCCTGAAAACACACATCGACAACACGTGTCAGTTTAGTTTGTTTTAATAAAAAGAACATGACATTGAAAATAACATTAAAATAGTATGGGGAATTGTGGTCTATAACAGGAGGATTCGTTTACCGTGCTCTCTTTCTTTATGCCTGGCCGCTCCAAGGCGATGGTGATGCAGTTGAGGAAGATGAAAAACAGCACGATGTGGTCGAAGAGCTTGTGGGAAATGACCGATTGGCACCACGAACGAAACCTGAAAGTAAATAAAATGCGCAACCCATATTTTTTTACTCAAATCTGTATATTGGCACCCTAAAACTTTTTTTATTTACTATAACTTTCTAGTTTTATTATTCAGATGTTATTAGTACTCTATTCAATATATATTATGCAAAATTGTTGTTACCCCATGAAAAACAGATCTGGACTTTTTTTTTGTTTGTTTGTTTCACATGTTTGAGTAATCCTGGTTTATTAGTCTGTCTGCATCACCAAAACTCAAAATATTCTGTTCCACCTTGTGATGTCATGTAGTGGAGGAAGTAAACAGCTACCGTTTACCTTTTGTTCAGTGTGAGATTCAAAATTCGGGGCTGAAATTATCCAAATGATTCTAGTGAAGGTGCAGAAACACAGTGGAGCACTTCTTCTATTATGACATCACAAGGTGGAACAGTGTGTTTGAGAGAAAAACAGACTAAATACGCAAGATTTGTGTATTAAACAAGTGTCAGCAAAACAAAACACAACTCCAGGTTTGTTTTCGATGAGGAAACAACATTATAACATAGATCAAAAAACTGTGTAATATGGGCCTTGAATTAATTAATTAAAGTCATAATTTAGTAGTATTTATTTTTAGCAAGACTTAGGTAATATGTTTAAGTTTAAAAATAGGATCTAATACAAAATTTACTATACGGCTGTAGGCACACTTGGCCTAGTTCGGTCCGGTTAAGTCCTAATGTGGACTCGGTTTGGTCCTAGTTATGGTTTAGTTGTGGTCTAGTACAGGTTTAACCAGGTGAGTGCCACCTAGTGACTCCGCTCAATTTAATTTCTTTCCAGCGAATAGGTCAGGAATCGGAATACACTAGACGATTTCCAAGAACCCTGGAAGAGCAAGTTCAGGCACCAGTCAATCAGCGAAGAACAAAGAGAATGTTTGGTGAATTTTATCAAGGGGAAAGACGTTATTGCCCTTTTTCCTATGGGATTTGGGAAAAACTTAATATACCAGTTAGTCCTGTTAGCGGCACATATGTCATGACCAAATAGGAGCGATTGGTTAAATAAAAAAGTACCCGCCTAACGCGGGAGCGAACGAATCCTAACGCTGTGAGGTCAGACGGTTTCCAAGAAGTGAAACTGGCTGATGAATCAGGCTAGTACAGGTTGGTATTGTCTTATACAATGGAAACAGGGCAAAATTTATAATTCCTGAACCTATTTGCATCCAATTACTAAGCTGTTACGTAACTTAAAAATACACATATATATTTATTTTTTAGGGTAATGCTAATTACACTAAGCATAAACGCTGAGATGCTATTACAAGACTTCTAACTTTAATTTCCACATGTTCATGTTTAACTGTATAATACAACTTGGCATTTAACACAAATGGCATCTATATAAAACACAGAATAACAGAAAAGTGCGTATGACTTGACTGACCGGTTCTCAGGTGAAAACAGGTACAGGTTCCAGTCCTCGTGCTCTTTGCACCAACGCGGCTTCAGGTTCTGCAGCTCCCTCTTCACAAAGAAGCAGAACGAACTCTGAAAAGACAAAATAAAACACAAATATTCATAATGATTCAATATAAATACACAGGTTATATATAAAAATGTGATTTTAAGGTCAAAATGAGACCGCTGTGTGCTGTCTACATCTGTGTTCCTTTAGCAGTAGTGTGATGACAAAACTGCTTGGCCTCTCAAAGTTGTGAAAAGCACTTACAAATTTGTCATGGTTAATAATTTGGATGCTTGGAATGCATAAGGAAAGTGAAGAATACTTTCGGCCACTGCAAACCATTTAAAATTAGGTACGGCACCTTGAAGAGGCACTACACGCCTCTTGTTATTGTTATCACATTTGTCTACTGTGCCATTATTTCATCTATTCAAGTCATACTCCGTGTCGGGAACAAGAAGCAATCTGTTTTCTACAAATTTGTTTACTAGAAATTCACCTTGTTGTGTCACTTAAAAATAAATTTGCACTGCCTCTTACCACGCACATCAAACAACAACAACAACAACATTTCTGCGAAATATTGTTTCATTAATAAAAGCAAACTTGTTAGGTGGCATTTGAAATCTGACATCTTTTGAAAAACAGAACTTAAAATAAACACGCACACTCCTTTAAAGAGAGGGTACTGACTGCCAAGGAAGCTACTGCACATCGCATTAGGTTTGACAAGTTGCTGTGTACAGTTTTGTATCATGTTTATGTATATTTATGGAGAATCGTTCTGTGGGAGCATAAATGATGTAGGCTTGTGGGCTGAGTGTTGGACAGAAGCTGACCATAAGAAGGGTTTGAACATGGCCCGAGAGAGATTGCAAAATTATTCAAACATGCATGGATGGACTGCTAAAACCTCTTCAGGCTTGAGGGAACTATGCTGAACTGGGGCAAAACATGTTTTACTTTATTACAAAGCACATTAATTACAAACAATATCAACAACAGATCCCACCCACAATGTTTTTTTTTGTTTTTTTGAACTTTTATTGCCACAAATCAATTTGCATCAACAGTGTCCTGAGACCGGGCCTTCAAACTATTTATATATTCACTTTTTTCCCCCTCTTCCCCCCTCTAGAAGAAGAAAAGAGAGAAAAAAATGCAAAAAATTACATACCCCAAAATGTAGTTTGTAACGTAATCCATTAAATTACTTAAAGTGAGTAATGTAATCTGAATACTTTGAATTACTTGATATTGTCATGTTTTTTAAAACTACATGAATGTAGCAACCACATCCTGAAAATTCATGTTTGTTCTCTTCAAATTGTCTGTTGACCCCAAGTCTCCATGAACAGACTTTTGTTTTACTGTAGAGAAGAAAAGACTAGGATCTTAACATCAGATGTTTTATCTGCTAAAAGAAAGAAAAAACAAAACAAAACAAAAAAAAAAAAAAACAAAACAGACTTTACTTAACCAGATTAAAAATATTATTGATAGAGAAATGATTTTTATATGCGATCACTGTTGCCTGGATTAGTCCTGCTTTAGTACTTGTTTTAGTCCTGGTTTAGTCCTGGTTTAGTACTGGTTTTAGTCCTGGTTTAGACCTGGTTTAGTCCTGGTTTAGTCCTGGTTTAGTACTGGTTTTAATCCTGGTTTAGTCCTGGTTAGACCGGGTTTAGTCCTGGTTTAGTCCTGCTTTAGTCTTGGTTTTAGTCCTGGTTTAGACCAGAATGTGAAAACAGTACAATACCGCAGTGTAATCCATTTATTTCAACAAAGTAACTGTAATCCAATTACCACTCATGGAAACAGTAAGTGTAACTGAATAAAGTTACTCATTATTTGTACTCTGATTACGTAACTCCGGGAACATGTAATCTGTTACTCCCCAACACTGCGAGAGAGACCATCAGGAAATATATCAAGCAAAAATATCTTTGGGTCCATCAACAGGTCCACAGCCAATATATTTTGTAGAACATCTTTAACATCAATCTAGAAATGTTTTATATCGGGGCAGTCCCAAAATATGTGAGTCTGGTCGCCCACAAGTCCACACTTCCTCCAACATTTGTCACTAAGACTACATTTAGAAATAAAAGTTTTCAGTGGGGTTTTAAAGAATTTTAAAACCCACAATGTTATAAGAACTTTTCAATCCCTTTAAAATGCAGCTGAAATCCATAATGTCTTCTAAACGAGACTCACTTAAGCACAGACAGAAAATATTGGCTTATTCGCAGCTTCTCGGCCCATCTTTGAGTTCGAGACAAGCGTGGTCAAACTCATTACAGCTTTCCAAAGAAACACAACCAAAACAAACAGAATTAAGCTTAAAGGTGCACAGAATGCTAACTTGACATGTCCAATTAAACACAGTCTAAATTGAGGCTCCACGCTCCCTGCTTTTCTGGCTCTGTGCCTCTTGCGCGTCTCTGTGTGTGTGTGTGGACTGCATGAAAGCTCCTGAGTCAGTTTATATTCAAAAAGCTCCTGTTCTTCACACGGACGCATAGGAAAAGACGTAAAGTTAAAGGGTATAAACCAAGCTGTCCTGGCTGCCTGTGATATAAGGGACGACGTTTGGTTTATGTTTAAAAGAGGATTATAAGAAAAGAAAATAGCATAACACATAAAAAGACATAAACACAAGCAATAAAAGACTAAAAATAGTGTTGTTAAGATTCTAAAATTTCAAAATGGATTTGGGGCTAAGAAAAATGTTGATACTACAATGTAAAAGCGCAAAATACAACCGGGTGGTGAAAAAATTTATAAAGACTACTATAGAGTGAATTCCACAGGATAATCAAGCTTTTAATACCATAGAATTAAACTAAATATAATGACTTCCTTCATTTTACTATGTGGTCATATGACTTTTAAAAATACTAGCTCAAATTTTTTGTCCAAGATTCTGTGTGGATTAGAACAAAAAATATCAACATAAAAAAGAAAAAAGCAAGATATTGCAAGAGAAATAGAGAGAAAAAAATCATCAATGCCAGTGTTATCCATACTGAATGAAACAAAATTACCAGGGGCAACAGAAAAGCACCAAGGACAATGAACCGAGACAAGGGACCTTTACTTTATTGCACACCTGGGACACATTAATGGAGGTCAGACAGATCATTACGTGACAAAAGTAGCTTGGCAAAAACTAGTTTATAGTCCAAAGAGGTTAAATTGTTGTTTTTTTCTTCATGGTCTTCTCTTTCATTAGTTATTCTTTTTTTTTCTTTTTTTCAGAGAGAGTTTGTTTGCATATGATGTGTCTGACAGTTTCGACTGCTCACTAGTGTGTCTGCTCTGCACTCTGCTGTCTCTGATGTTTGCATGACAGTTTCGACTGCTCACTAGTGGTCTTCCTCACGTGATGCTGCTGATGTTGCTGTGACGGGTCTGGTCAGCTGATTTAAACACATTTTGGCACTGTCTTTTTACCGGTGGAGGCAGGAGGACAGTGCCATCTGTAGTCCGACTGGGATACTGTTCTGGGGAAGTCGGACTGCAGATGGCGCTCTCATCCTGCCTCCTCAGGCATGAAAACAAACTCTTGGTCTGAAAAAAGAACCTAATTATATAAAAACTAGTCTAGCAATAAAATCACTATCTTTAACTTCTTGGGTTCTTTTCATGTTTCGGCCGCTGCTGTAAACCATCTTCAGAACTGTCCCCGGTGTTGGTGGTGAAATGTCGTAGATCAGCTGTTGTTACTTCCTGTAGGCGTGGTCAGCCTGATGGACCTGCAGGTCGCTCAGACTGACCACGCCTCCCGTCGCCCGGTGTTCTCTGGAGGAGGGTGTCCCAGGTGTGTGAAAGGTGAAACGCTTCGTCATCACGGTTAATGCTGTCTGTGCCACGTCACCACCAACACCGGGGACAGTTCTGAAGATGGTTTGCAGCAGCAGCTGAAACATATCAACAAGGTAAATACACTTTACTGTATTGTCTTTAAAAAGAACCCAAGAAGTTAAAGTACATAAGAAGACAAAATGAACATCTCTGGCTTAAAAATACTATCTTGTTTAATAAAATAAACTAGTAAGGGAGAAAATTAAAATTAAATTAGTTAAAATTAAAGTCCATGTATTTGAGCCAAATTTGTCTTTCTCCAGTACAGCTACAGTATATTGTAAGCAGCTCTTGAGGTCAAAATTATCATCTATAATTAGTCTTCTATTAATCTAGTAATTTATTGTTATCAGGAAGTATGTGTTAACATGCTAGTTGTTGTTGCTAGCCTTAGTTTTAATTTTTCATTCCACACTCAGCACTCTTCTCTCTAGTTTTATCTCTCTCTCTTTTTAATTTTATGATGATTATTTATGTTTTGATTTGTTTTTATTGTCATTTTAACACATTTCTTATTCTGTAAAGCACTTTGAATTACTTTGAGTATGAATTGTGCTATACAAAGAAACTCGCCTTGCCTTACTGTACGGTGAAAGCTCCACTCTGGTCTCTGGACTCACTGTGGTGAATAATTAGGATGCTCAGAATGAGAATAACTGAAGAAAATTAAATACAGTATCTTGTAGTATCCAATAATATTTGATCCAAGAGTGTCATGGTGAATCCAAAACAACATCCACCCAACCCGCAGACTGCGCACTGTATCAACTCCCCCATTTCTAGACAGCCCAGGGACAAGCCTTTTGTTTCAGAGGATTTCATGCTTTTGCAAACTCAATTTAGACTCAATAAAACAATCATCGCCGCTGCAGAGGTCAGAGGAAACCACCCGGGGGCGATAAAACCCGAACTGGAGCCTATTTCGCACAATAACTGTACATGCTCTAGCGCTAAGGAGAGACTCGCTCCCAAACTCAATGACACGACCGTCCCCCTTGGCTGTAATAAGAAAACAAAACACTCGCAAATCGCATCCGGAAGTTATGTGGTGACAAAGGACAAATAAGACAAGAGGGATTGGGAGTGAAAGAAAAAAAAAAAGGAGTCTAAACAAACAGAGAGGCAGATTAAGTGATTAAGAAATTACATAAGAGCGTGAAAAGCACAAGGCAGCTGCTCAGCAAATGTGTCAGTGGATCTACAGGGAGAGTGCAAAGCAAGCTAAAGAGCTATACTGTAGTCGCTGCTTGTGTGAGCTGTGAAATAAAGGGCAAAAAGATATGAATACAGATCACAGAGTATGAAATTGGTTTGAGTTTGTTATTATGACTGTTTTATTTTAGTATTATTTGGCATATAAAGTGGTTTTGCTGAATAATTTGAAAGCTGCAATAGGTTAAAGCCAACCTTTGCCACTATTTTGAATCCCAAATGTCAAAATAGTCTAAAATCTAATTATATATACTACTAAAGGTGCACTGTGTAACTTTTCTGGTGGCGGGTCTGTTACCTCCTTGTCTTCATGAAGATGTTACTACTTGAGGGTGACCAGACCAGTCCCTATTTACCCAGGACAGTCCCAGTTTTGAGTCTTGTGTCCCCTGTCCCAGCAGATTTATACAAAACCAGTCATTTGTCCCAGTTTTATGTTCTATTCTGACCAATTTGATCTAAACCAGGACTAAACTAAACCTAAACCAGGACTACACCAGGTCTAAACCAGGACTGAAAACAGGAATATCACAATTTTTGACTAATTAGATCCCTGCCAACAGTAAAGAGGATCATAAATTGTAATTTGTTTGGTCAAAATACAGAAAACTGTGTTTGCAAATGACCATAAAACAAAAAAAACAAAAAAAAAAAGCAGCATCAGAAGAGAATGCAAAATGTTACAGTCTCTTTTCACAATTTTATTTATATCAACTAGTATAGTAGTCAAGACCAATCGAGACCAAGACCTGTCTGAGACTACAGGGTCCCGAGACCAGGACAACACCAAGACCTCTGAGGGTCAAGACCGAGACAAGACCAAGACTTTTAAAGGCTGAGACCGAGACAAGACTGAGACCACAGGCCATCAAGACCAAATCGAGACCCTCTTTGTAATTTTTGACATTTATTTATATTTCACAGTTATTTTGACACATATATATCAATGTTTTTATAAATCTATCTGCATTTTATGACTCATCAAGTGTCAGACTTCGAGACTGAGACAAGACCGAGTCCAAGCACCTTCGAGACCGAGACAAGACCGAGTCCACAAAAAAATGGTCTCAAGGCCGGTCTTGAGTACTACAACACTAATACCAACCATCCCAATGTGGGTGTTTCCCAGCTTTTAATTTTGAAAATCTGGCCACCTCAGATTACTTGGTCCAGAATGCTCCACAGTATTGCATTAATCACCGTCATCATCTATCACCACGGAGACAAAAAAATGGCACCACCAAGCCAAGTTACACGCTAGATCTGTGGAGAGGCGACCGTGCTCATGTTTTTTAAGTAATAAAAACTCCTGTAATTGAAATTTAATACTACTGTGGAACATTTCGAGCAAAGTAATAACCCTCCACCAGAAAAGTTACCCAATGCACCTTTAACTTTGTCATAAATATAAAAATATATGATTTAGGTAGTTAAAGATGATGTTGGAACTGAAAGCTAATCAAAAGTGCTTCTCAGTGGATTTTTACGCACAATATCATACTGTAAAAACGAACTTGTCTTTTTCTTTTTCATTTCAACATTTCTTTAATGGCCTGAATCAGTCTGGTGACCGGTGGCATTACGATCACGTGTTTGCCCAATACGTTCAATCATTTATACATAAATGGACTTTATGTGTAATTGATAGTGCCCTGAAGGATGGTCATTTCTGAGCTGCTCCTTTTCAATATTTATTCGACTATTTCAATTATTTATTTAACTATTAACATTCAAATTACCCTCCAGATGCCAGTATAAGTGATACAGTATACAGATGATGGTTTATATATAAAAGTGACATTTTGGAGCTTTTAACCATGTTATAATTGTTCTTTCTTCTTGTTTAACCAATCAAAGTATGTAGTATTATTATTTATTGTATTGTTTCATGCAGGTTTGTGTAATCTTAATTCTCCTGCGTTCAGTAAGTCATTGCTCTCATCTACCTCGTTTCCACCTCTACGATACACACCCATTGCTCCGTACTTACTTTGTTCTTTGTTTTATTTTCTTAATTGGTGATGCAAGTAGAACATCACGCAGCCATTTAGGCACAAATGGAAAAAAAGAAAAGTCCAATAAAAGTCCTAGCGTGATCTATTTGATGGCACGACAGCATGTGGGACTTTGTTGTGATGACGTTCATGGCAATTTTCCAACTAACCAACATTGTGTCTCCTTAAAGTATAAGTAAGTAATGCTTCACTTTTATTTGACGTTACTTACATCGTCATCCAGCTCATCGTCATTGGCGTCATCTTTGAGGTCAGGGCTTATGTTTGGAGGTTCGTAGATGGTCCTCCCGTTGCAGTCCCCGTATTCAGTCACTATGGAGGGGCACAGCGTAGACGCCTGCAGGATCTCCAGAGACGCGGGCCGTAGTCTGTTGTTGGCTGCGTCCTCTTTCTCCTCTTCTTCTGCATTCTCCTCCTCCGCTCCTCCCTCTCCGTCTCCAGACAGCAGGCTCTCCCTCTCTCCGCTGGTGTCCCGTCTCTTGAGGCTCGGGGCTCTTGACAGACTGTTCCAGCTGGAGCGGCGGCTGCCCCACGAGCTTCCTGTCCCGCGGGGCAGAGCCGGAGAGCGCCGCCCGGGACTGGAGATGCTCTGCTGTGAGATAAGGACAGGCATATTAAAGAACAGCACTTCACATGTTTGCTGGCAGAAGTAAACTGAGCAGATGCTTGGGGTCACATCTGCTACTATGGGGCCTCCACAGCTGAATGTCTTCTACTAAAAACTACTTACAAATTAGTTTTTGCATCTCTGATCATAAATGCACTATGCTTTGTGTAAAAACTTTTGTATGATGATGTTGTAGTAGTTAGAAGTAGTTTGTAGTAGACAGTAGTAACTAGAAGCTGTACAAGTTGTACTATGGGTAAAAGTAAACAGATTTTCTGCTGCAGTCATTTGTGCCACCTTTAAAATTCATTTGACACTGCCTTTATCGGGTTTACATGCGTTTCATATAATGTATTTTTTGGACTATAAGTTGCACTTTTTTTTCGTGACTTGGATGGGTCTGCAACTTATACTCAGGTGTGATTTATATATTAAAATATATAATTTCACATGTTTGTTCTTTTTTCACACTGACAGGTGTGAGAGGCTCGAGGCTTGTGTGTCAGTATCTGCTGCTCCTATTACTCCTGTACCACTGTCACTTCTCGCGCTACTGCACATGTGTTCTGCAGAAAGAGCTGCTGTCTTGCTGCAAGTAGTGAAATATGCAGCCGAAAATGGTAATCGAGCAGCAGAAAGAAAGTTTGGAGTGAGTGAGAGACGTGTGAGGGACTGGTGAAAAACAGAGGATACTCAAACTGCAATGAAGAAAACAAAAAAACGAATCGCGGGCTAAAAGATAGATTTAGTTAGAGTTGCTCAGAAGTGACACCAAGAATGAAGAATTCAATAGATTTAGTGATTTGGACTGAGATGGAGAGTTTAGTAAACTTCTTCTGTTCTGTTGTTTATAGGACAGTTATCTGAAGAACTGTAACGTTTACATACCAGATGCCTATTCAGCCTGTTATTCCCTGTTCTGTTGTTATTACTGTAAGTTGCCTTTCAAGATGAAATGTCAGTTCCTGGTCTCTGATTTTATAAAAAAAAATTTCCCCCAAAAATGCGACTTGTAGTGCAACTTACATGTTTTTTTACACATTTTTTGGCTTTTCATTACACATTTTTTGGCTGGTGCGACTTATACTTTGGAGCGACTTGTAGTCTGGAAAATACGGTAGTCAGTAACCTGAGAATGAGCTTGTGTATTATATAAAACACGGTTAATAACACGTGCAGCAACGTGATTAGAACAGTTATTATTGTGGTTTTTAAGTCGTGTGCCACTGGAGTCACTCTCTTCCTCTCCATGGACCAGAGCCTCATTACAATTCATTTCCGAAGTTATATAACTTTGTTTAAAATTAGGTCTAAATTATATTGTTTCGTTTTAATATTTCTAATGCAATAATTAACTAAAACTTTTATAAATTACATTGCGCCTGTTAAATCCCCAGTCATGTGACATTCAGCTATCAGCACTGCCACACCAAGAAGAAACACTGAGTAGCAGTTGCATATACATAAAATGACAATTATTCGTAATATTTTTGTGTGATGAAGAGCTTGGCCCGAGGCGTCGCATTTTAGTGTCATTGAAGTAAAGGTTTGGGAGCTTCAAAGAACTGCAGTGTGGATCTTTCGTTTTTTTTGCACTTAATTTTTTTGTGACAACTCAATAAAGATCTAAATTAAGATGTTGGAAGAAAAAAGTTACTCAAAATTAAAACCCCCAAATCTGCTTGTTGAGGAGAAATTATAAACCACATGTGTCACTGTCTGTTGTTAATTTATTTTTGTTTCATTACTTTTGATCAGTCTAGAAATGATTTAAGATTATACTTCCTTGAAATATTGATGATCTAATTCTAAGGGATGAAGAGTCTTTGCAAACAAAGAGCCCCCAAAGGAGCCTCAACAAATCTAGAAACAACCCTGGCAGCACTTTACAACATCAACTTCAATATTTACACTTCTGTCTATTACTCACCAAAGAGCGCTGGTCGTACGCTATGGGGTCAATGGACGGTCCTGCCCCCCGAGACTCTGCGTTGACACTCCCGCTTTCGGACAGAGAGATGGCGTCCCTGAACAGCTGCTCGTCGCCCAGGATGGAGTCGGGCCCCAGCGAGCTCTTGGGCGTGGGCATGGGCGTGGCCGCGGTGTGCATGATGATGGGCGGGGCCATGGAGCCGCGATCCACGTGCCCATTGGCGGTCATCATTAGGGAGTACATCTTCAACTCTGTACAAAAAAAAATAAAAAAATATATGTTGGGTTCAATAAATAATATAAAGCACAGGTGTCAAACATAAGGCCCGGGGGCCAGATCCGGCCCTCCAAGACCTTTAATGTGGCCCTTGGGTGGTTTTCTACTAAAATATTTTAAATGTTGAAATTTTTCTTAAAGTTTCAGGTTGTTCATAATATTATAATATAAAAAATATATAAAAAATATTTCTGTAATAGATTTGCGTTTCTCTGCACAAATATTTGAACTTATATTATTGTTATTTTTGGGGTTTATATTCCATGAGTTTTCTGATCCGGCCCCTTTGGGATCAAAATGGGTTGGATAAGGCCCCCGGACCAAAATGAGTTTGACACCCCTGATATAAAGAGACAGTTTAAAATTTTGCTGTGGGCTGGGGTGGAAATCTCAGGTTGAATTTAGGCTTTTGATCCACAAGGGAAATTACACGCTCCCAAAATGCATTATGATTGCAATGAAATTCAAAATAATTAAAACTGCAAAAATTGCAAAGGGTAAATAAGGCACAAATATAAGAGTTTTGCGTATTTTTATATATCGGACATAGAGAAGAGGTAGTGAGGTAAGGAAGATGAAAATAATCGCTTTGACATGGCATAAAGCTTTCATACATAAGGCTGAGTTGTGAATTAACATTTGAATTAACATTTAATATAGATTCAGTCAGAAAAAAGAGAAATGCAGTATAACTTAGCCTTAGACAAACTTTATTGATCCACAAGGGTAATTATTTGGACACAGTAGCTCAGTGTTTCTCAAACTTTTTCTCTGGGGACCCATATTTTAAAAGTCACAAACCTTCGCGACTCAAGTCAATAGACATTATTCGTAAATCATAAAATAAAGATGGATTTGACCATTACTGAACATTAATGAGGATACTTTATTGTTGACTGAGTGATCGTGTCTCTCTGAACTCAAGTTTTAAACCATGAAAAACTGTAATTGAACCAGCAATAAAAGGATCCATAAGTCGCCTATTTGGACATTAAATGTAGCCCATTTCTTTTTCTTTTCAACATTCAATTGAACCAGCAATATTGGAACAAAACAGTCAATAAAATAATTACAAAAAGATTAGAAATTTTAATATTTCTAATGAGATAGGTAGGCCTGTCTGCGTTTTTGTAGCGTGTTCCAGTCCGGTGTGCAGAAGGAGAGTGCAACATATCAGGCGTATATAATAATACAAAATAAATAATAAATCATTAAAAAAAACATTCTAATAATAATAACAATCTAATGAATAAAACCAGCAAGAGACTGGTGTCAAAGAAGGCATAATTATAAAAATGTATATGTACAAGTCAAAATAAAATAGAAAAATAAGCTTGGATATGGAACTTTTTAAAAATTACTGCTAACACTTGCCTCCAAATTGGTACAGATTTTTTGTCTGGCCCATGAACCAACTTAATAAACGCAGAATCGCAAATTTAATGCCATATTGTGGAACATTCTAGGCACAGCAACAGCAACTCTACGGAGACAAGCAGGTGCCAGACGCTGGGGATAGATCTAAATGGATTTTTTGAGCCGATACCACTTTCACTCATGAGTCTGGTATTGACTGTTTATATCGAAAATTGATATATGCCAACGTGAAATTGATATCAACAGATTGGTATCGATATCAGCCGATAATGGACCCGCTATATCGCTCATCCCGACCAGATGCTCTTCCAGAAAACTTACATATCACCTTCACGTTGCACCTTTAAATCCTTTAGTTAGATTCAATTCAAGATGCATTTACCTGTGTCTCGTAGCTGCTCCACTTTTTCATCCTCGGAAAAGTTGTCAGATTTCCCCTCGTCGTCCGATTCGGAGCGATTTGCATCTCCCTGTGAAACGCCAAAGAGCAAACATTAGTGTTAAATCTGATTTCATTCCTGTTTGCCGTCTTGGTAATGTCTTTTCATGTCGGTAGACTGAAGTACTTTTCTGTTATGTTCTTTGTAATGATATCTCCTCCCTCTACTGCCCCGACCCCACTCACAAAGGGACAGTTTGGAGAAGGGGCCTCGGACCTCTTTGCTCAGCTGGGAGCTAATTAAAAGTAACTGGAGGTCCTTCCACAAACCCACCCGAGTGCGCCAAAAAAGACTGTTCTGTTGAGACTTCGTTTGTTCTCGGTGCATCAGACTGACATCAAAACTCAGAATACTGCTATTTTTCACTTTATTTTATAACTTGAATTGTCCTTTATCTTTATTGTATTTAAATAGGATATGACTTTTAACCATAAAGGGACTGGGTAAGCTGTTTTGTGGTATTACTTTTATGGTTTTATGGTTTTATGGTTTTATGGTTTTATGATATACCTTTTTGCGCTTTCTACTAAGGATGAAAAAATAAACAAAATATCGTGATATGGTCAAAAATCTCACAATATATCAAACTAAATGAATAATTATGGTGCAGCAATAGCTAAAAAAAAGTATCCTTTGCTCTGTTTCAGTACAGCCTAAATGAAGAAATAACTTATTAAACACTTTTAAATCTTAATTTTTGGATTGTGACAAACCTTTTAAAATTCTGTGACAAGACTTTGGTTCTAAGTAGCATATTTACAATTCTGTTATGTCGCAATAGATATCGTATCGTGTGGTCCTGGTTTGAGTCTCGGTTTGAGTCTTGGTTTGGTCCTGGTTTCAGTCTTGGTTTACATCTTGGTTTGAGTCTTGGCTTGAGTCTAGGTTTGAGTCCTGGTTTGAGTCTTGGTTTGAGTCTTGGCTTGAGTCTTGGTTTGAGTCTTGGTTTGAGTCTTGGCTTTGGCTTGGTCCTGGTTTGAATCTTGGTTTAATTCTTGGTTTGAGTCTTGGTTTAAGGCTTGGTTTGAGTCTTGGTTTGAGTCTTGGTTTGAGTCCTGGTTTGAGTCTTGGTTTGGTCCTTGGTTTGAGTCTGGTTGAGTCTTGGTTTGAGTCTTGGCTTGAGTCTTGGCTTGGTCCTGGTTTGAATCTTGGTTTAATTCCTGGTTTGAGTCTTGGTTTACATCTTGGTTTGAGTCTTGGTTTGAGTCTCAGTTTGGTCCCTGAGTCTTGGTTTACATCTTGGTTTGAGTCTTGGTTGAGTCTTGGTTTGAATCTTGGTTTGAGTCTTGGTTTGAGTCTTGGTTTACATCTTGGTTTGAGTCTTGGTTTGAGTCTTGGTTTACATCTTGGTTTGAGTCTTGGTTTGAGTCTTGGTTTAGATCTTGGTTTGAGTCTTGGTTTGAGTCTTGGTTTACATCTTGGTTTGAGTCTTGGTTTGAGTCTTGGTTTGAGTCTTGGCTTGAGTCATGGCTTGGTCCTGGTTTGAATCTTGGTTTGAGTCTTGGCTTGAGTCTTGGTTTGAGTCCTGGTTTGAGTCTTGGTTTGAGTCTTGGTTTGAGTCTTGGCTTGAGTCTTGGCTTGGTCCTGGTTTGAATCTTGGTTTAAGTCCTGGTTTGAGTCTTGGTTTAAGGCTTGGTTTGAGTCTTGGTTTGAGTCTTGGTTTGGTCCCTGTTTGAGTCTTGGTTTAAGTCTTGGTTTGGTCCCTGTTTGAGTCTTGGTTTAAGTCTTGGCTTGAGTCTTGGTTTGAGTCTTGGCTTGAGTCTTTGTTTGGTCCTGGCTTGAGTCTTGGCTTGAGTCTTGGTTTGAGTCTTGGCTTGAGTCTTGGTTTGAGTCTTGGCTTGAGTCTTGGCTTGAGTCTTGGCTTGAGTCTTGGTTTGAGTCTTGGCTTGAGTTTTTGTTTGGTCCTGGCTTGAGTCTTGGTTGAAGTCTTGGCTTGAATCTTGGTTTCAGTCTTGGCTTGAGTCTCGGTTTTATCCTGGTTTGAGTCTCGGTTTGGTCCTGGTATGGGTCTTGGTTTGAGTCTTGGTTTGGTCCCTGTTTGAGTCTTGGTTTAAGTCTTGGCTTGAATCTTGGTTTGAGTCTTGGCTTGAGTCTTGGCTTGGTCCTGGTTTGAATCTTGGTTTGAGTCTTTGTTTGTGTCTTATTTACACCTCGCCTAGTCCAGGTTTAGTCCCAGTTTAGTCCCAGTTTAGTGAATTTTACAGTGGTCTTTCTGCAAATGTTAAATTGAAATGAGAAAAATGGACTTTGCATAAAATACTCCATTGAAACACAAGTCAGCATTTGGTTTTATCGTCTCTTCTATTGTTTTTAATTGCTGCGAATGGAGACCAAGACCATTTCTTTCTATTATTGCAGATATAAAACAAACAGCCACCTTTTATTCACATACTATAAAAAACAGCTTTAAGTCATTGCATTAAAATTTCAACAATTTCTTTCTTTTATCATGACCACAAGTGATATTTTTCCAGCAAATTAAATTGACTCAAAGTGGTGCCCTGGAGGAACACTTTACACAGTTGAAATACAGTCAGGCCGATCCAATAAACCGAACCCCGAAGGTTTAAACCATCACCCGCACTCATTGACGACGGCCCTGTGTAATAAATGCAAATGAACAACGCCGGCTGTTTCTCTTACCTCGGCCTGGAAGCCCTCCACCAAAATGGCCACCAGCAAATTGAAGAGCACGTAATTGCCGAACGTCATGAGGGCCACGAAATAAAGCGCTGCCCACGAGGAGGTGGAGGCCATGCCGTTGTACAGGACCACGTTCCAGTCCTCTTGGGTCAGGATCTGCAGAGTGAACACAGCACGGAAATGAATGCAGGGAAATATGAGGTAAAGGAGAAAACGGGGACAATAGGTAAATATTAGCAGTATATTACCGTATTTTCTGCACTATAGGGCGCTCTGGATTATAAAGCGCACTGTCACCGAATGGTCTATTTTCTGAACTTTTTTCACAAATAAACCGCACCGGACTTTAAACGAAACACAACAGTTCGATGGGTGAGTCGGACTTTGTTTGTGGCGTTCACGGTGACTCTGGGCTTTGTTCAGTTGTGGCGTGTAGGGAGGGGGCTGTCTGGGACCGCTGGATTGTCGGCGTGTTCTCAGTGACTCAGTTGTTCAGTCGTGTCTAGAAGCGGCACATTGCACTCGCTTTTTCGGTTTGTTCCTCCGTTCCATTCCTCGTCGGCGTGGAGTGATGAGTGTGGCTGTGGGTGTTTTTCGCTGCACGGTTGCGGTCTGCTCCGTGTGTGTAGTTTACTGAAGTCATGCTGGGACACCCGAGTGGATTCGTGTATAGGGCGCTCTGGATTGCAGGGCGCACAGTCGTTTTTTGATGGGGTTGGAGGCTTATAGTGCGGAAAATACGGTATCTCACTGAATAATTCTCAGAAGCCATTTTTTCCCCATGTATTTCAGTAACATTTGTGTTATATAAACAACTCTTGAGGTTAAAATAAGTCCGCTGCCTGCGATCTGCATCTAATTAGAGAAGCATTTTATTGGCCAATAATCCGAAAGCGCACGTTACCATTAGCTTTAACATCAGGGGAAAACTCTGCTCTGTTGTGAGTTGTGAAAAGGGCTTATAAACTCATCACTATGAATAATTAGGATGTTCCAAATGCATAAAAATCTGTTATAGCACCATTAATATTAACAGATACAGACAACATTTTAATTACTTTTGAACTTAATATTATTTTGAAGGTTTATTCATGTTTTTTGAAGGTTTTGTTGACATCTAATGAGATCTGATTTGTTTAATATATATTGTAACTTATAGTCACTTATAGTTCCCAAATCATCCTTCAAGTCAATGGACGAGCTCAATGGCGCATGACTCCAGATTCACCTTTAGCCGGATAGGACCTCCGGTGGCTCTGGGCCGATTGAACATGCGCAGTAGTGCTCTTTTCTCCCTTTTCTCCCACACGCCAATAAATGCAAGCGCATGCATGGAGCGTGGTCTCGTGTATCACGTGATCGTGTTGACCAATGAGAGCAAGAGGAGCTTGAGCGGAGCTGGAACTAACAATTATTAAGCATTTTTTAAGACAACTGAAGGATTTTTAGCTGAGAAAAAGTTATATATGATAGGTAAAAATGGTCACAAAATCCGACGTTTTTAAAAGTTGTAGGTGCCCTATCCGCCCAACACGAGCAATTTGTGATTACATTGTGCTCTATGAGAAAAATCCTCTCTCAGCCCAGAGGATTTTTTTCTACTGAAATACCAATGAGTGGGCACTACGTAAACTGGAGGCAGCTACAAGCAGCAAAACCCTCCAGTTATTTTAACAGATCCATGACTAGGCTCTATTCACGTTACGTCACAAACCAGGAAGACGGAAAGATGCGATTAAAACTTCCAGCGGGATCTGTTCGCAGTAATAAGTCTGACAAAATGTAGGAAAAATGAGAAACTGGCCGAGTTTTCTTCATCCACATGTCATTGTAGTGTCCCATTATGTTCGGCTAATCAGCAATTACAACAATACATCAGTTTTTATCATTTGCCCACTGACACACAACTCTGAGCGCACTGGGTACATGCGATTAGGAGAGATGAGAGCACCAAATCAAGATGATTCCAAACAGCACATACGTCTGCAGCCTTCATTTTAACGCTAATAACATTTACTTCAATTAGTTTTATCATTATCGGTAGGCAACCCCAGTGTCGGGAACTACACCGGAAGTTGTCATCGCATGTTTCCAAACGTCTTCCTGGTTTGTGACTGGTCCTGGTTTATAGAAACTCCACACAAAAAGCGAATTGAACCCAAAACATGAGTGCTATTTTTTGTTAAATTTGCTACAGCTACAATATCATCCATAATCTACAACAACATTTTCTTTCCTTATTGAACCTTGCCCAAGCTGCATCTGTTTCCACTATAAAACAACACCTGATATATACACGGGTTTAGTATGAGAAGCATTATCAGCATGAAAAATGAAAGCTTTTAAAACGGTGCAGGAGAAGAAGCGCTCCATGTCTGCTTACTTAACAAACCCCTATAGACCACACAGTAACATTGACGCCTTTCTGGAACACTGCAATAACTATACTTTTAGTCCAACTTTTAAACCACATTTCGGGACAAAAAACGCTACTTCAGCATCTCTATACCCACTGGTGCACAGAGCCCCTTCCTCTCTGCTTTCTCTGTCACAGTTGTGCTGAGACAACCACTAGAGGAAAGGAGGACGATATAGAAAATATATAGAGCAATTTGAGCATGTGTGTCGTGTGCATGCAAGCAGGACGGAGGATTATGAAGCAGAGAGCCGGTGAGAAAGTGGCTGTGTAGAAATCAGTATTGCAGTGTTTGACTAATGAGAAGTATTTGGTAAAGAGATTTGTAAGGCAAAGACCTGGCCACAAATGAAAAATGTATTGTACTTGGTGTAGTGATGAATTAGTAAAAGGCATCAGTTGGAGAGGTAATATATAAAATTGAATAGGGCTATTTTGTGTATGTTTTCATTGGATTAAAACAACAAGAACGACTTAGCCATACTTGTTAAGATAATAGATCTCAATTACTTAAAGAGACATGTACCGTATTTTTTGCACTATTGGGCGCACTTAAAAGCCTTTAATTTCATCAGAAAACGACTGCGTGCCTTATAATCCAGAGCGCCTTATATTAATTTATTCAGGAGACTTGGTACGACTTTAGTAAACTACAAAGCCGCAACACTTGCAGCATTACGGCTCCTGTAGTCATGAGCATTGCGGATAATACATCCTGTGATTCCTTTTAATATCAAAATGCCACAAGAGACACGCTTACAACACCGACTTTAAACTTAAGGCTGTTATAAAGTTAAAGTGCGAGCTGTGTGGGAGCAGTGGAGGAGAGAAGGTGAACACACATTCACCAAAACAGGGAGACAGCGCCGAGCGACTTATGCCACGATCTGCCAATGGATCGTGGACGCCTGGGCTAAGGATCAGTATCAACTGTGGTCCGAGCTTTCACCAAGACCAGAATCATCACTGAACTGCCAGGGAACAGTAACCACACTGACTGAACAAAGTTGAGAGTTATTGTAAATGCATTAAATAAAGTTTGACTGACTTATCTAACTGTTGTGTTTTGTTTAATGCACCTTAAAGTAAGGTGTGGTTTATATGTGAAAAAAGTTTGAAAATAGACCATTCAATATTGTGGAAAATACAGTATGTTATTGTTTTACCTAGAATGTTTCACCATATGGCATTAACCATATGTATCTCCAGGGAGACAAGCAGATGGCATAATTAGGCCAAGATAAAGGTCAGATCTGAGTCACCTCGCTCACAGTAAATATGTCTGTTTACAAGGATTTCTTCTTTTTACTTGGGAAAAAATACATTACAGAACAATATGATTCTGTGGAACATTCCAATAACATCGCCATGGAGACAAGCAGGTGGCAGACCCTCCACCAGAAAAGTTACACAGTGTATCTTTAGTAAGACTGAAAGCAGAGGACAATAACAACACAACTGCTAATACTCTCTTTTAGTCCTTAACTGCCCTTGTCATTTCAGTATGCATTTACTTTTCTTTTGTACAAGGCCTATTGAAACCTAGTTCAGATCACTCCCTTTCAAACTGATTTAGAGTACCGTATAAGTTGCACTTTTTTCATGGTTTGGGTGGTCCTGCGACTTACACTCTGGTAAAACTTAATAATTGTAAGCAGCAGAAAGAAAGTTCTGAGTGAGTGAGACACTTGTGACAACAGCGAGGATGCACCATGCAGCTTTCCAGGAAGTCACTGGATGGATCGACAAAGCCTGGACTTCAGTAACAACCAAAACAATCCTGTCGGGATTCAGAAAGGCTGGAATAATTGAGTAATGATGCTGAGTCTGACGACAGCTACGCAGAAGAGGAAGCAGTGTTTATCTCTGGAGGTCACAGAGTTGCTCAAAAATGAAACCGAGGATGAAGAATTCAGTGGATTTAGGGATTTGAAGTGAGATGCAGAGTTTGGTAAACTTGTTCTGTTCTGTTGTTTAGACTATAGATATCTGAAGAACTGTTCATATGTGATGTTAAGAGCCTGTTGTTCCCTGTTCTGTTGTTATTATCACTATCGCTTGCCTTTCAAGATAAAATGTCGGTTCCTGTTCTCTGATTTTATCAAATAAATTTCCCTGAAAAAGTGCAACTTATAGTCCGGTCAACTTATATATGTTTTTTTCTTCTTCATTATGCATTTTTGGCTGGTGTGACTTATACTCCGGCTCAATGGTCTGAAAAATACGGTAAGTAATGCATATAGTCATCAGAATATTGTTTGTAAAAGACAACAAAAGAAGTAAATATGTTGTATCTTTGAATAGACAGAGGAGGAATTAAACAATACTTAAAGAAAAACTAAACTAGTAATTGTCACTTTGTTGTGACTTTGGTTTGATTAGAATCAGATCTCCCACAGCTCACCTGAAACACAGTGACAATGGCCCACAGCAGAGAGTCGAAGTTCTTGCGATCAGGTATGGTGTCCCCGTTGTCTGTCCTCTGGCCAAATTTGCACCCAAACAGATGCATCCCCAGAATACTAGAATAAGAGAGAAAAAAGAGCACATTTAGGATAATGTCTAATGTTTTCACAATACTAAACTTTTAAACCTTGATTTTGATAATGATATGCGCTTAATTATCATCTAGTTTAGTTGATATTTACAGGTTGTGTTCATCACAACATTTTAAAATGCCTAGAATTTAAAACTGAGCTGGAACGCTGGCAAATATCTCTGTAATTACTGGGCCTATCCACAAGAAACAAAAACACACGCACTATTTCTAATTGTTCTAACCGTTTTTGAAATAAATAATGGCTACTGCTCTCCATCTGAAATTCTGAGGACTTTTACCTATTCAAAGTAGATAGATTAGATTAGTATCTATGTATAATTTTTTAAACAGTCCTAATTCCTTGTGGAGCTGGCAGAAGTCACCTGAACGTGAAGATGAAGAGCATGAGGAGCATGCAGAAGGTGGCCACGTTGTCCATGGTCTTCATGAGGACCACCAGCTGTCTCCTCAGAGCGGGCAAGAACCGAACCAGCTTCAACACGCGCAGAAGTCTGAAGGTCCTGAGCACGGAGAGTCCACCGTCTGACTGACCGATGATCTCCCATACACTAGGGGGCAGAAGAGAGTCAACATCACATTTAACTTTTCTAGTGCTGGATTTGTCTTTTGGTGTTGTTCTTGGCCTTAAGACCAGGCCAGACCAGGACTGAGACCGGTTTAAACATGGTTTAGACTTGTTTTAGTCCTGGGTTAGTCCTGTTTTAGTCCGTACGTGGAGCAAAAGTCTGTAAATGGGAAACAGCTGTTATTCATTTTTTCCAACACAAAATCAAAAAATGAAAAAACAAATCGTTATCCTTTTTTTTCATTTTGGTTTTGGAGACAAATAATGAAGAAAATAGTTGTTTTTTCATTTTCTTATTTTTGGTTTTACATTGAAAAATGAACAAAATGAATGTTACACAGATTTTTTTGCATTGAATGGACTTGCTAAACAGGATTCAAAAGTCCAAAGTTATATTAATTATTCAACATGACCTTTACAAGCATGTTTCCCACATTTTAGAGCCTCAACAAAATGCTAACAAGAATTAGAATACTAACAACACACCAGCCAGTTTATAAAAACAGATAAGTACCACTTAAAAAAAAAAAAAAAGTAATCGTAAGCTTCCTGTTTACTCTTTGTATAGCAACGTTTTCAAAAGTCAAATGCATTTTGCCGCTATCACTTACCTGAAGAAGAAAACTACTTTTTGGCACTTTTTCCAAACGGAGATATCTGCTTTTGCAATTGAACTCTTCAAATATTTCAAGAATCTCCCTTCACTCCATACATCTGATAGACAGGATAGCTTTTGCTGACAGATGGTGAGACAGTGCACCCAGACTTGTGCAAACTAATGAGTGACAACTGCAGGAGAAATGTAGAATATGAATGAGTCTGGCCGTGTTAAGCTGTGTCAGTGTCAGTGCAGGCAGGGAGCACTTCAGGTGTCAATTGTAGCAAAACAGCTTGCAATATTTATGTATTTCTATGGAGCCTGTTTTGTGCTGTCACATTGTACTGTTGCCTATAATTAATCAGTCAATATCAGTGGAATATGTGTGTTTAAAGAGCTTATATTACACTGTTTTCTGATCTATGTCATAATGTTGATTCCTCATCAAAAACAAACCTGGAGTTGTTTTGTTTCATTCACACATTTGAGTAAACCTGCATTATAAGTCTGTCTACATCTCCACAGCTCAAAATGCTCTGTTCCACCTTGTGTTGTCACTTAATGGTAATTTTCAAGTTAACAGCTACGTTTTATTTTTAGTTCAGTCAAGATTGGCAATTCCAGGGTTGAAATTATCCAAATGATTCTAGTGAAGGTGGATGGAGTTTAAAAGCACAGTGGAGCACTTCCCGTATTACCACATGACATCACAAAGTGGAACAGTTTAATGTTTGAGACTATGTTTGAATCACTGTATCACCGTATCGGAAACGATCCGCACCCACACACGTCAGTTCTGTGTTTGCAAGGCTTCCCTATCCACACAGCTTTGAGCATATGTGTTTACGTTTTACATAAACGAAACTTAAAACCACATGGCTAATTTGTATAAACTAAGCACTCAAAAAACAGCTCACTTTTGTGCGCTGATGCGGTTCAGCTTCTGTTGGACTAAAGGACTCGACTCAGTGGATTTTAAGTGTTCTTTCTGTGGTGTTCTGCTGATGGTGAGTCTGTTCTGTGCTTCTATCGTGTTGGAGATGGTTCATGTTAAACTTTTCAGAGATTATATGTCTGCAGGTCATATGCACAGACCGTATATGTGAATGGACATATAAATTCTAGCCTCTTAGCGTTTTAGCGGTAAATTACTTCGCGGTGCATAGACCTACATCAACGTATCAGTGTTTTCAGGCGTCCACACAGTGCCGGATCAGATCTGTACTCAAATTAATTCGTGGGAGCTGGCGGCACCAGATCGTTCCATCTCTGGAGCAGTTTTCCTTCGGATTAGTGTGGACGAACACTGCAACTGCAACAAAAACGACTCGAATACTAGTGAGGGCAGGGCCTGAGAGAAGCCTAAATATGCATGATTTGTGAGCTAAAAATGTGTGAATGAAACAAAATACAACTCCAGGTCTGTTTTTGATGAGGAAACATTATAACATTCACACATGTTTAACACAAAACCTGCACATTCAGAGCTCTTCTATTAAACAGAAAACACTGTGTCCCACCTTGTGATGTCATGTGGTAATACAGGAAGTGCCCCACTGTGTTTTTAAATTCCATACATCTTCATTAGATCAATTTTTTTCCTTCAAGCTAAAGATATCTTGAGAGAAGTCAAGAACAATGTGTGTATTCGTAGACCTGTCATCATAATTACTATATTTTCTCAGTATATGGCAGCTGCCCTATTAATAAAAATGTAAATTGGCTAGAAAACCTTTATACCGTCGTGTTTACCTGATGATGACGATGATGCTGTCGAAGATGTTGTATGGATTCTTGATGTAGCCGAAGAGCCCAAAGGCGAGCAGCATGAAGCCCATCTCCAGAACAAACATACTGGTGAACACGATGTTACTGATCTCCAGCACGTCTGTCAGCTCCTCCGGCTAGAAACACACAAAAGAAACACTACAGGTAAGACAAGAGGCTCAGATACTATCAGATCAGTACTAAAACTAGAATCGAAACTACATACTTATTTGAGCAAGTGTCAATACTAAAAATAGTCACATTTACAGGACAGAACCTTTCCTGAATAGCTTTACAATGATCTTGAGCTGGATCAGAACAAGTATAAGTATATGTAACCTACCTAGACAACTGAGGGATTACACAGATATAAGGCCACATGATAATATAAAAGAAAGGACTTATTATCCAGTGCTGAAAATTACATTCTATTGTCTAAATAGAGAGTGTTTTTTATTATCATCGTGGTATCGGAAATTAGTTTGAAGTTTTAGTGACCACACCAACAGAAATGATACATATCGCACCACTGCACCTTCAGTGTTTTAACTTGTGGGCTGAGTTTTGGACAGAATCGTAGAGCTAACCACAAGGAAGGTTCAAATACAGGGGGGGACAGAATTTTTGGTCCCGCTGCCGCCCAGAATTGTAATTTTCATTTCCGCTCCTACCCGTATCTGCGATATTTTGTCCCGCTTCCGCCCGCAAATCCCGCAAGATGGGGACGTTCACTTTCTTAAGCTCTACCAAACACGGAGAAGTGGAAAGGAATTGTCTAAAATTTGCGTGAGATTAGACCAGATCTGCAAATTTAGGCTGCTTATGTTTGTATATTTTACTTTACACTCATATTTAGTTTGTTATATCACCTGACCCACCCGCTCCCACATTGTGCAGTCCTGCTCCCACCCGCACTCGCAATGAGCTTCCAAAATGTGTCCCGTGCCACACTGTTTTGCGTTGGGTCCCGCGGGTAGGGCTCTCTACTACTATCTAGATCGCTAGATTACACATACATGCAAGGATGACATCTAAAACCTTTTCAAGCACGTTTTTGATGAGGGAACGCTATAACATGGTAGAAATCTCCAAAAAGTCAATTTTGCATAACACCCTCTCTTTAAGATTGTTATTTTTGCAGATGTAACTGTTTACATGACACTTCCGTAATCTGGTAACACCAGAAATCTGACAACGATCAGATTTTGATGTAGGAAGATAATGATATTCTAATTTCCCATATCTCCAAAACAACAATTGCACCATTATCTGGCTGACAACACATCGCAAACCAAACACTGTTTACATCTCCACTGTATTAAGCACTTGTCCCAGCCTGTTTGCTCTGCCAGCCCTGGAGCTAAGACTCAATCAATCAAGTATGGAGCGACAGCCAGGCTCAATCACTCGCAAAGCCCCAGCAGCAGTCATCCATCAGGGGCCCGATCTACTCCACTTACCCCGGCGATGCAGCCAGTGACCCGGCTGACGTTTAAATGCGGCCCCCTCGTATAAGCACGTGCCTGGTTCATTATAACAGAGACGCAGTTTTGTACTTTAGTAAATGAGAGCTATTCAAATAAGTTCAGGTCATGAAGTAGTGTTTTGAAGTAAGTCTGGGTTTAGAAAAGAGCAGGTAGGTGTTGGGGAATTCTGTGGAGGAGTTAGCTAACTATTTTGTCCTGGTTTATGATTAATATTGTTGTAATTCCTGGACATATTCACATTTACCAGCAGTGTCTTTGTTGTCAGCACTAATGAGCTAAGGCATTTTTATTATTATTGTTATTATTATTGCTATTGTTATTGTTATTATTGCATTTATATTTATTTATTTGATTCATTTACGTATTTATTTTGGACAAGTAAGAAATTTACATTCTTTTACATTAGAAGATATAACATTAATGAAATCATAGCAGAAACAACAACAAAAAAATAAAAAAAGATATTATTATTATTATTATTATTATTATTATTAATAGTAGTAGTAGTAGTAGTAGTAGTATTAGTATTAGTATTTTTTTTAATATTCTTTTTCTTTATTTTTTATCTGACTTTTTAAAAATGATTATTTATTATTATTTTTATTATTATTATTATATTATTATTATTATTATTATTATTATTATTATTTTATTTTTTTTTTATCAATTTTGCTATTTTGGACCCAATCCTTATCACAAATTATAAAATTAAATATTTTCAAATTTTCAGTTTGGATATTTCTTCCAAAATCAGTGAACTGCCCATTTCAAATTTTTACTTTTTTACTTTTTTGATTGCCAAAGTCACTCATAAAATATAATTCTACAGTGCCAAGACTATATAATATTTATCCAATGTTTACTTCTCAAACTAATTAATCATTAGCAGCCTCAGAATTAATAAAACTGAATAAATCTGTAATGTATTTTGACAATACAATGCACAAATTAAAATTATGTTGTTATCATTTTTAACATGCTTGGTTGTCAGTTTATTATTCTTGCAGAATATTTAGTACAGGAGACATTTAGGATTATAAATTGTGATAAAGTGCCTCACCAAAGCCTTATAGGATTTTACAGGAACTGACAAATACCGTAATTCCACTGACTGCTAGAGGGCGCCATAGTACATTGCACGGATTAACTTCACCTGATCCCACCTGCCAAAATGACAAGACGAGCAAGACCAAGACACACTCATCACACTCACACTTAGAAACATTACCACGAGTTCAAATCTATGTATCTATCTCCATTTCAACACGCTCTCCAAAACATGATCACATGACTTAAACCCAATCTCTCTGACTATTGTGTATCATGTGTTTGAGTCTGGCAATTGTCACTGCTGCTGCTTGTGTTTATTTTGATTGGAGACTCATCCTTTGCAGTTCTCATTACCAGTGCTCCCAAGATGTCTGCCGCAGCCAATCACGTGTCTAAGTGCGCAAATTACAGCCCTCGGCGGACTTGATTACCTCTTAAACCGATACAATGGAGTCTATATATGATGACACATGAGGGGGAAGCCGGCAGTGCAATGCAATCTGAGAAGCAAAACAGATTGGGTTAATGTGATGTTGGAGGGTTTGTAGTGCTTATGACACAAGGCAAAAAAGAAGACATGCAAGGTTAGCGGTTTTAAGGGAGATTTAAGCGCATGTGACAGGTTTTCATGTTTTTCTAATTGTGCCTTGGTTTGGGATGGATAGTGAGCTTATCTGTGGGACATATTTACTGTAGTTTTACATCAGTCAAGCAGCAGTTTGTGAAGAAAAGTTAAAAGAAAAAGTTTGAAAATGACCAGAAGTAGAGTAGAGTTCTAAAAAGAAATCTCACTATTTACATCATCAAAACAATCAAAACAATTCCATCCAAAATACAGTTTAAGCATTAATTAAGAAAATAAACGTGTTTCAATTGTCAAATAATAACTATGGTGTAAATTAGACAAACTTTGGCACTTGTTTACAGTACGGTTGTGCAGTTACCTCTACGTACGTCATATCTGCTGCTCATGTCAAACCAGGAAGTCAAATTATAAACATGGCCAAAATTGTCAAACTAGAGAAAACTTTGAGAAAAATCTTCAACTTAATTCTGTTAATTATAATATATTGAACAGAGCACTTTGAGCTTTGATGGCATAATAACATTATAACTTGGCTAAAAACTTTTTGCATAATATAGGACCTTTAATATGATTATATTTAAGCTTTTACAAAAAATCTTGCCTAGCTTTTATTTTTCTATTTATGTTTTGTTTTGTTGCTTCCTGGTTGGAGATGGGCAGAGGTAATTTCACACAGTTACCTGGCAACCATAACGTAAACAAGGACAAAAACCTGTCTAAATTGTTATGTAAATATTAGGGGTGTAACGATATCCAAGTCTCATGATACGATATCGTCATGGCACGATATTTATTGCGATATCGTGGGAAAGCACACGATATGGTGGGGAGGCTCACGATTAGAGGTGTAACTATATCTAAAGCTCTCGGTACGATATTTTCACAATATACATCTCACGGTACGATATTTATTGAGATATTTTGTGGAGGCTAACAAAACTGTTAATATGCTTTTTTTCCTCTTAAAATGCCTTGACCAGACTTAATCCAAAGAACTAAGACTTAAAAGTGCTTAGAACTGTTATTTCTTCTTGTAGTCTGCACTGAAATGGAGCAAAGGATCATGGTCTATGTAGTTCCCTCTGTCTGTTATTTTAGTTATTGCTGCACCATAACTCTTAATTTAAGCAAAGACACTTGTAATTTGATATATTGTGATGGTCCACGATTTTATTTTGAGAACTTTGATGATACGAGATCACGATATTTTGGTTATTGTTATAGTTATGATTGGAATAATACAAAATAAGTGATAACAACTCGATTTTGTGAAATGAAAATTTAAACTGTCATGAAAATCTGTTCCTTGTGAGTAAATTTCACTACATTTTGGATGGAACTTTTAGTGTTGATGACATACTGTAGTTCTAAAATCACTACAACTTCCTGTATTTTTGTACTTTTTTTTTTTTTTTCCCAACAAACTGCAACTTTACTGCTACAAAACCATGAGAAACATTTACCACAGCTAATATCCTGATAAACCAAGTCATAATTAGAAAAAAACTATCAAAACCTGTCACTTCAAGTTGGATGAAAATGAGTTCATGTGGCCTGACTGTGTGTTCCTAGTGCTTTTCTTTTGATAGTTTTTCACATAAAATCATGAAAGGCTCCGGAGCAGCTCTCAGCCACTTATTCTGTCCAGTGCTACACCCATGCTTATATTTAACTGTGGCGTTTTCATTGCCGTTTGTGGCCCGCTCAGTTAACAGCGCAGGCACTGAAGCTAAACAATGGGGGTTTATTATATCAGCTGTATAGTGCTGAGAGGGCTTTGTACGGGCTTTCTGGAACTGAACTTTAATTCACTGCTTCATCTGCAGTCGTAGAAGTAGAAGTACTTACATTTACTAAAGTAATTGCACTTTTGAGAGCAGCTTTCAGACACTGTACATAAGCTTGTACTTCAATAATATTTTCTACTAAGAGTAATGAAAAGGTTATTGTTAAAGGTCTTATATTATGTTATTTTCTGTTGTTTTCTCATCACAAACAGACCTGGAGTTGTGTTTTGTTTCATTTACACATGTTTAACACACAAATCCTGCATATTTTAGGCTGAGTTCTTCTTCCAGTGTGTTTTTAAACTCCATGTTGTAAATTGTAAAAGTAATCTCCAATACTTCATACACCTTCACTAGAACCATTTGGATAATTTCAGACCTGGAATTACCAATCTCTACTAGGGTTGGGTGGTAATATGGTATTACGGTATCCCACGGTATCAAAAAGCAGCAACGGTCTCACTTTCATTATCATCATTTAAAAAGTCTGCAGTGCATAAGGACCTAATATAACATTATAATTTATTGATACCTAAATTAGTTTGCTCAGCACAAATGAATGTGTGGTTGTATTTTCAATTTAATGCTATTACGATTTAAAACTAACAGTGTCTATAAAGTTTCTTTTAACTACGTGGGGAAATGACGTTCGATTAGTTTTGTTCCATTGTCACGTGATGCTCAGAAGGGAGACCAAGACAAGATGGCAAGTCCGGCCGCAAGTGAGTTGGTCCCAAAATAAAAACATTAGTACTTTTGCAATTTGGCAGCATTTTGGCTTCAGGTGCCCATTTGTTTACGTTTTATAGGAACAAAACTTAAAACTGATGGCTTATTTGTATAAACTATTAGCACTCTTTGTGTTGCTGATGTGGTTCAGCTTCTGTTGGACTAAAGGACACGACTCAGTGAAATATGTTTGTTCTTTCTGTGACGGAGGATGTGCTGCTGATCGTGAGTCTGTTCTGTGCATGTATCGCAACTTTTCAGAGAGTCTGGAGGTCATACACATAAACCGACCGTGCAAGTTCGTAGCTTACCAAAGTCGTACTAAAACATTTTGGTAATATGGTAATACTGACAACCACGGAAAAATCCTGAGAAAGTTTATTGGTATCAAAATTTGGATACTGCCCAACCCTAATCTCTACTGAATTAAAGATAAAAGTTAACCTGAAAACTACAGCTTTTACTGTTTTGTCTAAACTTATTTTCAAGTTTGAGAGATGTCAGATCTGTGGAGAGGCGAGCTACTGGCAGTAAGAATACATGTAGTCTATACCATATCTATCTATCTATCTATCTATCTATCTATCTATCTAACTAACTAACTAAGTAACTAACTAACTAACTAAAGTATATTTGAGCACTAAATACACCTGTAAATAGATGCAAGATACTTTTAATTTCACACTGTGGAACATAATTCTCATCATCTCCACGGAGACGAGAAGGGGGCGGATCCCGCGCTAGAAAAATGATATAGTGCTACTCTAAAAATGTCAAATATAATGCACAATAAATAGAAAAGCTTACTTAAATGATGTGTTGGGGTAGTAAATGGATTAAAGTTGACCTTGAGCACTCTGTTTTTTTAAGTGACGCTCTAAGTATTTTTTTTTTTCTTTAAAAATGGGCCTCAATCCAGACATCAATATGATCCATGAGCCAAAGTGTGCTCTGCTTTGACCTGCTTTGCCAACATTTAACAAGGAAGTTGATGAATCACAATAAAATGGTGTGACAAAGGCCAAGCTCATCCAACGAAGAAAAATGCAGTGTTTTTGGGCACACGATTTTTAATATATAATGGATTATAATGGATACTTAACTGTCAGGAAGCTGTTGTGCAAGCATTTGTTGAGAGGTGGATAGATAGTGGAGAAATGTACTGCATAATAATAATCAGAGCACTGCGGCTTCAAAATAACATTACTCAAAGTCAAAGTACAAAGTAGCGTTCCAGGATATTAAGTAAGAGTAAAAAATCTAATCTTAAACATTTTGTCGTTGATAGACTATAGATTTTTTGACAAAATGAAGGAGATTAGACTTCAAATCAACCAAACATCACCCACACATCACATACTGTACGTACTCACTAATAGTTCATACAAATCCATAAGGAAAGAATTTGTAATAATAATAATAATAGTAGTAACAAAACAAAACAAAACAAAAAAAAGAACATCAAAAACTAGGGGTGTAATGGTACATGTTTTCGTGCCGAACCGTTTCAGTAAGGGATGTTTGGTTTGGCACAAATACATGTACCATATCAGCAGGGATGTGCATGAGTGAGTTCGCGCAATTTGTGCAGCTATACGGAAGGTTCGGCTCTTTAATATTCACGAGGAAACTTGTCTGTGATTGAGGTGTCAGCGTTTCCCACAGCGCTTTATAGTAAGGGCGGCCGGCTTGACAATAATTGCCCTCCCGCCTTGACTACGTCCCTACGAACCACGTGAATCCTCGCAAAACTACAATCGTCGCGCCGCAGTCCTCACTTTCGCCTTTCGTAATCTGCACCCCCTTCCCTCTACCTGCGACCTCTGTCCCTACTGTAAGGGTATTTTCAACCGCTTCCATCCTGCTTCTTGAAAAGTTTTATTTACTGTTTACAAGGAATTTATTTTTTATAATATTTCATACATGTGTCGCTTATTTGAGAATATTTTATTTAACATATTAGTATTACCAAGCAGCACTTTGTATTTATTTAGGCCCGAGCCCCGACAGGGCGTAGGGCCTATTGCTTCCGCTCAGCGGAGCGAATGGGAAGGGACGTGCGCATGTCCGAATGCGACAAGACGACATGCAACTATGTCCACGGTCGCCCCCGGCACGAACAGCAGTATCCCAGTAACCCACGCCCAAGGCCTGGCTCATATTTACTACTGCTAAAATGAATGGAAGTCAATGGAAGGCGATGGGTGACCTCGACGAGATGGCGAATGACGAGCGCGTCAGTGCCCGTCACTCACCAATGACCCCACGGTGACGTGGGGAAGGTCGAGAGCTTTCAAAAAACGTATAATATGTTGTTCTAAAGTTTTCGGATATATTGTTTTTGCTCGAATTATTATTATTATTATTATTATTATTATTCTTCTGCTCTTTGAGCTCTAATTTGACCCCCTAAACACGTTCAAAAACTCACCAAACTTTGCCCAAAATTCAGAAGTGGCGAAAAATTCGATAAAATATAGGTTTCGTGCACGGGCATAAAAAAATGGCGACACAGCGCCACCTCGAAAAGTCAAAATACATTGCGCCTATGGGAGACGTCCCGACGTCAACTTTGTCGTAGAGCCACGAAATTCGGTACACACATTCGTCATGTCAAGATAAACAAAAAATGATATTATGGCCACGCCCCCTGACAAACCAGAAGGCGGCCATCTTGGATTGAAATTTCAGTCCGCATTTTCGTTCACATTGCATTTGAACGAACTCCTCTGAAGGCGCTTCGCCCACAGGGCTGAAAATCACCGTACATCATCTAGACAAGTGGAACATCTAAAGTTAGCTGATTTTTTTTGATAACTGTCACGGTTTACGTGCGGCGAAGCTGCAAAATTTGGTCAAAGTTTTGGCGAATTTCAAGGTGACATTATTTGCTCCTGTTCGCACATACTTAGTCCGATCGTGCTGAAATTTGAATCACTAATGTGTGATCTCAGTCTGAATATAATACACTATAAAACATATGAAAAAACATTATAGCGCCCCCTACCATAGACAGGAAACATCAACATTATCAGATCTGCACCAAATTTGGGAATTAAATTCTATGCATAATTACGAGCAAAAAAGTATATTATGGACATGGCGAATTTTTCACCGTTGGCCAGCAGGGGCGCTAAAACTCCTCCCAAAAATAGAAAAAAATATATTACACGCACATGCTTAGTCCGATCATGCTGAAATTTGAATCACTAATGTGTGACCTCAGTCTGAATATAATACACTATAAAACATATGAAAAGTGAACACTATAGCGCCCCCTACCATAGACATGAAACATCAACATTGTCGGATCTGCACCAAATTTGGGAATTAAATTCTATCCCTGATTACGAGCAAAAAATTATATTATGGACATGATACCATTTTCACTGTTGGCCAGCAGGGGCGCAAAGACTAAAAAATTTGGCGCCTATGGGAGACGTCCCCGTCATCTTTGTCGTAGAGCCACGAAATTCGGGACACACATTCATCATGTGAAGACAAACAAAAAATATTATTATGGCCACGCCCCCTGACAAACTAGAAGGCAGCCATCTTGGATTGAAATTTGAGTCCGCGTTTTTGCTGACGTTGCGTTTGAACGAACTCCTCTGAAGGCGCTTCACCCACAGGGCTGAAAATCACCGTACATCATCTAGACAACTGGAACATCTAAAGTTAGCTGATTTTTTTTTATAACTGTCACGGTTTACGTGCAGCGAAGCTGCAAATTTTGGTCAAAATTTCGCCTAATTTCAAGGTGACATTATTTGCTCCTGTTCACACAGACTTAGTCCGATCGTGCTGAAATTTGAATCACTAATGTGTGATCTCAGTCTGAATATAATACACTATAAAACATATGAAAAAACACTATAGCGCCCCCTACCATAGACATGAAACGTCAACATTATCAGATCTGCACCAAATTTGGGAATTCAAGTCTATTAATGACTAGAAGCAAAAACATATATTACTGACATGGGCATTTTTCAAGGTTGGCCAGTAGGGGGCGCAAAGAACATCTAAAGGCGTACTATGTCATTTTGCCATTTGCAGGCACAGAGTTTGCGGACACGGCGTTTACGGTATGGTGTTGGCGGGGCACACTATTTGCGGGCACGGCGTTCGCGGGCACGGCGTTCGCGGGCGCGGCGGGCGAGGGCCGTTCGACGCCGCTTGCGGCTTTAATTTTATTTTCCCATTTGTATAATGTTCAAAACAAATTGTTGGTTTAATAAAAGCACAAATAAACCTCAAAATCGAGATACGTGCTGAACTGTGATTTTTGTGAACTGTTACACCCCTATAAAAACACAAATAAAAAAAAATAAAAAGGTATAAGCAACTCACAAAAGGGCTCAAACCATATTAAAATAAAGAACACAAAACATAAACAATAACAATACTGATGATTATATTACTATATCCCTAATGCCAGTGAACAAATTTCATTTATAGACATACTAAAAGAGGGAAAAGTAACCAAAACTACTTGAGTAAAAGTACAGATTTGTCAATACAAATATTCAAGCAGCAGCATAACTTCTGTATGCTGGAATACTACTCAGAAAAGTATAATCTGATACTCAGGTAAACGTAACTGTGCTCCCCACGTGTTTGTTGACTAGTTATGAGAGAAAAAATAAGCTTGTGTGTGTGGATAATGTGTGTGTGGATAATGCGGTAGCAGTAGTATGGAGGCTTAGCACAGAATAGCTGCTGCAGACAGTGGCAAAAATGACTAATGGTTAGCGCCCCTAATTAGCCTTGTGCTGTCCCTCTGTGCTCCGCTGTACACAGCAAAACCACCGCAAAAAGCACATCTGCAAAATGATGCGAGCCAACAAAGCGCACAAAGCACAAAGGGTGTAACTGGAAAAGCTGAAATGACTTGCTGTTTAATCCATCTTATAAAAGTGACTAAGAATAGTGATCATAAATGTATTTTTTATATTCATATTCAGTTTGCGGTGCATATTTTAAACGTGTCCCAGGTGTAGTAGCATTTGCGAAACTAGCGGAAATATCAACGGCTGAGTTAAAACGAGGATCTGTTTCAGAATATGTTTGTAGAGGTCTAGGCTACAGGGTTTAGGAGTGCTTATACATATTAAACTGAGACACACATTATGATAATGTCTAACCTCGTTTCGACCTTCACAAACTCATGTGTCCTCAAACGCTCCTGGTTCAAAAATGTGCGCTGTGAACAGAATGCTGATTAGAAAACCTGAATTCCACATTTAATCTCAACAACTGACTGACAGAAAAATGGCAATTCTTTTCCCTCAAACCCAATTTTGATTATGAGTCATTTGCAGAGATGTAACGATATCAAAATCCCTCGATACAATATTTTGATGATATGCATCTCACGGTTAGCCGGTTTCACTTCGTGGAAACTGTATGACCTTGCAGCATTAGGATTTGTTCGCTCAACGGTAGGTGGGTACTTTTTTAATTTAACCTACAACACTATTTGGTTGTGACATATGTAATGCAACTGGGTTATAAGTGGTATATTAAGCTTTTCCCAAATGGTAAATGGTCACATTTTTCTATAGCGCTTTTCCACCTTCAAGGCACTCAAAGCGCTTTACAACAAGGAACCACTCACCCATTCACACACCAGTGTACGCAGACCCTGTGGGCAAGGTGGGTTAAGTGTCTTGCCCAACAACAGCATTCATCTGTGCCAACCTGCCTGTGGGTCAGTGGATCTGACGCTCAACCTGTGATGTTTATGTCAAGAGCTTCGAACTGCCAACCTTTAGATCAGTGGGCGAATGCTCTACCAACTGAGCTACTGCCGCCCCCCAAATCCCGTAGGAAGAAGGTCAATAACACATTTCCCCTTGATAAAATTCACCAAACATTCTCTTTGTTCCAGTTTTAAATCCTTGGTCTTGGGAATCGTTGTCAACACACAATGTATGGCTTCGTCTACATCCATCTTGTCCGCTTTGTTTACTGTTCTGCTGTACCACAAAAGGGACCCAGTCATGGCTTCACAGCTCTTCGCTGAGTGCTCGGTGCACAATCTACAACTTCCAGGGTTCTTGTAAACCGTCTAGTGTATTCCAATTCCAAGCATGCTTTCTGTATTTTACCTAAACAAGTAACAATTAAAGCCTCTCTTTACTGTTGGCAGGTATCAAATTCGTTAAAAATAGGGACTCTAGGGACATTTCTTGTATAAAACTGGGGACAAATCACTGGTTTTGTATAAATCTGCTGGGACAGGGGACACAGGGCTCAAAACTGGGACTGTCCCGGGTAAATAGTGACACCTGGTCACCATAATCATGTAGAGTGGGTTAACACAAACATTTTAAGACCAAAATGACGACTCTGTAGCGGTTACAGAGAGGGGCGACGTTTTTTTCAACACAAAGTGAATTGGAGCCAGAAACGAGCCCTGTGCTTAGTTCCAATTTGGAGCACAACGTTTAGCAAATTAGCCATGTCCATTTATATATACAGACTATGGGTTTTATGTTATACTGCAGAACTGACCCTCCACCAGAAAAGTTCCACAATGCACCTTTAAAGCTTATTCTGCGTCCATTTGCAATCAGTCTCTGAGCTCTCCGCCCTCCCTGCTGGTGTGTTGAGAAGTTTGTCTCTGGGTGTCACATAAGTGGGATGATGAGTACCGCGGTGAGAGCACCTCTTACATAAGGCCCCGTGTCTCCCTCTGACTCTGCCTGGGAGCGGGTGCTGTTGGCCCAATATGGACATGGCTCTCCCAGGCTGCGCTGCTCTGTTTACACTCAGTTCCACTCTGGAGCACAAACATGAGGAGGTGAGGAGACGGACCATACACCAGCAGATCACAACATCTTTATAATGGATGTATGCAGTTTTTTGTTTTAAGTACAGGCCCTATATTACGCAAAATTGACTCTTGTGAGCTTTATACCATGTTACAATGTTGTCAACTCCTCAAAAACAGACCTGGAGTTGTGTTTTGCTTCATTCACGCATGTTTGAGTAACTCTTTATTATTAGTTTGTTTACATCTCCAAAGCTCACAATGATCTGTTACACATTTTGATGTCATGAAGCGATTGTTTTGACGTTTTACCTTTTGTTTAGTCAATTCCAAGGCTGAAATCATCCAAATGATTCAAGTGAAGGTGTATCAAGTTTAAAAACCCAGTGGAGCACACAAAATGGAACAGCGTGTTTCTGTTTAAGAGGAGAAATTCGCTAAAATATGCAGAGTTTATGTGTTAAACATGCGTGAATGAAACAAAACACAACTCCAGATATGATTTTGATGAAGAAACATTATATCATAGAAAATTTGTATGTTTCTATGTGGGAAAAATACTTGACTTCAAAATAATACATTGTTCCATTACAAATCTATGGGTTTATCTCTGTGTAATTTTAGATATTTAACACAATAGAACAGGGACATTGTTGTTTAATCATAATTTAATGAAGAAACAACAATATAACAGCATATTATGGGCCTTTTAAAAAATTTTCTAAGTTAAAATTACTTCACTTCAAAATAATGTATTGTCCCATTAGAAATAGACGGGTTTATCTCTGTGCAATTTTAGATATTTAACACAATAGAACAGGGACATTGTTGTTTAATCATAATCACCTCCTACTTGTTTCCGTGGAAATGTTGTTAATTTGGCTATAATATTTCACAATATATCATAAACTCTATACTTGTCTCCATGGAGAATGTATGGTTTTAACTTTCTATTTGGTTTTAGTTTTCTATTTCCATGAATTATACAGTTGCAAATTCCACCCCCAGAAACTTAAGACTTCGACAAACTTTACTGATCCACAAGGGGAATTATTTAGCTGTTAAAAATTATTTTAAGTTAAAAATAGAAAGTTACATACTATCTCTTTAAGATTAAGAATATATGAGCAACTAAATTCTGAGAAACAAATCAGATGGAGCTTTATAATTCTAATGGGACAATATTTAAAAGGTGCACTATGCAACTTTTCCGATTGCGTTTCTGTCATGTGCTTGCCTCTTTTGAGATGTTATTACTTTACTAATCTATTTTGCACTTATTCAGTTACTTAAATCAGACGCTGAAGAAGACAGCTTACAAATAGGATATACCAGGGCCCTTTCCAGCGTCTCAAGGGCCCTTTACTTTGCCAGCATTCAGACATTACTTAACGATCAGCGGTTGTCAAACATTTTACAGCAAGTACCCTCTAAGAAAATATTTAGCCTTCTGAGTATCACCAGATCTAAACCAGGTCCATAACAGGACTGTGTCAGATCTAAACTAGACATAAACCAGGTCTAAAATAGGACTATGCCATTGGTACTTTAGGCCTAAACAGGGAATAGTCACATATGTGGATGTAATTGATAATAAGTTAACCCTAGACCAGAGTTCTGCACGGGTCCATTTAACCCGTGATTATATCAAGTTAAATCTGCACCCGCCTGGTGACGTTAACATTCCACCCATCACTCGCCCGTGCCCGTGCCCGTGCCCGTGATTAATCGGGATAGGCCATTAGTCCGATAGCCCAATAGTCCAGGACTAAACCTACGCCTTATCATTACACAGATTATAAATATATACATGCCGCAATCGCCAAGCCAATTGCTAGGACTACTAGGACTGGACCAGGACTACACCAGCAATAAACCAGGTCTAAACCAGGACTAAAACAGTGCCATTAGGATAAATATATACACGCACAACCACTGAGCCGATCACCAGTACTACACCAGGACTACACCAGGACTACACCAGGACTGGACAAGGTCTAAATCAGGACTAAACCCAGTCTAATCCCAGACTAAACCTGGAATAAACCCGGAGTAAACCCAGACCAAACCAGGAGCACAGCCACCAAGCTGATGGTTTTATGTAATAAAAACACTAAAGTCTCTCTCAGCCTAGTCCATCGTTCCAGAAAAAGACCAGAAATGGCACTTGTTTCCAGGGCAACAGACGTCCTGGACACCCATCAAGTATTTTTCTCCTGTTCATCGTTCATTTAATTCACCAGACCCGCCAGTATGTAATCACTACTTATTTCTTATTTTTTCTTATTTTATTTATTAGTAAAGGGACAGTACATATTAATGAACATTAAAAATGTAAATATGTAAAGACTATAGCCAACGTGGATAATTTTCATCTTCAGTCCCTCGGCAGGTTGATGTAAAATCATCTATAGGACGAGGAAAAGTACAGCAACAATCACACAAAAGTACACAACACCAGCACACTCACTACATACAATTAGTTTCAAACTGTTCATTTGAGGTTCAAAGTCAAAAGTTTAAGAGTTAAACCAAGAGTTAAACCAACAACCCCTCAAAATAAAAGAAAATATAAATTGGTTAAACATGGTGACATATTTGACCAGTGAACAACCATTGTTTTAAAGCTTTAGAAAATGCTGCCAATGTTGAAAGTTCTCGTATATGAGCAGGCGCTGTGTTCCATGTTTGAGCAGCTCGATAAGCAAAAGAGAGTTGTCCAAAAGTACTTTTTCCTAAAAGGCACAGAGATGAATTTCTTTTCACAAACTCCTTAGAGGAGGTGGAGCAAGATGATTAAAAACTTTTGTAAATTGTGTTGTCCCAATTTAGGAATTTGTATTTGTCAATTATTCTGGCTACCTGCCCGCATACCCGCTCGTAAAATACCAGAAAGTTAAAACCCGCCAGTTTTAGCAACTATTTGACCCGGTGCAGGACTCTGCCATAGACCTTAGTTTGAGAACCACTTCCATGACCCAGTCTATTTGACAAGCAACTACAGGACAACAGAGATCAAGTAATAAAAATAAAAAAAATCTCACTAAGTAAATGAAGCATGCTATAATGCATTAGCACTGTGTGTAGAAGTGTGATTGCAGAACAGGACATTTATTAGAAACATGGGCTGCTTTTGTCTGCTCTACTGCATCTGTTCAGACTTAAAGAGACAGATTTGATGAATTACATTTTATATTTCATAAAAGTGACATCACAATATCCGCAGACACAAAGTAGACATGTTCAAATCAACTATAGTTCTTACTGGTAACAATTGTAATATTGATTTCTTCTTAGTAACAAAACACTGGACATGATGGCCAACTTGTTTATGTGATAACAAGGCTTTGGTTCTCAAGAAAATTATCTAATCTCAAAGCAGAATAAGCCTCACTGAGTCTTTCATTTTGGGTTGCCAGTTTCAATAGAGCTGGGTACCATTAAGAAGTTGCCAATACGATACATACCTCGATACACAGATCACAATACCATACTTATCTCGATACAGGGCACTTTCGATTCGATACGACAGATTTCAAATTGATTCGATACAGTTCAATAAAAAATAAAGACTAAATCATGGCTGTGATACTAAAAGTTTTTGTTAAACCACTTCTTGTACAAAGTTCATATGAAACACAAACATTTAAATCATCAAAACTGTGAAAATGTCAAATGTTTTTCATAAATGATTCCTTCCTCTAAACAAGCAACAAAACTGTAGCACTGTAACAAAATAATTTAGTAAAATCTAATAAAAAATACTCTTATATTGATACAGCAGCCCACGATATCAATACTGTATCATCACATTACAGTATATAGGTACAGTATATTGATATTTTGATATTTTTGCACACCCCTAAGTTTTCAATGCTAAAATCGTAAAATAGTTGGTTTAAACCTAAAATGCCTCTCTCTGATCTGAATGGTCACTATCTAAACTTTAGCACAAGCAGACAATCATGAATCAGTGTTAGTGCGGGAGCGCAGAGAGGAAATTCTGGAGGTTCTGAGCTTCACATTGAGACTTCTCCATAAACTGAGGATGAGACAAACTTGTATCCTCTATACGCAACTAAATGCACTGATAACCCAGGTTCATTTGTGACTGTAGCACCAGTAAGAGGTCAGGCTACATACAGTTCCTTTAACACAGCCAAATGTCATCTGCCGCTTGTGTGTGTGTATGTCTCGTCTCACCTGCTCGTGGTACTCGATGCCCATGCTGAGGGTATTGACCAGGATGGCGATCATGATCCCTCTGTTGAAGTATTTACTCTCCACGATCCTTTTGAGTTTTTCCCTGAAGTCCCTCCAGGCCCGAAGCACACTGTTTTTGTACTCGCTCACCCCCCGCCGCCGCATTCGACCACGCACGCCCCGCAGGTCTCCCCCCTGTCGGGCACAAGCAATAGGATTTAACACAGAGCACAGCGAGGAGGGGAGATGCAATTAGCAGGTATCTGGATGTAGAGGTGAGTAGCCAGAAATTGTACAGAAGCAAGAGTAATGTTCAAAAAATGATATTACCGTATTTTTCGGACTATAACTCGCACTTTTTTTTCCATGGTTTGAATGGTCCTGTGACTTATACTCTGGTGCGACTTATATATTAAAATTTTCACACCGACAGACTCAAGAGGGCACTTGAGGCTTGTGTGCCAGTATCTGCTGCTCCTATTACTCCTGTACCACTGTCACTTGGCTCTACTGCGCATGTCTCCTGCAGAAAGAGCCTCTGTCCTGTCTGTATCATGTCAGTCGATCGTACCATTACTTCTGAACCACTGAAAATAGAAAATTTAAGTGACTTCAGTGACAACCTAGACCATCCTGTCGGGATTCAGAAAGGCTGGAATAATTCTAACTGAAAGTGATGCTGAGTCTGACGACAGCTACACAGAAGAGGAAGCGGCGCTCTGTTTACCTCCGGGTGTTGGGGAGTTGCTCAGAAGTGATGAAGAATTCAATGGATTTAGTGATTTGGAGTGAGATGGAGAGTTTGGTAAACTTGTTCTGTTGTTTGTGCTATAGTTTATCTGAAGAACTGTTCATATGTGACGTTAACAGTCTGTTGTTCTCTGTTCTATTGTTATTACTGTAACTTGTCTTTCAAAATGAAATGTCGGTTCCTGGTCTCTGATTTTATCAAATAAATTTCCCCAAAAAAGTGTGACTTATTATCCAGAGCAATTTATATATGTGTTTTTTCTTCTTCATTACACATTTTTTGGCTGGTGCGACTTACAGTCTGAAAAATACGGTACTTAAGAACTCAGTATTACTACGAATAATAATTGAGACTGTCTGGAGGTAATATCTGATTTAAATTTTGTAACTGGAAGGACAAAACAAGACTTACTCACAGTGGGAAGAGAAATCAAAGAGGTGATGTTAAACTGTCAAATATATTACTCAAGTAGGAGCAAAAATACAGTATGATGTCTGAAAAGACTCCAAGAAGTGCAAAAATCTTCAAAATATTACTCAGTGTAAAGTACTAAGAACTAAGGTAGTGGCAAAAGTATTCACTAAAACCCACCTGGACAAATAAGGAATCACACAGATACTACAATTACTCTTACTTGAGTAGTAGTTTCTTCAAATACTTTTTTACTCTCACTTGAGCAATATATTGAACTATTGGTGTGTACTTTTACATGTTATACAATCGTTGGCTCCTCACATCTGCAGGCTGGATGGTGGCGTCGTTAGCATAATGGACGTGACACTGACCTGGGGGTAGTCATGCAGAGCGTCTGGGTCCCCCTCCAGCTCCAGAGTGTCCAGACTGCGGGCGCACTGAGGACAGCTGAGCAGCTCCAGGAGCAGAGGGCTGGGCACCAGGCCGGCCAGCTGGTACAACAGCCTCTGACGACCTGCACGGGGGCAAAGGACACCACTCAAGATCTGTGTTCGACTTTTCTCGGAGGACTCTAGCTCGCTGTGACATAAGATGTTTATGTAAGTGGGACATGTCAATTATAAATCTCAGTCTTTGATCATTTTGAGACTCGTTTTGATGTCAGTGATTTGGGAATAGTGACGTTTTCATAATATCAAATTAAGTGTGTCATAGATTATTAGGGCAGTTGTCGACTAAAGAAATTCTGAAAATGCAGTGTGGTAAAAGCTCTCAAAACCTATTACGTATCTCTATGTATCTGACCCAAACTGCACTCACAGGACTATGACTGCACAGGAGTTCATGCAAAAACACTATTATTAGGGTGACCAGACGTCCCTATTTACTCGGGACAGTCCCAGTTTTAAGCCCTGTGTCCCCTGTCCCATCAGATTTATCCAAAACCAGTGATTTGTCCCAATTTTATACAAGAAATGTCCCTATTTTGGACCAATCTGATCCCTGCCAACAGTAAAGAGAGGCACACATTGTCATCTGTTTAGGTAGAATACAAAAAAGCTGCTTAAAAACGACCAAAACGGAAAGAAAATGTGACTGTACTGACTCTTTCTGCATAAAAATGTTCCTTAATTACGCACTCGTTTCACAATTTTACTATTACCAACCACCAAAATAACAGGAAGGTTCTAGTTTTTTATTTTGAAATTCTTTTCACCCTAACTATTATGCAACAAAAAACAAAAGAAAGAAACTTAGTACTATAGATTAACATTTACATTTTATGAAACTGAACTGTCTTAATTAGAAGAAAGAGTAATATGACATAAACAGACAAAGTAAGACAAAGTAAGGCAACTGAACAGTAATTGAGATCATTCATGGTTGCATCTACTCAGAGCTGAAAAGTAATTTGGCCTGGATACGGTTCAGTAAAAAATAAAAACAAAATCATGGCTGTGATACTAAAAGTTAATATGAAACACAAACATTTTAATCATCAAAACAATGAAAATGTCAAATGTGTCGCATAAATGAGTTTCCTTCCTCTGTACAAGCAACAAAACCATAGCATTGTAACAAAATAATTTGGTAAAATATACCAAAAAATCCTCTTGGTGATATATCATACAGCAGTCATTGATATCGATACTGTATCATCACATTAAACGATATGATATATCGATATTTATATTGTAGAACAGTGGTCCCCAGCCTTTTTTGTGCCATGGACTAGTTTTATATCAGATAATATTTTGCGGACCAGAGGGGGTTGGGGGGGATTTGAGGAGCATGGTTAAGTCCTGGCTAAATCCTCTTTTAGTCCTGGTTTTAGACCTGTTTTAGTCCTGTTTTAGACCTGTTTTAGTCCCTGTTTTAGTCCTGGTTTTAGATCTGTTTTAGTCCTGGTTTTAGATCTGTTTTAGTCCTGGTTTTAGATCTGTTTTAGCCCTGTTTTAGACCTGTTTTAGTCCTGTTTTAGACCTGTTTTAGTCCCTGTTTTAGTCCTGGTTTTAGATCTGTTTTAGTCCTGGTTTTAGATCTGTTTTAGTCCTGGTTTTAGATCTGTTTTAGTCCTGGTTTTAGACCTGTTTTAGTCCTGGTTTTAGATCTGTTTTAGTCCTGGTTTTAGATCTGTTTTAGTCCTGGTTTTAGACCTGTTTTAGTCCTGGTTTTAGATTGTTTTTAGTCCTGGTTTTAGACCTGTTTTAGTCCTGGTTTTAGATCTGTTTTAGTCCTGGTTTTAGACCTGTTTTAGTCCTGGTTTTAGATCTGTTTTAGTCCTGGTTTTAGACCTGTTTTAGTCCTGGTTTTAGATCTGTTTTAGTCCTGGTTTTAGATCTGTTTTAGTCCTGGTTTTAGATCTGTTTTAGTCCTGGTTTTAGACCTGTTTTAGTCCTGGTTTTAGATCTGTTTTAGTCCTGTTTTTAGATGTGTTTTAGTCCTGGTTTTACATCTGTTTTAGTCCTGTTTTTAGATCTGTTTTAGTCCTGTTTTTAGATCTGTTTTAGTCCTGCTTTTAGACCTGTTTTAGTCCTGGTTTAGACCTGGTGTAGTGATGAGATAGTTCTGGTGTAGTGCTGGTTTAGTTCTGGTTTAGTGGCGCAGACCACGCGGCGTACGGGATGGTCAGCGCAACATATGGAAGGGAGAACAGTCCGTGCGATGTACGGGAGGAAGGGAATGATCCGCGCGACGTACGGAAAGGGGGACAGTCCACGCGACGTACCGGAGGGGGGAACGGTCCTCTGACATATGGGAGGGGGGAATGGTCAGCGCAACGTACGGGAGGGGGAACGGTCCACGCGATGTACGGGAGGAAGGGAATGATCCGCGCAACGTACGGGAGGGGGAACGGTCTGTAGGGGACGGTCCACGCAGTGTAGGGAAGGGAGGGACGGTTGGACGGTCCATACAGCGTACGGGAGCGAGAGACGGTCCATGCGGCATATGGGAGGGAGGGTTTGCGCTTTCATACCAGTCCCCAGAACAGTCTCCATGAAAAGTTACAGCGCACCTTTAAAATCTAATTAATCACTTAGCATGACTTTTACTACGATTTAGTCATTCATATGTGGTCCTTAAACTTGTATTACCAAATTTAGTCACCCTCATGCTTTTACTGCATATAAAATTTACTGTATAAAGCTGGAGTTCATGTCAGGTTGTGGTTGTTGCTGTAATATAGGCCACCCAAAATAGTGGAGAGGATGGTGCAGGATATTGTAGTGTATTGTGGTGAGTACACTGTGTTGCTAATATTTCTGACACTTCATTCCACTGCAGCCTCTTAAACCAGGACAGAGAAACAAACCACAGCACAGCTCCAGCTCAGGTCGACCTGCACGCCGCTCACTAGTGGTATGCTGTGGCATGGCGTGAAAGGTGGACTTCGTAACTTTTCTGGTAGAATAATTTGTAATCTGCTTGTCGGAGATGATGGGGATGTTTTTGCCATGAAGGATCCACAGTATGGCTTAAAAAAACGTACTGTTTATGGCAAAAAATAAAACCATGATTATTTGGTTCCTACTTAAAATCACAAATATATCACACAATTACTCCTGGTTTACTCCTTTTTTAGTCCTGGTTTACTCCTGGTTTTAGACCTGTTTTAAACCTTTTTTTTTGGACCTGCTTTAGTCCTGGTTTAGTCCTGGTTCTGTCCTGGTTTAGTCCTGGTTCAGTCCTGGTTCAGTCCTCATTTAGTCCTCGTTCTAGTCCTGTTTTAGTCCTGGTTCTGTCCTGGTTCAGTCCAGGTTTAATCCTGATTCTGTCCTAGTTCAGTCCTGATTTAGTCCTTGTTCTGTCCTGGTTTAGTTCTGGTTTAGTTCTGGTTTAGTCCTGGTTTAGTCCTGGTTTAGTCTTTGTTCTGTCACGATTTAGTTCTGGTTCAGTCCTGGTTCAGTCCTTGTTCTGTCCTAGTTCAGTCGTGGTTCAGTCCCAGTTTAGTCCTGGTTTAGTCCTGTTATTAGTAAAGTAATGTCAACGTGGATTTGAAAACTTTTCTTACACAAATTCAGTTGGAGTTATGTAATAAAGTGCATTGGATTTTCGATTAAACATATTTGTAACTGAATGGAACTATAATTAAAAACACATTCGTACATTTGACTAATTGCACAGCTCTAATTAAAATCCACCAGGTCAAGTTAGGGTCAGATCTTTGGAGAGAAAACCCCGCTCACCGTAACAACAGACTCTGTGCACAAACTCACTGTAGCGTCACCACTTCCTGTGCATTTGTCACTCTAAAATGAATAAATATTTACAGATTTGGCAGTGGACAGAGTTGCAGGTGGATGTCACTGAAGCCATGTTAAAGACTAAACAAGTGTGCCTGTGTTTAGAAAGGGAAATGTTTGTGTCTCAATAATAACGCTAATGGTAATGTTGTGCTATAACAAAGCCGGGAGTGTGCCTATGTTCCCTCATTTCTAAGTTTTTTATTATTTTTTTCCCCCCAAAATGATGCCCTATGTTTCCTTTATCATCAATTTACATCAGAATTTATCCACATTTCTCCCAATTTGTTCATCAATTACACCCAACCTCTTATCCAGCAAAGGACCCTAGGTTGAAATGACTCTGAATCATTCCTTTCAATGCGGTATAAAAATAAAAATGACTTGATTTAGAGTTTCATTTTGAGAAAACTCTTAGAAATAAGGGAACATAGGCCTGACCCCATAATGCTGCATTCTGTTGTGCTCAGACCTGGAGAAAACTGACCTCCACCTCGAGAAAGTGCAATGGAGCGGCCAATCAAATCGTTGTGTTCCGAAACACGAACTCGGGTTAGTTCATCGCAGACGGAGTCAGTTTGATTTACGTCACAGCAAAAATGTCAGCACACACAGTAAACGGAGAGAACTGTCTTTTTGTCATTTTGATAATATGTTAAGTTGTGTATGCGTAGACAAAGCGTCTTCTAAAAACTTTGTAGTGACATTTAGACTTTCTTTGACATTAGACAGAAGTTTTTTTTCCTGAACATGTAGTAGTCAAACTGCCATAATTGAGTCTCTGAAAACTAATGTTGGCCAACATACTCGATTTATTAGCAGGAGCAAGAGACGTTACATTACACTTTCTCTGGCATCCATATTTTAACGGCTGTTGCAATCATAGACCGTGTATATGAGTGGACACAGCTAACGCACGAGCCACTGCATGCCAAATAGGAAGTTCACCAGGAGGCTCTTCCGGCTCCTTCTGACTCTGGCTCCTATTGACTTACATTAGTACCTTGTCACTCCTCTCTCTGTACACAGCAAAAACTGGAGGGTTAAAATTTTAGGGTAAAATATTTCAGAGTTTTTTTTAACACCAAAAGTGTTATTTTAACTATTTGAAAGTTAAATGGGGGTTTGAGTTGGAGATATTTGTCAGAGTTGATGTGGTTGAGGTTAATTCAACTTCCTCTAGTGTTAATTCAACTTCTCTTACTGTTAATTTGGCTCCTCCCATTCACCACTTCAAACTCTTGTGAGAGAAGACCAGTTTGAACCAGTTTTGTACATAATTTAATCTTAAATTAACTCAAATAAAGTAAAAATAAAATAAAACAACGGTGTTGTTTAACGAAATCAGGATAACTCTACAAAGTGTTATCTGTTTACTCTCAAAACGTTAATGACTCTTGATTTCGGGGTTAAACAGAAACTTTGGTCCAGTGTTAATTAATTAACATTTCCAAAAATGTTAAATTAACTCTAGAACAGTTTGAACTCACATAAACTCTGAGAAAATGTTAAAGTTGATTCTGTGAGAGTCAATTTTAACACTCCACTTTTTGTTGTGTAACTGTGGCAAGTTACAGACAGACCTTGTCATTTTGGTCTTAAAATGTTTGTATTAAGTCACTCTACATGATCCTGAATTATTTTTCCTCCATTTGGTAACATAAAGCCTGGCTCTGGATTCAGTCCTGTAACCATGAGCATCACGAGCCTCATTTGAGCAGTGCTGAACACTATAGGTGACAACACAATCACTTAGTCCACTTCTTTTATACAGTCTGGGGTTGCAATGGAACGCAATTACAACGTATATCGGAAGAACTGACTCAGATTTATCCACTACCGACATTCAAATGCAGCATAAACGTTCCAAAAACTCCACAAACTGAAGCCATCTACATACAAACATTATTAGATCGTCTTTGCTTTGATCAATTTACGTTTTAATAGTCTGTTTATTTTATATTTTACACTTCTAATAAAAGTTATCATCAGTTTTGAGACACTATTCGCTATTCATATTGAACTGAATAAATGCAAGACAGATTTAGTTTACTGCCATAGTGCGGAACATTCCAGGTAAATCAAAACATCTGCACTCACTAGAAAATTTCCTCAGTGCACCTTTACATGAGTCTGTTGCTCAAATTGCATTGCTCCTGACAAAATGACTAAAATAAACTAAAACTAGATTAGATTTGCGGCGCTTGAGGTTGAATGAAAATGTATTTTTATTTTAGAACAGGTTTTCATTTTTCAAAACATGACAAGGTTAGTCTAAGGTCAGGCGTTTTGACACAGTTACGTAAATTCAAAGACAAAATTAGCTTAAGAGGTCCAGTTCACTAAACGATGTGGTCTTTCTTTAGTGCTGTCACTCAATACTGACCGCTGTGCTCCCGGCGTAACCTTAAAACAGTGCTCCGACTCCCCCTTTACCCCTTTAACCCTCCCGTTTAGACCTCGCCTTTAAGTCTCCCCTCTGCACTGCAACACTCTGGACATGGATTTCCTGTCAGGACCCTAAGCCTGTGCTAAAGCGCCACACACAAAAGGACACATACTAATACACGCTCCCTTAAATTCACATTGCTTGGCTAAAAGTTAAGATATAAACATTTAAATCTATCAGAAAATGACGTAAAAGTAGTGAAATTATCTGTCCATGCTGCAAGATATTTTTACTTGTTAGTTATAAACGACCTCTAGACTAGAATTAAACAGTCTTTGAACTAGTAAGTCGATAATAAAGCTGAAAACAAGTTGAATAACCTGATATAAGTTTTAAAATCTTGGAGAAATTTGCAGGGTACACCGAAAATCTGATCATGATCTGATTTTTGGAGTTATCTGATTATTGAAATATGTAAACTAGGACTGGACAATTTGGGAAAAAATGTCTAATAATACGATTCTGTTCAAAGTTTGTTGAGAAGAACTGACAAAAACACTGAAATACAGTATGAACTGACAAACTAATAGAAGAATCACATTTCAGAACATGTTTTTGCAGATTTAAACCACAGGGCTGGCAATTTTTAGGCAGAAAAATACTGATTACTTTGTTGTCTGTGAAGGAAATTTTGGTACTTTAAAAACTGAAGCCTTTGTGATTTACCAATTATGTCTATTCAAATAACAATTTCAATTTGAGTGTGATTAATCTTGCGTCCCTAATGTATTTTGGATGATACTGTTACAGCCCCAGGCCTTCAGTTCTAATTTGTTTTGTGCGTTTTAATTTCTGTCCTGATTCCTGCTGTGGGAGCCCTGGTCTGTGATTGGTGGGGTTTGTCTACGCCCACCGCACCTGCAGCCACCGCCCACTATTTAACGAGATTTCCAGCACCTCGTTTGGGGCTGCTGGTCTTTGTGGACAGTCTGTCATTTTGTGTTTGTTTGTGTCTCTTTAGTGTCAGTCACTCGTTTGTTCTCGCACGTGTCTGACTTTGTTTGTGTTGAGACAATTCTTTAGTTCATTTCTATTTTGTGCCTTTTTATTTTGTCACTTGATTCTGTTTGTGGGTTTATGTGGTTTTACTTTGGGGCACTTGCGATTTAGTTTTACTGTGTGTCCCTTAGTTTAATCACTTGTTTTTGTGTAAGCCTGCGTGACCCATTTTTCTTGGCACAAAACTTGTATGTTAATCCTGTTGTTTTGTTTCTTAGTTTAAGTTATTTTCTGTACATATTTTAGTCTGTTTTGTTAATTTATCTTTTGCATTCCTGTTAATTAAAGATTCCATTATCAATCTTGGTTCTTTTGTTACTTCCCCTTTTTTTTAATGGTTATTGCAGGGGTGTCCAAACTTTTTTCATCAAGGGCCACATATCTAAAAGCAGAGGGCTGATCGAGGGCTGTAGACTGATACTCAGTACAGGGAATAATTGAAATATGTGCATGTTTAACACTTCAGAATGAGCCATCAGTCTTTATTAATGCTAAGATCCATAAAACCACACATTAAATATTAAATATTAGCTTTATCAAGGGAGATTTTCTAAAAACTTGCAGTAAAAAAAAAAAAAAATGAATTGATGCAAGGTAATTTGGGCCAATTCACCCGGAAGCCTGAGGGCCAAGAAAAAATTGTCTGAGGGCCGCATTTGGCCCCCGGGCCATAGTTTGAACATGCCTGGCTTAGTGGTTTTAAGTATTTTCAAAGCACTTATGCTTATTAAAAGCCCTGTACCTGATATTTCCCCATGTATTTCAGCTAAATTTGTCTTGTCCCTGAACAGATGTATTGTATAAGCAGCTCTCAAGATCAAAAGACTTCCACTGTGTACTGTCTGCATCAAATTATAAAGCGTTCTATTGTCCGGTGATCAGGAAATGCACTTACAGTCTCATTGTGGTGAATAATTAGGATACTCGGAATGCATAAATTAAATGAGGAATAACTCTGGACCACTGCAGTTTACAGATTAAAATGAACAAATTCTGATTTACAAGTTTTTAATCAGGTACTGCGCCTTTAAGATGATGACAGTAATGTACAAAAGCTTCTATTTTACTACACCTTATTGTCTTCATGGAGATGTTATTGCTTTGCCTGGAATGTTTCTCAGTGTGGCATTAAACAAATTCATCTTATTGTATTACATCTACTGTACTCCACCCTGCACTGCAAAACTCGAGGCATAGATTTCCTGTCAGGACTGTGTAAGCCTGTGCTAAAGTTCCACACAAAAGAGAACACACACACACACACACACACACACACACACACACACACACACACACACACACAGAGCTCTATCCAGGTTACTCCAGGCCAGATCTTACAACTGAAGAAGAGAAATGGAGAATGGTGAAAAGAATGTTGCCGGAAAGGAAGTTATTGAGAGGAGATAAAATGACTTTTCAGACGGACAAAGATCTCCCGGAGCAACGGAGACCAGCCGAACAGACAAGTTTGTTAAACCCACGTCAGGAAGTTCTTATCCTGAAAAAAGATGAGTTGCTTAAAGTCATACTGGGGAACATTCCAGGTTCAGGGCGACTCCGTTTATAAGAGAAACTAAAATGTCACTAAAGGCTGATACATGAACCAGCCACAGTGACAATGCTGTTTCTTGCCTTGAATGTAGACTGCTCAATAAATAATGTTTTACTCGGTACAAATGTCAGTAACGCGCGATACAGTTAATTTTTAATCTGGATTGAAGCTTTGGGTTTTTCGTTTTTCTTCTTAAAATTTGCTAAAATCACAGCGATGTCAGCAGCGGTGAAATGCCATCGTTATGGTTCCAAATGTCTGGACGAGCCCGGAGGTGCGCCCGCGTAGACCGTCGGGTGACTACGGACAAAGGACCGAAGCAGAACTCTGCACTCCACAGGGCTAATCGCAGCTGATGCGCGATCACGTTTTGTGGACACCCTGTTCCATGGGCTCGGGGTTCTTTCAGGGGTGGTCCTAGATTCCAAGTCTTAGTCCAAGGTTAATCCTGATTTAGTCCTGGTTTAGACCTGGTTTAGTAATGGTTTAGTCCTGGTTCAGCTCTGGTTTAGTCCTTGGTTCAGTTCTCGGTTCAGTTCTGATTCCGACCTAGTTCAGCATTGATTCAGTCCTGATTCAGTCCTGGTTTAGTCCTGGTTTAGTCCTGGTTCAGTCCTGGTTTAGTCCTGGTTTAGACCTGGTTTAGTCCTGGTTCAGCTCTGGTTCAGTTGGTTCCTGGTTTAGTCCTGATTCAGATCCTGGTTCATTCAGTCCTGGTTTAGACCTGGTTCAGGTCTGGTTCAGTTCTGATTCAAATCAAATCAAATCAAATCAAACTTTATTTATAAAGCACTTTTCATACAAAATGCAACACAAAGTGCTTTACAGTGATTAAAAACAGTCTTTCCAACCACCCAACCACCCACCCACAACCCACATAGTCAAACAACCAAACACACACTCACATACACACAAACATGCACACACACACACACACACACACACACACTCACACTCACACGCTAAAATACATAACCGGACACAATAAAATGTGAGGCTGAATACAGGCGAACCAGTTGAGAAAGCACCATCAGAGGAGCCGTCTGCACCGGGAGCAGAGAGACGTCCACCACCACCAGGAACCACCACAGGGTCCAGGGGAGAGATGAAGCCCAGGCACCTGAGGCCCAAACACCAACCCTCCACCAGGAGCCCACATGACAGACCCAGCAGCCACAGCTGACCTCCACTCCCGATGCAGAGGGCTCCTACAAAGGAAACACTGGAAATCCTAAAAATATGCCTAAGATAAATAATATAGTAAAATGTGTACAATAAAAACAAGTAAAAGTATAAGATTTCAATCAAAAGCTAAGCTAAAAGGTGGGTCTTGAGCCTACTCTTAAAAACATGACGTTCTCTGCAGCCTGATTCAGTCCTGGTTCAGTCCTGGTTTAGTCCTGATTCAGTCCTCGGTTCAGTTCTCGGTTCAGTCCTGATTCAGACCTAGTTCAGCATTGATTCAGTCCTGGTTCAGTCCTGGTTTAGGCCTGGTTCAGCTCTGGTTCAGTCCTGGTTTAGACCTGGTTTAGTCCTGAATCAGACCTGGTTTAGTCTTGGTTCAGTTCTGATTCAGTCCTGGTTTAGTCCTGGTTTAGTCCTGGTTCAGCTCTGGTTCAGTCTTGGTTTAGACCTGGTTTAGTTCTGGTTCAGCCCTGGTTTAGTCCTGGTTCAGTCCATATACGGTGCAAAAGTTCGGCATCTTCACTCACTGATTGTTCTTTGACGATCAGCCACAGTTATTTTGGCGAGAGTAACTTAAAGTGCTGCAATAGTCGTGTAATGTCTTACCTTTTAAACACAGTAATATTGTAAAGTAACGAATTACTTTGAAATGACAGTAACAAGTCATAAACAACACAGTACAGTTTTGAAGTAACTTTCCCAACAGTGAACATGACCAGGCTGTATCTGTTCTTACTGTGTTGTCCCATGAGCGTGTAGAGCTTGTTGAGGGTCTCCGCGTGCTCTGATCCGGGCTGGTGGGAGTGCCTCTGCTCGGGGCTTCGCGAGTGGGGGGACGGGCTCTTGCTCCGGTAGCTGCAGACGAACGAGGGCAGGATGGTGGGGTAGTTCATGCCCCCGTTCAGACGACCCAACAGCGCCCCCATGCCCGGCGTCACGGAGGGGGAACTGCGCCCGCCGTTGGCGTTCCCTCGGCGCACGGGGAGGGTCTTCATCTCCAGCTCCTCGCCCGTCTCCAGGCAGCGGGGGGCGTCACTGTGGTCACCGTAGTCCACCTAAAAGATAATAACGAGGATGGATCGGTCTAGTGAGACGCTTCGAGTCGCTTAAAAAAGACAAATCACCTTCCTCATAGCCCAAGTCATTTTGGCCAAATTGAGTTTTCTCATTCTCATTCCCCAGACGGAGCTGATCTGTAGATATCATTGGCTCCGTCCTCGGCCAATCAGAAAGATTTCACAGCCAAAAAAACACAAATCACCTCAGTCATCTTATTGACGTAGGCAATTAGACTATGAGCCTAATGTCATGTTACGCTTTTTTGCAGATATTTAGAAATAATTCAGGAACTATCACATATAGACCATTATTTTTCACCCCTCAAAACGTAATTTTATCATAACATGCAGCTGATTTATTTTTATTTTTTTAACTATATAACATTTTGGCAGAGGTGGGACCAAGTCGTTGTTTTGCAAGTCTCAAGTAAGTCTTTCAAGGAGTCAAGTCCCAAGTCAAATACAGGCACGTCCAAGTCGAGTCTCATAAGTCCAAATCAAGTCCAAGTCGTCTGCTTTGAGCTTCAAGTCATTTCAAGTCTTTAAACCAAATTACTAAATGGAGCTTAGATTTTTGCAATTTATATGACTTTCAAGTTAAATTGTATTTAAAGTCATGGTATATTTATGTTGTAGAGTTGTAGAAATGCTATTTTTTTCCTTTTTAAATGTCCTGACAAGATCTTAGTGTGAATCATTATGGTCAGAATAGAAAGAATTAAGATTTACAAGTGCTTCATAACCATTTTATCATGTAGTCTGCACTGAAGTGGAAGGATCACTTTCTCTGTAGTTCCCTCTGATTTACTGTGTTGTACTGTATATTATGTAGTACATTTGGGATATCGCATCACAGTACTTCAGCTACATACAAAGTAAGTAAAAGTAAAAGTAAAAGGGAGGGACATGTTCCAGTTTGTGCCTGTAAAATTAAGCACTGCATTTATCAAATGTAAAGAGAAAAGTACTTTCTAAAAACAAATATTTTTTAGCAGAGGCATCAAGTCTTCTCAAGTCACAGGGCTCAAGTCTGAGACATTGAGCTTCAAGCCCAAGTCGAGTCCCAAGTCTTAGTCCATTTTTTCACATCAAGTTTCAAGTCCTAAAAATAGTGACTCAAGTCTGACTCGAGTCCAAGTCCTCACCTGTGCATTTTGAAACCCTTTATGTATGACCTATAGTATGAAAATGCAGTACTGTGGGAGGGTTTAGGTGATAGATGATAGACTTAAATATATTTAAAACTGATCAAAATACAATTCTGATCAACTTAATGCTGACAGAAACCATTATAACATGGTCAAAAACATATAGAGTAAGTCATTTTTGCATAATACATTCCCTTTACAGTCTCATGCATTTCTTTTTTACTCTCCACACTTGATAGATGTTGTACCTTGAGTGTGTGCTGTCCTCCGTTGCTGAGTCGACAGTGCTGGTGCTGGTGGGTCTGCAGGAGGCTGTGGATGGGGCGGAGCCACACGCTGTTGTTGGGACCCGAGGCCCCCACACCACGACTGGAGCTGTGGCCATTACCTCCGCCGTTCCCCCCTCCGCTGCCGTTCGGGTTGACTTTTTTACGTCTTTTACTGAAAGAAATAAACAAAGGCGAATGTTTGGAAGTCTTGATGTTATCTGCTCAGAGAAAGGAAGAAAACAAGTTGTAAACTTGTGTAATAGCTTGAAACTACTGCGCTCTATTTATGTTGAAATGTTTTAGTTTTCCAGTTTCATAACATCATCAAATATTATGGCCACAATAAACTTTTATCGTTTATTTAAACATATTTGACAATGCTTTTACTCGCCACACTCGGCGATGGTAATAGCTGCTAATCTGCTCCAGTGGCCTTTTATACAACCACATTCATACATAACAAAGTGGGTGAAGTGTCTTGCTCAAGCACACAACAACAGTGTATATTTGTTGGAGCAGATAACGCATCCATTTCCGGTTCAACTGAGCCACGCTGAACAGAAATAGTTCTTAATGTGTCTTAAAGCTGCAGTTCCCAACATTTCAACTTCTTTTATCCACAGAGTATTTGGTGCAATAAAATTTTGTCTCAGTACAAACATGTAAAAGCAGCTCTTTGGGACCTTTGTGTGCTGTCTGTGCCTTAGTATAAAGCGTTTTTTTGTCCACAAACCAGGAAATAATGTTGGTACACTGTGAGCATAGTACTTCTTGTTCGCAGTGGCGTTACAACAAAACTGATCTGGCCTTTCAATGTTACGAAAATCTCTTACAAACTCATCGCAAAGAATAATTAGGAAGCTAGGAATGTGTTAATAACTTTGGACCGCGATCCGCCGCCTTTTCCGTCATCCCTTCATTACGACATGTCTCTGTTTCAACATGCTGGTATTACGACATGCCTCTATTTAGACGTTTTCCTACACTTTATAGTATTGCTATTCCAACACGAAATGTATGAAGCACAGAAGGCTCATGCAGCCTCCCTTTTCGACTAGATATTTTCCCGAAGCCTGGCCTATGCTCTTTTTTAAAATGCACCTCTGTTTCGCTCAGCAGTTAAGACATTTTCCCGCTGTCTGTTCCTATGTGGCCGACGTATTCTCTGATTAAGTGTTTTACTGTGGCCCAAGTATCTCATGATATATGAAAGCGCAAAGTATAATAGGCTATCACATTAATATTATTCATGTTGGAAAAGCAGAATGTTAAGAATAGTACAAGGCCGCTACTCTGACAATGAGGTAGTAGGAGATAATGTTTATGCCCTTCTCTTCATTTAAGATATTCTCTTTGAATGTTTGATTTTATGAGCTATAACATCAACCTGCCCGAGGACGACAGGTGGAAATTAGCACTGGCGCTACAACCTGGTACAATGAATCACTCCTGTTAATGTCAATGTATATATGGTGCACTGTCCCCGTTTCATTAAATAAACTAAACTAAACATGCCGCTACTCTGACAATTAGATATCAGTGTCTAAGAACGTCATGTCTAGGGTGACCAAACGTCTGTTTTTCCCCGAACGCGTCTGTTTTTTGTCTCCTGTCTGTTTTTTGTTTTTTTTTAAGTGGTGGAAATGTCCGGGTTTTCATGATCTTTCATAAGGGCCATTAAATTGAGAGTCTTTCGTAGCTCTCTGTAACTCAGAAGGAGCGAGCAGACACAAATAGCTGGTCAGTCTGCATCATGCTGAAGCGCAAATGCGTATTTAACAATGACTTGTACAAGAAATTCTCCGTTTTCTGGTCCAGTCGGGACAAGTGGGAGGCCATGTGCACAGGTTGTCGAGGCCCCACCCACCACACCCGGTAAGATAGGGTGACCATATTTCTGTTTGTGAAAACCCGGACACCTTACCGGGGGTGGGAGGTTGGGCCTCGACATTGAGCTACAGTCCCTCGCTATATTGCGGTTCACCTTTTGCGTTCTCATCGTTTTGTGGATTTTTTTTCTTTTCCTTTTTTCTGTCAGTTTTGCATGTTTTTTTTTTTTTTTTTACACACGGGTGGGTCAGGACTAAACCAGGTCTAAACCAGGACTAATCTTGGATTTAAGAGAGAGAATGCCGTGCAGTTAGTCCACAAAGCGCGATCGGGCAATTGCCGTGTTTACCTCTGTGAGCTGCGGAGCTGAGCCGGTCCTTTCTCCTGCGGTCACCTCTGAGCCCGTCCCCACAGTGAGTCCTGTTTCAGTCCTGGTTTAGTCCTGGTTTACTCTTGTTTTAGTGCTAGTTCAGTCCTGGATTAGTCCTCCTCTTCAGTCCTGGAATCAGTCCTAGGTTAGTCCTGAGTTAGTTCTGGTTTAGTCTTGATTCAGTCCGTGGCGTAGGCACCGCAAAAGTTTGATATAATCTCGGGTTAACGGGCAGGTGCGGTCCTGTACTGCGCGGATGCGGTGTTATACTGGGGGTCTCCAAAAATGGACCCGTGCAGGACTCTGCGCTGTAGGTTCCATTACGGAATAAAATAATCTCTGGTTCGTTACATAAATAAGGAGAAAAATAACATAAGGACGACAGCAGCAATAAGTTTTAAGAAGGATAAAAGGGTTGCACCTGTCCTGTCTGAAAAAAGTGTATAAAGTGTGTGGTGAGGGGTTTTACAGCCTTAAAACAGATATAATAATTGTAAAATATAAAGGTGACTACTTTGCAGATTTCACCTGTCGCGGGTTATTTTTAGAACGTAACCCCCGCGATAAACGAGGGACACTGTACTCTCACCTCCCAACCTGTGCACATGGCCTCACACTTGTCCCGACCGGGAGGGAAAACTGAGAATTTCTTGTCCAAGTCATTGTTAAATATGCATTTGTGTTTCAGCATGATGCAGACTGACCGACTGTTTGTGTCTCGCTCCTTCTGAGATACAGAGAGACGCTCAGATTAATGCACCCAATGAACAGTAATGAAAACCTGGACATTTGCATCACTTTAAAAAAAAAAAAAAACGGACGCCCCAGACAGGACGCAAAATACGGACATATCTGGGGAAAAACGTACGTTTGGTCACCCTACGGTAAGATGTTCAGGTTTTCACAAATGGAAATAAGGTCACCCTAGTCATGTCAGAACAGCAGTATGAAACCCTTTGGACCACTGCAAACAGTTCAACATAAACTAGTCCTGTTTTTAATGTTTTAAGCCAGTAAAAATATAACATAACACATATAAAAAGTAAAAGAGTAAAACAGACCTGTGCCAGCCCGAGTATATTCTCTGCAGTCTGCGCGTTAGCTTTCGGTACAGGTGGCTAATGTAGCGTAGCATCTCCTCGTAGCAGGAGCCCGGCTCGCTGTAGCTCGCCAGCGTGGAGTCGTTGGACATGTAGCGGGCGCGCTGCTCCCTCATCAGAGCATTCTCACGCTGCTTCGTCTCCGAGAACTGGGTGGCGATGACCACCAGGCACAAGTTAATCATGAAGAAAGAACCCACCTGGAAGAAGTTTTTTTAGATGTCAATGGAAATTCTATGCAGTTCGTTTAATGCCAACATGCCAGAAGTCACAGTGAGAGTGTAGAGTCTGTTTATGGGTTTAAGGACGCCATTTTGAGGACTTTAAACCATTGACCATTTATTTTTTATGTTTTGATTTGTAAAAAATATTGTTTTGAGGGAAATCCATCATGTTTTGCCACTGCTGAAATTCATGAAAATTCATGGCCTAAATTTTTCAAAGTAAAGTCCCTTTTAAATGTTTTGTTCATTACATGCTTAAATGAATATCTAGTTTCACTACAAGTTTTAGTATCGATTAGTACTGATAAGTGTTGATATTGATTTCTTGTACAGAGGGCACTAGACAGATTTTACAGTTCATAGTCTGGCTTTATCAGTACAACGGTGATGTCTTATGCGAGTACAAGAAACGTTTAAAACAGAATACATATAAAAATTAGACAGGACTGATAAGCAGCAGGGACCTCCGCCAAATCACTGGGCGAAGATCTCAAAAGTTATTAAAAAGACAAAGACAAGCCAGAACCCACTGACCACTGATTTTTGATGTTTTGATTTGTAAAAAATATTGTTTTGAGGGAAATCCATCATGTTTTGCCATTGCAGGAATTAAAAAAATCTCCATTGGTTTACATTTTCATTTTGTTAAAGTAATGTTTAAATTTGAATTAATTGTTTTAAAGATGCACTATGTAACTTTTTTGTGTCTGGCATGTATTCATAGTTATTATTGCTTTGCCTGGAATCTCCCACAGTATTATTTTAAATGTATTCATCTCCATGGAAACAAACAATTTAAGTCATCAAGCCAAGTTACAGTTTAGATCTGTGGAGGGGCGAGCTCACTCACAGTTGGGATGTTTTTAAGTTATTTGTTTTAGCAATAGAAACAATTGTACTTGAATAAATGCAAGAGAGATTCATTTCATCCAATCCACCCACAAAAAATCAACATTGTGCACCTTTAAGAATTTGTTTGTCTTGCGTTTTGAATTTCTTCACTTAAAATAAGAAAACCAGGCACAGGTTAAGCATGAAGAAAGAGCAGAGGCGCCTCATTTAGATTCAAGTGTAAACACAGTTATTTGAGCAGACACAGAGCGCAGCACTGCGGGGGAGCATCGTGACCAGTCTCAGGTGCACAGTGACAGAGAGGCAGGCTGCACAGCTGGGGCCTGCCCGGGGCCACAGCTTCAGCTTCACCTGCGTCACATGGGTCACCTGGGTCATGTGGGCGATCGCGAGACAGATGAGCTGGGACGATATCCTCTAATCTAAACTATTACAGGTTTACCAGCGCTACAGATTGACAGAGCCTGTGGTTAAAATGAACAGCTGGGGTCTGGTTTCCGTAGCTCAGATCACACCGAACTTGAGTTATTTTTGCTTTATTGAATGTTTTAGTAACGTAAGAATGCAGAGTTTAGATTAAGGCTGCACAATTTGTAATATGTAATTGCATTTTTGTTCAAAGTTATGAAAAATATCCTGATAAATATGCTTGAACTTGAAGCACTAAATCCACTGAATTAACAAACTGTGTATATAAGGTGTTTTATTGTCATCAACTACTGTTCCAAGTCATTTTTTGCTGCCATTTTCCTGCAGACTAAGTATATTTTGCAGCATTCCGGTGCAAAAACGCATACATCTAATTGTGTGCAGGCTTCAGTGGTTGCCGCAATTTGAAATAGTTGGTGACATCACACATGACTGCCCAAATTACAGCCAGGTGTTTCTGAAAATAAACTTGGCAGGCTATATAGTCCTGGATTATTTCTGGTATTCATGAGTTTCAACTTCCTGTTACATGCCAGGACTTTTTCCCATTTGGAAGATATATTTTGTTTTCAATACATGCATCCCGAATTTTGGACTTCCGGTCATCGTGCAATGCATACTGGGAAGGATCCTCTGAAAAAGTGAGCATCAAACCGCCATGTTTGGTTTCCCAGTGGGATGCATTTTTAGTCAAAGCCGATCTTTTCTAGTCTTTTGAACCATATCGCTTTTGTTTCTAGTTCTGATATTGTCATATTTTAGTTTTTGGATTCAGACATCGTAATTGTGTGGTTGTTGGATGTTGTAACAGCAGAAACCAGCTCAAAAAATGGACTACGGAAGTTTGCGAACTCCATAACTGCAAAAGGGAATCAGAGTTGTGTGACTGCAAACCTCCGTTCAAACTGTTTCCCTTCCCAACGGAATTGAAAAATAGTGAAAGACGAAGGCGATGGGCAGTATTGATACACAGGAATGACGAAAAAGATAACCTTTGGCTGCCTAAGAAATCATCCCGAGTTTGCAGCGAACATTTTGTATGTGGAGCACCAACAAAGCAAAATCCCGATCCCTCGCTCCACCTTGGTGACGAATTTAAAAAGTCAACACCAAAGCAAAAAGCACCAGCTGTTTGCCAAAAAACACCTTCCATGCAAAGCGACCGAGACGTGATGTTGCTGTAAAGCCAGTCGAACAAGAAAGTGCGAGCTCAGCCTGTGTGTCTTCTGTACCTCTCGCTTAACAAACAGAATTTTACTTTGATGGCGGTTTGATGCTCACTTTTTCGGAGGAGCCTTCCCCGTATCCATTGAAGTCCGAAATTCGTGACGCATGTATTGTTGGCCTAATTTTTCATCGACAGATCCAAACCACTCTTGAACTATCAAAGTAAGGTCCCTTCTAAATGTTTTTTTCAATACATGTTCAAATGAATATAAAGTTTCACTACAAGTTTTGGTTTCGATTAGTACTGATTAGTGTTGATTTGTATCTGGATATCTTTTTTTTTTTTGTATAGAGGGCACTAGACAGATTTGCAACACGTAGTCTGGCCTTATCAGTACAACGGTGATGGCTCATGCGAGTACAAAAAACGTTTAAAATAGAATACATATAAAAATTAGACAGGACTGATAAGCAGCAGGGACCTCCGCCAAATCAATGGGCGAAGATCTCAATAGTTATTAAAAAGACAGAACAAGCCAGACAGTCAGCATAGATTACGCACGGATATCAGTCTGAACTATAATGGTTCCATCAAACTGTTTTTATATGGCTTTTCATAGACTAACGGGAAGAAATGGGTATTAATCTAACACTAATCTAACATTTTTATGGTTTAATACTGTTATCTGAGCATGTTTCTTTTGGAGTGTACGTTTGTTTACATTTGTCACTACAACCAACGCAGTAAAACCGGTTGAGACAAATGCTGCCACTAAGCCGCCGTGATTTACTACGATATTAACTTGTTTGAGAATTACTTGCTAATTGCTGGACTAATTATTTCCGGCATGTTGTAATATATTTACGGCATGCCAAATATCAAGTTTTCAAATAAATACCAGCGTACATTGATAACAGCTGCTTATCTGTATGATGGAATCTCTCTGTGTCTTAATGTATTCTTAACAGGAAATTAAAGAGCTCTGCGAGGCCGACGTTTAAGTCTGATCACCATCGTGTCATGTTTTAATGAGAAACGCAATCAAAATCCAACTCTGAGCACGTTTGGTAATTCTGATTTGATACTATCACGCTTCATCCTGATTAAGTATCAACATTTTAATATTAATTCCATCTTTTCTTTCTTATGCTTGTTGTCAAAATATTTCTCATTTTATTAAAGTTTTCTTCAGCTATTAGTTTTATCAACAAACAGATTTAAATTCCATTGCGTTCCACAAAAGGGTTTTCAAAAGTATTGGAAATATCCTACGCTAATCAATGCTAAAACTAGGGTCAAAACTAGATACTCATTTGAGCAGGTATCGATACAAAAAAAAAAGTCACATTCACTGGACAGACATTAACCTTTCCTGCTTTAGAATGATTTTGAGCTACATCAGAACAAATATAAAACAACATAACCTAACCTGGTCGATTGAGGATTGGAGGATTACACAGATAAACAACATGGTAAAAGAAAGTATTATTATTTATTGTTGAAAATTACATTCTATTAAATCAAATGTTGTGTTTTTTTTTTTTTATATTATCATCATGGTATTGGAATTGGTATTTAGTATTGAGTCAATTCCTTGGTATCGGAATAGAGTTTGAATTTTAGTATCATGACTAGGGCTGGGTATCATTAAGAAGTTGCCGATACGATACATACCTCGATACAGTGAGCTTTTGATTCAATACAATTTTATACGATATATTTTAAACCAATTTGATAGGGTTCAATAAAAAATAAAGGCTAAATCATGGCTGTGATACTAAAAGTCTTTGTGAAACTACTTCCTGTGCAAAGTGAGAATGAAACACAAACATTTTAATCATCAAAACAGTGAAAATGTCAAATGTGTTGAATCCGTGTGTCATTCGTTCATTCGTTTTTCAATATAAAACCAAAAATAAGAAAAAGAAAAAAACAACAGTTTTCTTCATTATTTGTCTCCAAAACCAAAATGAAAAAATGAATAATGACCGTTTCCCATTTACGTGACTTCTGTGACTGCGAGGTCGGACTTTAGCGCCACATACAGACTGAACCAGGACTGAATCAGAACTAAAACAGCACTAAACCATTTTCAGTCCTGGTCTGGTCCCGGACTCAGACCCGGTCCTGGTCCCGGACTCAGACCCGGTCCTGGTCCCGGACTCAGACCCGGTCCTGGTCCCGGACTCAGACCCGGTCCTGGTCCCGGTCTCAGTCCTAATCTCAGTCCCAGTCTGGTCCCGGACCTGGTTTAGTCCTGGTTTAGTCCTGGTTCAGTCTGTATGTGGCGCTAAAGTCCAGCATCGCAGTCACGAAATCACATATCCGTTTTTTTTTGGAGACATATAATGAAGAAAACTGTTGTTATATAGTTTTCTTATTTTTGTTTTTATTTTGAAAAACGAATGAACGAAAGATACACGAATTGTGTTGCATAAACATGTTTTCTTCTTCTAAACGAGCAACAAAACTGTAACTCTGTACAAAATAATTTAGTAAAACATACCAAAAAATACTCTCGGCGATATATCAATACAGCAGTTCATGATATCGATACAGTATCATGACATTAAACGATACGATATATTGACATTTCGATATTTCTGAACACCAATAATCATGGCAACAGTTTTCCATATTAAGTAGGAAGCGTTTGTTATTTAGCGTGACACAAATATAGATTATCATAGGCATGGCAGAGTTTCAGATTTGTCAACTGCAATTAATTAGTGGATAAGATAAAAATAAATAGCAAAAAAAGTGATACTTACGATTATAAGAAGTATAAAATATATAAAATTGTAGAAGGAGTGAGCGTCCATGACATAGTACATGATATCTACCCATCCTTCCAGAGTAATGACCTGCAAAAGAGACACAAGAATGAGAGGTTTGCATGAGAGTAAATACACTGGGTTCAATCTAAAGTGCTCAGAGTTAAATATTAAATGTGTGGTGGAGGAAAGGACAGAACTCTGAAGCAGAATTAGCCCTTTAAAGCTGCATTATGTAACTTTTCTGGTGAAGGGTACGCCATTTTGTTTCCATGGTTAAAGCTTTGTCTGAATTTTCCGAAGTATGAAACTTATCGGTCTGTGTACCATTTGTTCTTTTAATTTCAATTAAGAAAAAGAAACAATAAAATGGGAAAGCAGTTTGTTATTTCATTATTCTGTTTTAGTGTCAAACAAAAAGAACCTAAACAGATTTCAACCTCTATTTCCAATATTTAATGTTTATTTCAAATAACACCAATCAAAAAAACAGCCTCTGTGCCTATTTCTATTTTGATATTTTATTCTCTTCTAGCAGATATATTTTATTCTCTTCTCTGGAGCTACTTCTATAAACCAGAGAGAATAAAATATCAAAATGATGACTGCTTTTTGACTGGTGTTATCTTTTTAAATCTGAAATAAAGCAGAATAATGAAATAACCGTTTTCCCATTTTATTGGTTTTCGTTCTTAATTGAAATTCAAAAGAACGAACGGTACACCGGACACTTAACATATCTCTCTAGCATTTATTTCATTATACGCTTGAAAACATTGGGCATTTTGGATGTGAGCGAAGTCGCCTCTCCGCAGATCTAACCTGTGATTTGGACGGAGATGGGAGAGAGATACATGAATGCTATAGAATATATATCTCAATGGAAACAAGTAGAAAAAAGCAGATATGTTGACCTTGTTTATGGTTAATATCTCTGCAATTGTTGGGCCTGTCTACAGAACATGAAACAGAAACTGGGACAAAGTTCATTATTGTCTTAGCCATGATAATGAACTGTGGAAATCTATGGTTACGTTTACACTGAAACGAATCACTGTATCACCGTATCAGAAACAATTTGCGTCCAGACACATCGTTTCTGTGTCCGCGAGCCTCCCCTATCCACACAGATTTGCGCATATTTGTTTACGTTTTACAGAAATGAAACTTAAAACTAAGTGCTCAAAAAACAGATCCTTCCTTGTGTCGTGACATGGTTCATCTTCTGTCGGATTAAAGGACACGACTCAGTGGATTATATGTGTTCTTTCTGTGACAGAGGGATGTTCTGCTGATGGTGAGTCTGTCCTGTGCAAGTAGTTCTAGCTCTGCTGTTTCCCGTTTGTTTATGGTTTGTTTAAAATGTTTTCCGTAATAGCGTCACATGACCGATGTCACGAACCCAGCGAATCAGGAAGGTGCAAATCACAGTGACGTGCTCCAAAAAGGACGACAACTAGAGCTCCTACGCCAGCGTATCAGCGTTTTCAGGCGTCCACACAGCGCCGGATCAGATCTGTACTCACTCATTTTCAATCGGATTAGTTTAGACGAACACTGCACCCGCAACGAAAACAACTCGAATATGTACTAGTGTGGATGGGGCCTATATGTTTTTCAAGGAAGCAATATAGCATTATTAAAAGCCACTAGCACTTTTTTTTTTTTTTTTTTTTTAATAAGTTAAAGGGCATTAATTCTGCTATTTTCTGATCTGTTATAATATTGTTTCCTCCTCAAAAATATACTTGGAGTTGTTTGTTTCATTCATCCATGTTTAACACAAACCCTGCAGACTTAGGCTGAGTTCTTCTCTCAAACAGAAAACACTGTTCCACTGTTCTGTCATTTGGTAATACAGGAAGTGCTCCACTGTGTTTTTAAACTCCATGCACCTTCCCTAAAATTATATGGATGATTTGAGATCTGGAATTGCCAAATCTGAAATAATTTCTACTGAATTAAAAGGTAGTAAAGTAAAAGGTAGATGTTAACTTGAAAACTTTTGAGCTTTGGAGACGTCGACAGACTAATAATAAAGGATTATGCAAACATTTGTGACTGAAACAAAACAACTCTGGCTATGTTTTCCAGGAGATAACAACATTATAATCTGATTTAAAGCTCACAAGAATCCATTTTGTGTAATATTGGAACGTTAAGATGAATACGGCAAAACTATGACCCAAATCCTAAACAAATAATAATAATAATAATAATAATAATAATAATAATAACGTTGGTGGATTTTATGGTATTGATTTATTTTTTCCCAAAGCAGTCAATCTCCCGCAGATGTAAATAAACTTCTTCCCTCCATCTGAAACGATTACATCAAACACTCGAATGCAGCGAACGCAACCCAGACAAAGAGACGTCGCTGAGAAAAGCCCGTATTCATGTGTGTTCGCCCGGGGACCGTTACGTCGCTTCTTTCATGCTGGCTGTGTAAAACGTGTATGCTAATGAGGATGCCGCGGTGCTTTGACCTGAATGTGCTTTGTGTAGTCAGTGTGACATTTGCACTTTCTCCGGTAGCGTAACATGGCCCTCCACTGAATAAATAGTACAACGAAGTACACGGCACGCATACCAAAGCAGACACGACGTCCTGACCATGAAAGAGCTTCATTTGTTTGGCTATTAAACGGTATTTCATCGTAGCTTTTGTAATATTTCCAGGGATAAAAACTAAGCATGAATAAAGAGTACAAAAATGAAACAACGAAGATAAAATTGTGATTTAATGGGTGCTTTTTCTACAACTTCTAAAACAGAATAAAATGAAAAGAAAGTAAAAGTAAAGAGAGGATCCAAGCTACCAAAAAATGTAAAAATTCTGTGTGAATATGAATCAAAGTTCAGTTCTGTCTGGTGTTTTGTAAAGGTGTTGGAATGTCATTGACGCTTTATAATATGATTAATACAAATTATGTTGATTTTGCCAATTAAAATATTCAAACTATTTCGTTGACTAATACAAGACTGAAACTTAAAATGTTACTAAAGTCTGCAAATTAGTCACCGGGTAGAAGAAGAAGTACATGGACGTCAGTGATCTATTTGGTGGCAATGTTTAAATGTCACTGTTAAGTAAATCAAAATAAAATCTATAATTCTGTATACTACCAGCTTGTTTCCATTACAGTGTTATTGCTTAGCCTCGAATGTTCCACAGTAGGGCATTAAAACATATCAATCTTGCATTAACTGCATTACAATCCGTGTTTCAGACGTTGATTCGTTTTTTAAAATGGAACCAAAAGTAAGAAAAAGAAAAAACAACAATTTTCTTCATTTGTCTTTAGAAATGGATAACAATTTGTTTTGTCAGTTTTTGATTTTGTGTTTAAATGAATAATGGTAAAAAAACGGATAACCGGATAACATTACACCCAGTTTTGACCCTTACAGACTGAACCAGGACTGAACCAGGACTGAACCAGGACTGAACTAGGACTAAAACAGGACTAAACCAGAAATAAACCAGAAATAAACCAGGACTGAGAGTCATGATGTGCCCTGAGGTGTGCCCACGTAGACCGTCGGGTGACCGCACTTTGTGGCCACCATGCTTCACAGGCTTGGGCTCTTGTCTCTCTCAAAGTCCAAGATTATACCTGGTTTAGTCCTGGTTTAATCCTGGTTTAGACTTGGTTTAATCCTGGTGTAGTCCTGGTTTAGTCCTGGTTTAAAGTTCAAGATTAGTCCTGGTTTAGTCCTGGTTTAGACCTGATTTAGACCTGATTTAATCCTGTTTTAGATCTGGTTCAGTCCTGTTTCAGTCCTGGTTCGGTCCGTATGCGACGCAAAAGTCCGGCATCGCTGTTTTTTTCTATTATTCATTTTAACACAAAATCAAAAACTGAAAAGACAAATCGTTATCTGTTTTTTCACTTTGGCTTTGGAGACAAATAATGAAGAAAGTAGTTGATTTTTCATTTTCTTATTTTTTTGCTTTATTTTGAAAAACAAATGAATGAATTACACATGGATTTATTACATTACAGGTGTTTTTACTGCCCAAAAATACCTTGAAAAACATGAATTCTTAAAGTAAAGTTAATATGACAAGAGTTCTGATAAGTTTAGCTAGTTAGTTTTTAGTTAGTTTGTTTTTTTACTTACATTAACATACATTTTTATTATCACCTGACACTTGGTCTGGCTTGTCTCCATGGAGATAGATACATTTAAAGCCATACTACGTAACTATCCCTGCAAAACAATAAAACATGTCCATGGAAACAAGCAGGTGCCATATCCTCCACCTTTAAAGTTACATAGCGCACATTTAAGTCTCATATGACCTTATAAATGTGATTATTTCATATTTATATTTGAGAATTGAAATGTTTAAACCCCGACTAATCCAGCTAATCCTTCGCTTATAGAAACATCACGCTCTCGTTCAAATTAACATCTCCTCGTTGGTTCTCGAGGTGGTTTTGGGCACCTACTGTACTCACCTACAGTCTTAAGGCAAACTGATTATCATATATACATTCATATTTATATACATCCAATTCATATTTACACACGCCCAGACAATAAAGGAAATATGTGGAGGTGACACGCTCCATGTCTCACTCTCCAGGCTCACTGCATCCTCCTCTTCCTCTTCTCGTTTTTTACCCTCTGATGCTATTTTGGTGCAGAAATGTTTACGCTTAAAATGATTAATAGTCGTGTTGGAAGGTTTGGAGCTTCTAACGGTGTCAAACCTCAACAGGCGAACCGTCACTAATTAGAATGTCTTTGAACTGACAAGTCTAATACTGCAATATTAATTTAGCTCTATTGCCAAACAGAATTAATTTGTTTACAAGGCTATGCAATGTATTTTGGCATACGTGTAGGTTAATGGAGAAATACAAAAGAGTAAGAAAATGGGAGTAAGAGTGGGTTGGAATTAAAAGCAACATTGTGTAACTTTCTGGGGGTGGCAGGTCAACTGTATGATTCCATGGAAATAGAAAGTTAAAGCCATACTTCTGAAACATTCTCCATAATGATGATGATAAAGTTTCTAAACATTTTACTTTGGAAAATTAGTAGAAAAAGTAGTAGTAGAAAAGAAAGTAGAAAGTTTGCTTTGAAACATTCTCCAGGATCATAAGTTTCATATCATACTTTGGAATGATTATGGTCAAAGAAACAATATTTCTATAGAAACAAGAAAACTCCAGGTCAAATACGAGTCAGGTTTGTGGAGATGCAAGGCTACTCAGATGTTTTTCTATGTTTTTCAGTGCAAAAGTAACATCAAAAATGAAAACAAAATATGCTATTGGCCTATTTTTTGGCTAAAAAGTTACAGTGAGGCTTTAAGTAAGGTGACTTTGTAATAAACTAGTCCCCATTATACTGTTTCATACTACATAAAATAATTAATTTAAATAATTTTCCTCCACCATCAGCTTATCTTTAAAAAAATCAACTGAAAACTTAAAGGTTCATTGTGTAACTTTTCTGGTGGAAGAACCGTCAGTCGTTTTTCTTCATGGAGATTTTATTGCTTTGTCTGAAATGGTTCACAGAGTTAATATGTTTACAAGGCTATGTAATGTATTTTGGCATACGTGTAGGTTAATGAATAAATACAAAACAGTAAGAAAATGGGAGTCAGAGTGGGTTGGAATTAAAAGAAAAACTGTGTAAGTTTCGGGAGGTGGCAGGTCAACTGTATGATTCCATGGATATAGAAAGTTTACTTTGAAACATTCTCCTTGATCATAAATTTCTGACCATACTTTGGAAGATTATGGTGAAAGAAACAACATTTCCCACCCGCTCAGATAGTTTTTCTATGTTTTTCAGTGCAATAATAACATCAAAAATGAAACTAAAACATGCTATTATGTTGGCCTATTTTTTGGCTAAAAAGTTACAGTGAGGCTTTAAGTAACTAGTCAGGTTGGCGCCACCTAGTGCCTCTGCTCAATTTCATTTCTCTGCAGTGACTAGGTCAGGAATTGGAATACACTAGATGGTTTGCAAAAACCCTGGAAGTGCGAGTCTGGGCACCAGCCAATTAACGAAGAGCCATAAATTCTGTGTTGGCAACGATTCCTGAGATCAAGGATTTAAAGCCAAAACAAAGAGAATATTTGGTGAATTTTATCAAGGTGAAAGACGTTATTGTCCTTCTTCCTACAGGATTTGAGAAAAACCTTAATATACCAGTTATCCCCATTAGCGGCGCATTACATACGTCATGACCAAATAGCAGCGATTGTTTAAATAAAAAAAAGTACCTGCCTACTGTTGAGAGAAGGAATTCTAATGCTGCGAGGTCAGAGGGTCTCCATAAAATGAAACCGTCAGATGAATCAGGCTAATAAGTAAGGCAACTTTGTAATAAACTAGTCCCCATTATACTGTTTCCTACTGCATAAAATACTTTTCCTTCACCACCAGCTTATCTTTCAAAAATAACTTAAAAAAACTTTTCTGGTGTAATTTTTCCATCAAATGCTTTTCTTCATGGAGACTTTATTGTAGGGCTGCTCGATTATGGAAAAAATTATTACCACGATTATTTTGATCAAAATTGAAATTACGATTATTCAAACGATTATTTTTTAGTTACCCCCCCCCCCCCCAAAAAAAAAAACAAAAACAAAAAACACTTTGTTATTGATAATTTAGGCAAAACTTTCAAATTGAAAATAAATATAAGCTACAAATATGAACCTTAGAGCAGCTTTGCGATGTATAAAACATAAAATGAATAAAATATATATACATAATCGAAATATGATCAAAATTTGAGTCTTACTTTATTGCTTTGTCTGAAATGTTTCACAGTACGGCATTAAACCTTTCTATCTTCATGCAGTCCAAACCAAATCAAGTTACAGGTCAGATCTGTGGAGAGGCGACCCCGCTCAGTCAGAATACCAGTTTGTCTAGGTATTTTTGAGCTCTAAAACCATCTATAAATGAATAAATCTGAGTTATTTAATGCCATTCTGTGGGACATTCCAGACAGAGCAATGACATACCAAGTTTAGAGTTGATTACTATCCGAGTAGCCAGATTTGGAACCAGAGACGAAGTTTAGAATAACTTTGCACTGTTATCAAGGAGTTCGTGTAGCAGCAGGTGCCACTGTCGCCGCCCTGTCACCCCGGAGTGTAATTGCGCGTGTCCGGCGTGTTTGCGAGGTCATTTGGAGGTAGATTTCTCTGAGAGCTCCTCGTGTTGTGCTAGTCAAAGCCCATTAGGCACACAGGCGCATTTATTAGCAGGGTCTGGACACTTCTATTAGAACGGCTGGAAGTTTTAGAGTGTTGTGAGGGCAGAAAAGGTGAGTGACGATCTCCCGCCGAGCCCAGACCCGAGAGGAGCTGAGCAGAAATGTATTCACAGACAGCGAGGAGGTTTTTGGGAGAAATGAAAACGGACTTTAAAATAGGGAGACTCTGGTAGTTTTATGAAGACGCCTGCAGCGCGTCATCGCTTATATCCTGCAAACTATGAATGTGAACTAAGTAAATCTGACTAGAATTCTGAATTTTGGATCTAAGTAAGAGGTGTCTAGCTTTGTCAGGATAATAACTATATCTACAGTTCTTATCGATCAATATATGAAAGCTGGAGCAGTACGGGAACTTTTTGGGGTCAGTATTTATTGTGTGGACATTTTCTTCGCACTACCGGGTAAGTTTGGGTTATTTTTTTTGACTATATGACATGATTTGAGCTGTAAAAGGTTGAATTAATAACTTCTATGACTCATTACCAGTGTAACACGTTATAAAAGTATCAAATTACTGTAATGCATTGCTTTTTGCTGTAACGCAGTAATGTTCGGCATCACAGGAAAAAAAGGTAATATTTGGGGTGTTGTTCGTTTTTCTTCATACAAATTCGCTAAAATCACTGCATTATCAGCAGCGGTGAAACGCCATCGCTACGGTTCCGAGTGGGGGGACGGGCCCAGAGGTGCACCTGCGTAGACCATCAGGTAACCACGAGCGAAAGGACCGGCACAGAGCTCCACGCTTCACGAGGCTAATCGCAGCTGGGGCCCGTTCGCGCTTTGCGGACACCCTCCTTCACGAGCTCGAGGTTCTCTCATGGGAGGTCCTAGATTCCAAGTCCTAGTCCAAGATTAGTCCTGGTTTAGTCCTGGTTTAGTGCTGGTGTAGACCTGGTTTAGTTCTGGTTTAGTGCTGGTGTAGACCTGGTTTAGTTCTGGTTCAGTTCTGGTTTAGTTCTGGCTCAGTCCTAGTTTAGTCTTGATTTAGTCCTGGTTTAGACCTGGTTTAGTCCTGGTTCAGTCCTAGTTTAGTCCTGGTTTAGACCTAGTTTAGTCCTGGTTTAGTCCTGGTTGAGTCCTGGTTTTGACCTGGTTTAGTCCTGATTTAGACCTGGTTTAGTAATGGTTTAGTCCTGGTTAAGTCCTGGTTCAGTCCCAGTTTAGTCCCGGTTTAGTCCTGGTTTAAACCTGGTTTAGTCCTGGTATAGATCTGGTTTAGAGCTGGTTCAGTCCTGGTTTAGTCCCGGTTTACTCCTGGTCTAGACCTGGTTTAGTCCTGGTATAGATCTGGTTTAGCCCTGGTTTAGTCCTGGTTTAGACCTGGTTTGGTCTTGGTTTAGGTCTGGTTTAGACCTGGTTTAGTTCTGGTTTAGTCCTGGTTTATTTCTGGTTTAGTCTTGGTTTAGACCTGCTTTAGAGCCAGTTTAGTCCTGGTTTAGACCTGGTGTAGACCCTAGCCCTGGTTCAGTCCATATACGGCGCAAAAGTTCAGCATCTTCTCTCGCTGATTGTTCTTTAACAATCACCTAGTTATTTTGTTGAGAGTAACTTAAAGTGCTGCAGTAGTCATGTTATGTCTTACCTTTTAAACACAGTAATATTGTAATATAACAAATTACTTTGAAATGAAAGTAACAAGTCATAAATAACAGATTACAGTTTTGAAGTAACTTGCCCAACAGTGAACATTACAGATGCCAATTAAGTACTTAAGTTGTAGAGCTACTGTACTATTAACATGGACTGAACATTAATTTTACATCTGTACCATAATATAATTTGTTGCCGAGATGATTACTGGTAGATTTACGTAAATTTGCAGAAAAAAAAAAATCTGCTTATAATCAGTTGGGCAAGTTCCACGTTATGCCTCGGTGTCCAAATGCTTAGACACCCCTGATCTAAGCCGTTTTGGTGAGATTAGGTGCAGATATTTTGAATTCTTTCTTGTTTTCAGTAGAATAATCACTTGATGCCTTGAGGTAAGAAATTTGTACTTAATAAGTGTTTTTTCTTGGCTCATTAGAAAGCAATTTGGCTTGAAACGGTTTATGTATTCGTACAACAGGGAAATATCTTGGGGAGAATATAAAGAACTTCAACAGTAGAGATTTTATTGCTTCAAACTTCCACGGTATGGCGTAGAAAATAAGTAAACACATAAGCAGGTGACAGCACAAGGCCAAGTTACGGGTCAGATCTGTGGAGAGGCGATCCCGCTCACAGTAAGAATGCAAGTACTTAAAGATATTTCTATAAAAAATATCAAAAAATAAAAATAAAAACAGCTATAATGAAATAAATGCAAGATATACGTTTTAATGCCATACAACGGGACATTGCAGGCACATTACATCTCCATGGAAACAAGGAGTCGGCAAACCAGAAAAGTTACTTAAAGGTGCATTGTGTACATTTTCTGGAAGAGGGTCCATCAAGTGCTTTTTTCTTCATGGAGATGTTATTGCTTTGTCTGGAATGTTTCACAGTATGGCATTAAACCTTTCTATCTCCATGGAGACCAAACCACACCAAGTTACAGGTCAGATCTATGGAGAGGCAATCGCTCACAGTCAGAATGTCTGTTTTTCTAGGTATTTTTGAGCAGTAAAACCAACTGTAATTGACGAAATGTAAGGTAAATCTGTTTAATGTCATACTGTGGAACATTCCAGGTAGAGTAACGACGTATCCATAGAAACAAGCAGGCGACGGACCCCCAACCAAAAAGGTACTGAAATGTTAACTACCTTATTTTCCAGACTATAAGCCGCACTTTTTTCGTGGTTTGGGTGATCGTGCAACTTATACTCGCGTGTGACCTAAATATTAAAATATATAATTTCACATGTTCATTATTTTCACACTGACAGGAGCGAGAGGGCGAGTATCTACCACTATCACTTCTCCACATGTCTTTTTCAGAAAGAGCCGCTGTCCTGTCTGGTGTCATGTCTGTGTCTTGTAGGATTTCAGCAGATTTCAGGCTCTCCTGGGGGGATTATGTATAAGGGAATGTCCGGCTACTGGAGTTTGAAACATTTCTTCTTGTCATTTATGCGCCCACCTGCATTAACGCCTATGGGTCATTAAGACGTATTTCCCACTCACTAATATTAATTTAGCATCATAACTTATTTTATCACATGGTAATTAACTGCATATTCTGCAAGTACTGAAATATGCAGCCGAAAATGGTAACCGAGCAGCAGAAAGAAAGTTTGGGAGTGATCGAGAAACTTGTGAGGGACTGGTGAAAAGCGGAGGATACTCAAACTGCAATGAAGAATACAAAAAAAAATAAACTAATTGTGCTAGATTTAGTTAGAGTTGGTGGAGTTGCTCAGGAGCGACACAGAGAATTTGCCTTTCAAGATGAAATGTCTGCTGTTGGTCTGATTTTATAAAGTAAAGATCCCCCCAAAATATGACTTATATATGTTTTTTCTTCTTCATTTTGCATTTTAAGTCCAGAAAATACAGTACTGAAATGATTTAAAATACCCTGAATTTCAAGCAAGGCACTAATCTAAATATTTTTTTAGCAGTTTAACTCTCAAATTGGAAAAGTTGGACCCTCCTGCCGTGAAACTTAAATCGGCACCAGCACTTACCTGGAATATGGCTATCCAGGCGTAGCCAATGTTGTCAAAGTTGACGGCTCCCTTGTGGGGGTTGAGGTCGCCCTGCCTGCACACGTTATAGTACTGGTTCCAGTTCACACACACGTTGGCACTGGCCCTGCCCATTCCGGAGTCGGGCAGCGTGCACTCCACCCCTCCCTCCTCGTTGGCGGGCACGTCGCTGCAGCGGAGCATGCCGTTCTCACGAGAGGTAGAGCAGATGAAGGGGCTGTCCTCTCCGTCCTCGTTCATGTAGTATGGACTGATGGACAGGTTGTACATCCTGAAGGAATAAAGCAAAAACAAGGGAAACTGAAAACTGAATACTACTGTTGTTAGTGTGTGGAATCTTAAATCTAGGGTTTGGTATTTGATAATATTTGGTTGGAGATTTAGTCATTTCTTGTCAGTGATCTGGAAGAGTCTTTTTTTTCATCAAGAGGTCTACATCGAATCATCTGTCATTATAGAATTGGACTATTTTTCAGTTAAATAGCACTAAAAAGGAAAGAAAAAAAGAAATCAAACTGAATTTCCTGAACTCGTGTGAGGCCAGCCTCTGTGTATTTTCACATTTAAACACTAAACTTTTTACATTACTTATGTATTCATTGTTGAGTGGATGAATTATGTTTTAAATCACAATACAAAGGTTGACAACAAGAGAGACGACGCTTTGCAGCGATAAGCCGTATCTGTGGGGCTCGCATTAATTAAGCTACTCATTATTTCACTTTGGTCGTCTGCACCACGCACCTTTTCCTTCAGAAGTTGTTCTTGTAAAGTTTCTGTCTGATGTTGTAAAGTGTTTTATATTTATGGCTGTAAACTTTCCATAGTCTATCATGAGTCACTCCCCGAGCTCCTGATGTGACTCGTGGTGTTTACGCGACTGTAGTGGTTTTAGAGAACGTATTTTGAAAGGGCGTCGGAAGTTTATTTTGACACCTTTGGCCTTTTCTTGTCTTTCCCCTGCTAAAAAGCCTGGAGACGTTGATAAATTAGAACTCCAACCTAATTTAAGCGGTGCAGAGCTTAATGACGGCCGATGTTCATGCTTATGACACTGCTGCTGTAGATTGTTCAAGCGGTTAAAATGGAAAGCGTTACCTGCGCTCTGTTACTGCTTTTGTGTAAAGTGGAGGTTACTTGAGTACATTTTTTCTACTTTACTCAACTCTGTTTCAAAGTCACAGAAAACTGTTTAACAATTTTGTATTCTCTAACCTCAGCACATTACATTTTCTTTAATGTGTGTAGAACACATATGTGCGAGCTAGTGCATGATATATTACATTCATACCGTTTTGAAGGTCGCGCAGTCGCTTAGCAAATACTGTTAGCTTTATCTCCTGTGACGCGCAGATGCTGCTACATTAACAGAGCACGACTTGTTCTATGGTTTCCAAACACAAATTATGTGAAGTTGGGAACACTGAAGAGCCTTTTCTTTTCCTCGTATCATTCTGTGACTAAAATCATTTCATTCCCAGTCCTGTGTCTGTTATAATATAATGGTGCCGATCAGATAAGAGTTGGTTTTTCATCATAAGAGGAGATAGGATCTGTCTGGAGAAGGCAGCAAATGTTATTTGTAGTAACCATAGAAAATAAAGTACAAGGCTAGCAGTGTGTGGTGTAGTGCAGATGATACTTGAAAAAACAGTTCAGAAGAGTTTGCACTTGTTCTGGTAATGAGACCTTCTGTCTGGACACTTGAAGGAACTGTTCAAAAGACACTTTATTTTAATATGTATTTATATTTAAATATGCTGTTTCTACCATGTTATAATGTTGTTCCCTCATCAAAAACAAGTGGTTTTAATTGTTAGTAACCTTGTGATCTCTCCCAGGCCCCTTTTTCAAATCCTCCTTACAGTTTGCTGTAAAATTCTGTCCAATGCTCAGCCCACGTCCCCCACGTCCCCCACGTCCCCCACGTCCCCCACGTCACCCACGTCACCCACGTCACCCACGTTACCCACGCTCCTGTTGGGCAATTCTCCATAAATATACAAAAGCGTGATACAAAACAATACACTACAACTTCATAAACCTGATGCGATGTGCAGTAGTTTCAGTAGCGAGATGCACGCCGAAATGTTTTTTTTTTTAACGTAACAGCAGTAGTAGCAGCAACAGCAATAGTAGTAATAGTAGTAATAGTAGTAGTAGTAGTAGTAGTAGTAGTAGTAGTAGTGCTAGTAAGAGTTTTCTAAATACTTTTTGTATAGAAATCCATAGTCCTCAAATGTGAACTTGCATCAAATGGTTTCAACTCTCTATAGCATTTGTTTAGCTCAATCTTGAGTTTTTATTCTTTTACCCTAATTTATGGTATTTCTTTATTTTTCAGGCCATTGTCAATATAAAAGACAAACCCCAATTAAAATCATGTCAACGTACAAAATATTGAGCGGAATACGCTGAAGGCTACGAATTAAACACTTTAAACATTTAAGTCAATTTGATTTCCTATGATGACAAGATTAATTAATTCGTTTTTTAATAGGGTTTATAATTGATACATCGTGCATGACATTAAAGAAGATCTATTGTGCTTGTGTCTGCTGTATAGTTATAATCAGTGACACCCGCGCATCATGTTATATTTTGGACATTTTAAATTGCAATATTCATCTAAAACAGCTGATTTCAAACAGTCATGCAGGTGTTGGCCCCTACCGTCCTGTATCACTGATTAAGAAAATAAAATTACAGAAGAAAATAAATACAGAGCAGTGGGCGTGTCCCATTGCAATGAAAAGGGGGGTTAATCGGAGAAGACTAAATATTATTCAAACATGCATGAATCACTCCAAATACAACTTTGAGATGAATCCGTGTATTAGGGATGGGCATGATTAATCGATTAATCGATAATTGATCATTAAGAATTTCATCGATTACGTTAATTTTAATCGACAAACCGAATGTAGGTTGCTGTGCGTAGCGTGACCAAACAGGGGTCTGTACATGTGTCTCTCTGCACTCAGAAGGAGCGAGACACAAACAGTCGGTCAGTCTGCAGCGTACCGAAGCACAAATGCGTATTTAACGATGATTTGTACAAGAAATTCCACGCTTTCCGTTGCGTTCGGGACAAGTGTGAGTCCATGTGCACAGTGTATAAAGCAGCAACATATGTTTCGGTGTCCAGTGGGAAAAAGTTTTGCCAGGTGAGAGTCGCGCAATGTCGATGACGAGTCCCCACCTCCCTCCCCCCGTACGGTGTCCTGGTTTTGACAAACGCAAATATGGTCACACTAACCTGTATTCCACTGAATCGTGTCTTTTAATCCGACAGAAGTTGAACCGCATCAGCGACACAAGAGCTGTAGTTTTATCTTCGCTGAGTTTATGCAAATTAGCGATGCGGTTTTAAGTTTTGTTTTTGTGAGAGTTGCGCAAAACTGAATTAAACACATTATAATGTCAAACGGATTGATGTGGCTCTAGAGTCGTTACGGTTTATATGTCGTAAAGTTGAATTTATTTATGCAGATTAGTAGTGCAGATAGTAATAATAATGATGATCATTTTAATATAAAAACGTTAATGATTAATCGATAATCGATCGTTAATTCTTCCGACGATCGATTAAGAAAATTTCATCGAATGACCATCCCTACCGTGTATCATTCGTTCATTCGTTTTTCAAAATAAACCAAAAATAAGAAAATGAAAAACAGCAATTTTCTTCATTATTTGTCTCCAAAACCAAATAGAAAAAAACAGATAACAATTAGTTTTTTTCAATTTTTGATTTTATGCTTAAATGAATAATGGAAAAACCTGATAATGTCAGTTTCCCGTTTGCGTGACTTAATTTGCCGGACTTTTTAACCACATAGACTGAACCAAGACTAAAACAGCCAAAGATGTTCATTTTGTCTTCTTATATACTTTAACTTCTTGTTTTTTTTAAAAGACAATACAGTAGTGTGTTTACCTTGTTGACATGTTTCGGCAACATCTTCAGAAGTGTCCCCGGTGTTGGTGGTGATGTGTTGTATATCAGCTGTTGTTACTTCCTGTAGACGTGGTCAGCCTGATGGATCTGGCAGGTCGCTCAGACTGACCACGCCTCCCATCGCCCGGTGTGTGAAAGGAGGAACGCGCCATCATCACGGTTAATGCTGTCCGTGCCTCGTTTCCTGATTTCGATGGCCTCCTTGATCCAGCGTTTGAACTTGTTGTTTTCCGATCCAATGACCCGAGCCCCGTCCCAATCCATAATGTGGTTGTTCCTTTTACAGTGTCTGATATGGTGGATTTTAGGTTTTCCTGTTCTGCTTTATCTTTTTGTGTTCTGGTGAGTCTCCCCGATGTTTCCTTTTTGCATTCCTTTTGATGTTTTTTTTTTTTTTTGAATGTGGAATGCCCGGCCTGTTTCCCCTATGTATGATTTATTGCATGATTTGCATTGAATTTCGTAGACCACGCTGACCACGCCAACAGGAAGTAACAACAGCTGATATACGACACGTCACAACCAGCACCAAGGACAGTTCTGAAGACTTGGCTTGCAGCAGCAGCCGAAACATGTCAACAAGGTAAATACACTTTACTGTATTGTCTTTAAAAACAACCCAAGAAGTTCAAGATTAAAACAGGATTAAAACAGGTCTAAACTAGGTCTAAACCAGAACTAAACCAGGACTAAACCAGGACTGCACCAGGACTAAACCAGGACTTAACCAGGACTATCCCGGTCTGAGTTCCGGTCTGAGTCCCGGTCTGAGTCTCGGTCTGGTCCCGATCACCAGACAATCTACGCAGGCGCACCTCTGAGCATGTCCCAACACTTAGTCCTGGTTCAGTCCTGGTTTAGACCTGGTTTGGACCTGGTTTAGACCAGGTTTAGACCTTGTTCAGTTCTGTTTAGTCCTGGTTAAGACCTGGTTCAGTCCGTATGCGGCACAAAATCCGGCATCGCAGTTTAAGTCACGGAAATGGGAAAAGGCAGTTTCCATTATTTAAACAAACACAAAATCGATAACTGAAAAAAACAAATCGTTATCCGTTTGGTTTCGGAGACAAATAATGAATAAAATGGTTGTTTTTTGTTTTCTCATTTTTGGTTTTATTTTGAAAAACGAATGAACGAATGACACACGGATTGAGATGACATGACATGCTGAAAATCTCTGAAAAGTCGATTTTGCATAATAGGCCCGCTTTAAAACAGACATAATAAAAACAATAACAGTCTTACGTTATGATGTCCTTTCCCAAGAAGCAGCGGTTCCTCAGTAGCCCCGCCCACAGCTGCACCCCGACGATCCCAAAGATGAAAAACACAAAGAAGCACAAGAGGAGCACGTTTCCCAACATGGGCAGAGTGTCCAGCAGCAGAGTCACCAGGATACGCATACCTGCACAAAAACACACAAAAATAACATTACTACACAATTCTAATAGTTAAAAGGCCCATATTATGCTTTTTAAAAATCTATATTACGTTCTTTCCTCATCACAAACCCATAGTTGTGTTTTGTTTCATTCATGTTTAGCACACAATCCTTGAAGGGAAAACACTGTTGCACCTTGTGATGTCATGTGGTAATACAAGAAGTCCTCCACTGTTTTTTTTTTTTTTTTTAACTCCTACACCTTCACCAGATTTGGGGCAATACATATTAGACTAACACAAATCCAATCTTTACTTTGCAAAAAAAAAAAAGGCAATAAGAGCATCACATTATCAACTTATAATGAACCAACCAATGCATTATTTATAAACCTTCAAACTCTGAAATGTTACGATTTAGTCGACCTTTACACTTTGAAAATCATGTTCAAAGTAAACAACAATCTCTGGTCAAAATGATTACAGAATATCTGCAAAATGGGAAATAGCCAATATGAGCTCAGAAGAACAGCTACATTTATAAAAAAAAAACAAAAAACAAAATCAGAACAAACATTATGAAATTTTGTGTCTCTGGGTGGAGCTCTGGAACAACTGTACACACTCTGTTCCATTTTATAAAGAAGTTTAAATGTTTAACTCTGGGCAGCTATATGAGTTATGACACTTAGTTTGTGCTGTTGTACTTTGTTGTATCTGTTACTGATTTGTTTGTTTCCTCTTGCTGTATTTATGAAGATGAACTGGTGTCAAGATGACGTTTTGACAAAGGACTAAAGGGTAAATTCATAATAAACTCAAGCTTCAGCCTGCACTTTTTCAGTCTGTGTATGTTAAATATGACTGTGGAATAATGTCAGAATAAACCTGTGACCTAAATCAATCAATCAATCAATTATTTGGATGATTTCAGTGATGTCTACTGAACTACAGGTAAAAAAAAGCTGTTAACTTGAAAACTACTTTTAGAGATATAGACAAACTAATGCAGGATCACTCAAACACACAACTCCAGGTGTATTTTTGACGATGTAACAGTTTTAGATGACGTGACATAAAGCTCGCGAGAGTCACAAGAAAGAGCCATGCAAGTCACTATTTGACTCTTTGGGCTGAGAGCTGATTGGCTGTGGTCCACCATGCTTCACTTTTCTGTCTAAAAAAGCTGTTCTGAACGCGAGTGTTGTGCCAAAGGGCTTGTGAGAGCTGGAACTAGCTAGACAGATTTATAAACCCAGTTCCTCCTTAAACTGAAAATTAGACATCTCAGTTTTAAATATTAAAGCACTTCGCTGAGTAAATGTAACTAACCATACTTTTACTTCTACTTCTAAGTCATAATTTTGAGTATTTGTTGTGATTTCAAACATATTTAGATTGGTTTGAGCTGAAAAACACAAAAAAGATTCAACACAGTTTTCAGATTTTGAACAAACCTGGTATAAATACATTACATCTAAGTAGAATGTGAAAGGCAAATGTCCGTAGGAATGAAAAATTTCAGATACCCGAGGCCCGAGGGCAGTAAAGAAAGCTCACTCACAGTCACGCTGGTTTTTGTCCTTTTACAAAAGGAAGCCAAGTCTCTGTGCTGCACTCCGGTGATTTTAGAACAGATTTTAACAATAGAATTAAAACTGTTCTAGTCTTTGATGGAGAGGTTGTTACACCAACAAATAAAAGAAAAACACAGCAGGCCCTCAATAAAGGACTGATAAAAGCGACAAAATGGAATGACTAACAGGAAAAGAGTTCAACTTCCTCGAAACCTGCAGTCTTTGTTGGACACGTTTGACAACAGCAGTGTTCACGTCAAATTTAAGTTGGCTGTCAAAAAAACTTGCACAGATACAAAGACGCAGCAATTTTTTATTTTTTATTGTGGATAATGTTCTCTTTAGTACTGACAAGTTTGATCCTGGTTTGAGTCTTATGAACTGTGGACTTAGTTTGGCTCATTTTTACTCCCGTTCTAGTCCAGTTTTTAGATGTGATGTGCATGTGCGACCAGATATTTATGCTGTTCACGATTTTTACAGTCTTAATACTTGAAATAACAGAATTAATTCATCTTAAACTGTTGGCAATGATCCAAATGATACCTTATACATTCCGAGCATCCTAATTAATCACCGCAATGAGCTACTAAGCACTTTTCACAGCGCTCAGAGACCAGTCCAGAGTTTTGCTGCGAGATTCAGCTTTTTCAGTTTCGATACTGATATAGATACTTTGGCCTTAATTATCTGCTGATGCCCAGTGTTAACCGATACCAGTGTTGGCTTTTTCACCAAAAAAACGCAGTGGATCCAATTGTGGGATGTACTGTATTTTTCGGACAATAAGTCACACTTTTTTCGTGGGTGATTCCTGCGACTTATACTCCAGTATGACTTATATATTAAACTTTACACACTGACAGCCTCAAGAGGGCGCTCTAGGCTTGTGTGCCAGTATCTGCTACTCCTATTACTCCTGTACCACTGTCACTTGGCTCTACTGTGCATGTCTTCTACAGAAAGAGCCTCTGTCCTGTCTGTATCATGTCAGTCGATCGCACCATTACTTCTGTACCACTGAAATTTAAAATTTAAACAAACTTATTAAGACAACTGAGAAAACTGAGCATAAATGCCCCAAGAAAGAAAATCATATCTGCAAATTATAAGCTGCAAGTAGCGAAATATGCAGCTGAAAACAATAATCGAGCAACAGAAAGTAAGTTTGGAGTGAGCAAGAAACTGGTGACAACAGGGAAGGTGCACCACTTTCCTGGAAGTCACTGGATGGATCGACAAAGCCTGGACTTCAGTGACACCAAAACCATCCTGTCGTGATTCAGAATAATTCTAACTGGAACTGATGCTGATTCTGATGACAGCTACGCAGAAGAGGAAGCGGCGCTCTGTTTACCTCCGGAGGTCACAGAGTTGCTCAGAAGTGACACCGAGGATGAAGAATTCAATGGATTTAGTGATTTGGAGTGAGATGGAGAGTTTGGTAATATGTTATGTTAACAGCCTGTTGTTCTCTGTTCTATTGTTATTACTATGCCTTGCGATACAACTTGCCTTTCAAGATGAAATGTCATTTCTTGGTCTCTGATTTTATAAAAAAAATTTCCCCCAAAAAGTCCAACTTATAGTCCGGTGCGACTTATATGTTTTTTTAAATTCATTATGCATTTTTTGGCTGATGCGACTTGTACTCTGGAGTGACTTATAGTCCAAAAAATATGGTAAGTGTTATTTATGTTATTGTTATTGTGTTTATGTTATGTTATTTATGTTATGTTATGTTATGTTACTTTGTATGAATTAAAGTTCAAACATCAGCCAGTAAATAGTCCAACATCAAACATTAAATTAAAGGCAAACAGAATATTGCCTAAACTGATGAACCGATGGTGGTATATTTTTACCTCAAAAGCTGCTTTTACAATACGAGTAAGTACTTTTGTGACATTTCTTCTACTCTTACAATTTAAACTAACTACACTGCTTCTCGAGTACAATTTCTAACTCCTCCTCACATCTCTGACAACAGGCCTATCCGTCTTGTTACCGCACAATGACAAGCTCTATTGATTATCTGAGTTCACAAGACAGTCAATACAGTCGGGATGAAGGTGGCCGGAGTGACAGTTGAAGCTCCTTTGGGAATAGAACCCTCAGTTTCGCACCGGCACGTCTGCGTATCTAAGTGAAAGTGTTCCTCATCCATCAGCAGTTGTCATTTGTGGTTAGGACTCGACTGTGAGAAATCCCTGAAGTGTGATCAAGTCATCTTTGCCACTGCATAAAACCTATTGATGGAGATATTAGATTCAATTTGTTTTCCAATTCAGTGGTTACAGTTTCCTGCTAATTCTATTACCAACATTTTGATTTCATTGGTTTCATGTTATAATGTTGTTTCTTCATCAAAAGCATACCTAAAATGTGTGTTTTGTTTCATTTGCACATGTTTAACACTCAAATTGTAATTATTTAGGCTGTGCGGAAAGTGCTTCACTGTGAATTTAAACTCCATACACCTTCACTCGAATCATTTGGATAATGTGCCGGTCTCTACTGAACTAAAGCCAACTTGAAAACTACCACTACATGACATCATAGGGTGGAGCAGAGCAACTTTGATCTTAGATTAAAAGATGAATAATAAAGGATTGCTCAAACATGTGTGAATGAAACAAAACACAACTCTTGGCTATGTTTTTGATGAGGTACACAGTGGCTTAAAGCTCACAAAAAACAATTTTGTGTAATACAGGACCTTATTCCTCTATATCGGTAGAATAGAAATGGGGATTGTACAGCTCCTGGGTCACATACGGCCCTTTGGTTGACTCTGACCGACCTGTTTAAGCTCATTTGAAATTACAAAATAAACATATTTTATCATTTTACCTCATCATGGACTAAAGCTGCGTTGCTTTTATTTTATAGGTGTTTTTTAAATTATATTTTTTGCAAAGCAGTAGCTCAGTGGGACGGTAGTAGCTCAGTTGGTAGAGCATTCGCCCACTGATCTGAAGGTTGGCGGTTTGATTCCAGCTCTCGACATAAACATCACAGGTTGAGCGGTCAGATCCACTGACCCACAGGTTGGCTGGTGTGATTCCAGCTCCCACAGATGAATGCTGTCGTTGTGTCCTTGGGCAAGACACTTAACCCACCTTGCCCACAGTGTCTGCGTACACTGGTGTGTGAATGGTGTGTGAATGGGTGAGTGGTTCCTTGTTGTAAAGTGCTTTGAGTGCCTTGAAAGTGGAAAAGTGCTATAGAAAAATGTGAACCATTTAGCACTTTTTCATTGTTTAGTCATGACATAAACCAGGGGTCTTCAACCTTTTTCCTCTGGTGAGCTACATTTACAAAAAAAAAAAAATGTTTTTATTAAATAATAATTAAATTAGTGGGTGCAAGAAACTGAATAAATATAAGAGCCTTTAGATGGGGTACAGTTTGATGCCTATAAAATATTTACACAATTATTATCTTTTTATTAGTGCACAAAGATAGGCATCAAAATTATATATTTACAATGATAATAGGCATGATAATTAAATCAGATTGTAGTTGTTGGGCACAATACATATGGTTCAGAAATCCCTTGGCGAGCTACTTGGAAGGGGATGGAGAGCAACTTGTTGGAGACCCTGGACATAAACTCTAACCAGTCTGACCAGCTCGTCAAAACAATGATATTTACTGCTTTTTATAAAGAAATACAATGAATATTTTGCAGAATTGAGTTAAGCATTTTGGCCCAGTTCTCCACAATATTTTCTGTTTCTCATGTGGCCCCATAGAAATAACAATTGCCCACCTCTGGGGTAGAATCTTCTCTGGTTATGGCAGCAATGTACATTTTCAAGCAGCCTATACAATAGTTAAAGGTGTAATGTGAGACTTTTAGAGGGTACAACACCTATCTATATTATCTCAAAGGATATGTTATTGCTTTGACTGGAATGTTCCACAGTATATATATCTATGATCATGGAGACAAGAGGCAACACACATTGAGAATACAAGCAGAGGCTAAGTTTGAGAGACTAGATTCCCTGGAAATTAATAAAATCTTCATGAAGACAAGCAGGCCCATCACCAAATTAAGGTGTTGTCATTTATTTGTATAATTCTAATCATAACTATTGTGCGAATCCGCATATCACCATTTCAGAAACGATCTGCGACCGCCGTTTTCTGTGTCTGTTGTTTATGTTTTACAGAAACAAAATTTAAAACCACATGGCTAATTTGCGTAAATGAAGCGCTCGAAAAACAGCTCGCTATTGTGCACTGATGCGGTTCAGCTTCTGTTGGACTAAAGGACATGACTCAGTGGATTAAATGTGTTCTTTCTGTGACAGAGGGATGTTCTGCTGATGGTGAGTCTGTTCTGTGCTTCTATCACGTTGGAAATGGTTCATGCTAAACTTTTATGACATTATACGTCTACAGGTTGTACACACAGACCATATATGTGAATGGACATATATTCTAGCCTCTTAACGTTTTGGCGGTGAATTACTTCGCGGCGCATGTACCTACATCAGCGTATCAGCGTTTTCAGGCGTCCACACAGCGCTGAATCAGATCTATACTCAAATGAATTCGTGGGAGCTGGCAGCACCAGATCGTTCTGTCTCTGGAGCCATTTTCAATTGGATTAGTTTGGACGAACACTGCATCCACAACGAAAACGACTCAAGTACGTACTAGTGTCGACGGGGCCTTAGACAGGTTTTGGCCCTTGTTTACATTACGGTTGCTAGGTAACAGTTATGAATTACCATCACATCTGCTGCCCAAGTAAAACTACAAACTACACCAACATTGAAAAAGTAGACAAGATTTGTAGTAAAAGCTTAAATATTCTCACCTTAACTACATTTTAATGGCAAAAGCAGTAATGAGTAGCAAAAGCGCAGTCTAACCTGTCGTACACACTTTAATTATGCATTAGTGCTATTACAAAGCGTTAGAAGATACAATTTCAGACTAGACACGAACATAACACTGACTACGTTTATTAGCTTAGCACTGGAGTGTACTTGTCAAAAGCTAGCTCTAATTAAACTAATCTCCACACAGCGCGCAAGTGGCAGGAATCATTTGCATATCTAAAATACAAAAAAGAACAAAATCCAGGAAAGTTAAAACAAAACATTCAAAAAGACTCAAATCTTAAAATGATTTCTGCGGGCTGTTAAATTTGTTATTAAAGGGCCCATATAACGCTATTTTCTGATTTATATTATAACGTTTTCTCATCACAAACAGACCTGGAGTTGAGTTTTGTTTCATTCACACGTTTAACTGCATATTTAGGCTCTTTCTCTCGAACAGAAAACACTCTATTCTCTGTACTCAAGACAGTTACAGAGGATGTTCCAGAGTATTTTTAAAGACGTGCAACATCCTCTAAACTCAGAGTTTCAGCTGCTTCCGTCTGGTCAGAAGCTTTTAGTTCCAAGATCTAGAAAGAATCGTTTTAAAAGGAGTTTCATTCCAGCTGCTATCGTACTTATGAATAAATTGTAATCTATTTGTAATCTATTTATCAATTTTAGTATGCTGTCTTAGAAAAAATAGTGTGTTTTTATATATTTAGTATTTATTGTAATCTTAGCCCAGCGTGATGGATGAATTTAATTAATTGTTTATGGAACAAAGCCATTCTGCGCTGGAGCACTGAAACACTTTATTTTCTAACTGTGTCCATTTTCCACTTTCCATCCATTTTCTTCCACTTTCTTTCCGCTTTCTAATTGTGTTTTTATACGTGTTTATTGTACATAATGTGGATGAGTGAAATGTGAAATGTGGGACCAGCCTCTCAAATCTGCGAAACAAATTTACCTACGGGTACGAATCAAGCAACCTAACCTGACCAATGCTCCACTGTGTTTTTAAACTTCATCATTTTGATCATTTCAGGGCTGGATTTGCCAGTCTATAGTTACCAAAGACAGATGTTAACTTGAAAACTACCACTACATGACATCACAAGGTGTAACTGAGCATTTTGACGGTTGCAGATGTAGACAGATGAATAACAGGGTTCCCACTCTTTTTCACTGACAAAATTTAAAACTTTTTCATGACTTTTTCATGACCTAAAGTGAATTTTGCATGACTTTACAGCACTCTACATGTGTTTGACTGATTAAACTTTTAGGGCTAAATATGACATGTTAACCCTTTACACTCACGTTATGGTTTGGTATTATAGTTTTTAACATTCACAATGTCAATATGTCTCGAACCTCATCCAGATATACTCCCCCGTGCTCTCTGAGGTCTGAAGGCCAGCTCCAGCTCGTGGTGCGACGAGACTTAAAACCAGGGGACACAGGGCCTCCTCTGTGGTTGGCCCTAAACTCTGGAACACTCTGCCCTCCCACATCCGAACAGCAACCACAGTGGGGTGTTTTAAGTCTCGTCTTAAGACCCATTTTTACTTTCTGGTATTTACACTGTGTGAGTCGTAAGGTCTTCTATTTATTTTATTTATGTATTTCTTTCTTTCATTTTACTCATTGTGTTATAATTTTAGCTTTATACATTTTAACACTTTTTATTTATTGTTTTTAAATATGATGTACTGTCTTTTATTGTATTCATTTGTCTATGCAGCACTTTGGACACTGTCATGTTTATGAAATGTGCTAAATAAATAAAGTGGATTGGAACGGAACGTAGCGCATATGCTCGGAAATAATCATAACAGCCGAATGATAACTTAACAGAACGCTGTAGTGTTGTGTGAAAGAGATACTAAAATTCCATGACTTTTCCAGAACTTTCATTGAATTTACATCATTCTATGACTTTTAAAGGCCAGAAAAATGACATATTTTCAATTTCCATGACTTTTCCAGGACTTCCATGACCTTGGGAACTCTGTAATAAACAAACAAAACACAACAACATTCTAACATGGTTTAACATGGCTCCAAAGAGACAATTTTGCATAATATAAAACCTTTAATGGTGAACTGTGAAACATTCAAGGCAAGCATTAACATCTCCAAGCGGCAGACACATCCAGTCAGAAAAGTTACACAGTTCAGCTTTAATCATGTTAGAGTCATGAGTCTTATCCGACTATGGGGTAAACTGTAGTGTTATCTGATTGGGCACTACTTTTTAACATCTCCAGGCTACTGCACAAACACAGCACGGCTAAGACCACAGTTACGTAACACGCGAGACTGTGAACGGTAACCCAAAATGCATTGCTGTCAGTTTGCCGGGCCCCTGAGGTAGTCCAGCACACAGCAGCGTGCCAGTGTGGAGAGGTAGTCCTGGTGATACCCCGAGAGAAAGTACTGCGCTTTATGACTATGTTTGGACTGTTACTGCCATGTCTGAGCGAGCTTAACACATGTAGCCTTGTGTAAACATATATTTCGCACAGGGGAAATCTCAGTGCAACGTTGGTGACAGAAATAGAGTTTGATAGAGTAGGATGGATTAGAAGTAGTTACACATATGTACCCTGATAAAAAAAATGAAACTAATAAAAGGAGTGGAATGTCAGCAGAAAAAACCCCACACCTGAGCCAAGTAATTCCAGAGATATTAAAGAGTCTGTATCACGCTACTTTCTGATCTATATTATAATGTTGTTTCATCATCAAAAACACTCCGCTGTGTTTTTAAACTCCATACATCTTCGTTAGAATCTTTTGGATAATTTCAGCCTTGGAATTGCCAGTCGTTAATGAACTTAAAGGTGCATCGTGTAACTTTTCTGGTGGAAGGACTGTCAAATGTTATTGGTTTGTCTGGAATGTTTCACAGTATGGCATGTATGGCTCTCTATTTCCATGGAGGCCAAACCAGACCAAGTTACAGGTCAGATCTGTGGAGAAGCGACCCGCTTATAGTCAGAATGCCAGTTTTGGGATCAGCCCTATGTTTCTTTAGCCAGGCTGGTGCCACCTAGTGCCTCTGCTCAATTTCATTTCTCTTCAGCAACTAGGTCAGGAATCAGAATACACTAAACGGTTTGCAAGAACCCCGGAAGTTGTAGACCGCGCACTGGCCAATCAACAAAGAGCTGTGAAGCCATGACGTCATACTCAAGTGCCTGTCTGGGTCCCTTTTGTGATGCAGCACAACAGTAAACAAAGCGGTCGAGATGGATGTAGATGAAGACAGACATTCTGTGTTGGCAACGATTCCCGAGATCGAGGATTTAAAGCCGGAACAAAGTGAATGTTTGGTGAATTTAATCAAAGTGTAAGACGTTATTGCCCTTCTTCCTACATTTGGATTTGGGAAAAGCTTAATATACCAGTTAGCTCCGTTAATGGCGCATTACATACGTCACGACCAAGTAGCAGTGATTGGTTAAATTTAAAAAGTACTCGCCTACCGTCGAGCAACCGAACCCTAATGCTCCGAGATTAGACGGTTTCCATGAAGTGAAACTGGCTGATGAATCAAGCTAATGTTCGCTCAGCCCAGTGTTCCCTTATTTCTAAGATTTTTCTCAAAATTAAACTCCAAGTGAAGTCATTTTTATTTTTATACCGCATTTAAAGGGATGATTTAGAGTTATTTCAACCTAGGATCCTGTGCACCATGACCTCTACATTACATCTGTCAACTGCTGCTGGATAATAGGTTGGGTTTAAGTGACTAACAAACTGGGTGAAATGGGGATAAATTCTGATGCAAACTGATGATAAAGGACATATAGGAACATAGGGTCTAATTTTGGAAAGAAACCCCAAAAACTTAGAAATGAGGGAACATAGGACTGAGGGAACATAGGCATGCTCCCCTGTTTTGAACTGTGGAAAGTTCCAGTCAGAGCAATGACATCCAAAATGTTACATAATGCATTTTTTAAGGTAAAGGGAGCTGTTAACTTGAAAACTACCACTTCATGACAAAGTGGAACAGAGCATTTTGAGCTTTGGAGATGTAAACAAACAAATAATAAAGGCTTACTCAAACACGTGTGAATGGAACAAAACACAACTCCAGGTATGTTTTAAGGAGGTAGCAGCAATAAAACATGGCTTAAAACTCACAAAAATAAATTTTGTGTGATATAGGCCCTTTACAGCGCTCCATCAAAGCCATCTGAACTAAACGTATACGTACTCTGGCAGTAAAAACCTGCTGGCAGCCAGCCAAATATATCCTGCTTAATCATTCTGTGCTCTGTTATGACACTATTGTCTGGTGATTGTGTTTAGCTGCAGATTCATAGCCACCTCTGTCACGGGGCTTTTAGCCAATGACAAACTGTGTGCACGTGTTGCCTTAGCACCTGCTAGCTGCACTGGACCCACATCAATGCGTCGCTCTCCAGTCTGTTTAGAGCGTGTGAAAGGGTTGTACTACATTTTCTTTCATGTAATAAAATGGGAAGGCTGTGTGCTGTCTGCATCGAATTCTATGCGCTTACAAACTCATCACTGTGAATAATTTTTATGCTATGAAAGATTTAAGAAAGTGTGGAATATGTTTAGAGTCCAGTTTAAAGGTCCAATATCACACAGAATGGATGCTTCTGAACTTTAAGCCATGTTATAATGTTCTTATCTGCGCAAAAACATACTTGGAGTTAGGGCTGTGCCAAAAATCAAAAGATCAACACATGCAATCTCTACTTTGGTCGATCTCGATGATAAGGCATGTGCATTTTAATTGACTCTACAGCCAATCATGAGGCACTAAGAGAGCGTGGAGCCATCAAGGATTTATGCTCTTGTCTAGGAAAAAGCAGCCTGAGCCACAGCGTGTACCTTTGTCTCCTCACAGGTTCACAAGTTTTGACTTAAATCTGCACAAATTGACTAAAAGTTCGATGTTTCTGCCTCTGTCTGTGTGTGTGTGAACGGTGTCGTTTACCCCGCTCACCTGCTCCCCCTCCCTCCTTCTCTCTCTCTGATCCAGACGCAGCGCCTCACCTTTTCTCCTTTTTCTCTCCTCTGGTGCTTCTCATCTTTATAATCCAAGTAAGACCTCATTTAGTGCAGGAACATCGCACGTGTAGCAGTAACACACACATGCATCTAGGCTTAATATATTGTAGAAACTCATTCCATCATTTAAAAGTGAATTTCTCCAGAATGATTGGTCCAACCGACACAGTAAAAGCTGTAGTGACCCTGACACTCTACTCTTTATGCCTGAAGTCCACATGTCGATGTTTTTAATAAGATGGAGGAAGATCAAATCGAAAATCAAGACTGATCGATATGGGGGAAAAGATGTGATTCTTTTTTTCCCTGTATCGCCCAGCCCTACTTAAAGTTGTGTTTTGTTTCATTTACTGTATTTTACGGACGATTAGGCGCTCGGGATTATAAGACACACTGTCATTAAATGGTCTATTTTCAAACTTTTTTCACAAATAAATCGCACTAGACTTTAAGCGAAACACAACAGTTCGATGGGTCAGTCGGACTTTGTTTGGAGCGTTCACGGTGACTCTGGGCTTTGTTCAATTGTGGCGTGGCGTGTCTGGGACCACTGGATCGGTCGCGATGACTGAATTGGTCAGTTGTGACTCAGATTGGCACATAGAACTCACTTTTTCGGTTGTTCCTTCGTTCCGTTCTTCGTCGGCGTGGAGTGATGAGTGTGGCTGCGGGTGTTTTTCACTGTGTGGTCGCTGTCTGCTCCGTGTGTGTTTGCGTGCGCTGCGGGTGGTGCGGCTTTGTAGTTTACTGAAGTCGTGCTGGGACACCCGAGTGGATTTGTCTATGAGGCGCTTTGGACTGTGGGGTACGTGGTCCTTTTTTGATGCGGTTAGTGGTTTAAGACCATGGCTAATTGCCCGAAAAATATGGTAGTCATGTTTGAGGAACCCTTTATTATTAGTCTGTCTACATCTTAAAAGCTCAAGCTGCTTTATTCCACCTGGTGATGTCATGTAGTGGTTCAAGTTAACAGCTACCTTTTACCTTTTGTTTAAAAGAGATTGGCAGATTCAGGGATGAAATCATCTAGTGTAGGTGCATGGAGTTTAAAAACACAATGGAGTATGTATTACCACATGACATCACAAGGTGGAACAGAGCCTAAATATGACAGCAAAGATCTGATTTTGTTATACAGAAAAGTCTATTAGCTTTCATGAACAGAGCTGGTCAGTTTAAAATTGTATGACAGATTTCCACATTAAACTAAACCTCTTGTGTTGTTTTTAGATCGCCCCTCCTAGGAAACATAATAGTGTGGAAGTATATGGCAGATGGCCAGAGTTCACTCAAAAGCCGAAATAAATCTGGCTTTGACATTTAGTCACTGATGAGCTGTAAAGAAGAGGAGAGGAGAGTTTGTTTTACAACATTATCATCTAAATCCTGCTGTATATACATGCATTTAACACACTTAGGTTTAGGTTCTGATTTAACACTCAAAAGTGCATTGTTAAAGGTGCACATATTTATCTTGCATGTATTTAATTGCAGGTATTTTTGCTGCTCAAAAAAATATATTCATCATCATCATCATCATCTTTATTCTGGACTCATGGTCCATTTTTAAAACAGACAGGGACAGTGACATTACAAAAACAACAAACATTTATGTTTTCTAAAAGACATATTGGACTGATAATCTCATATTTGTGAATGACATTATTACCGTATTTTCCGGACTATTAGGCGCTCTGGATTATAAGGCGCACTGTCATTAAATGGTCTATTTTCGAACTTTTTCACAAATAAACCGCACCGGACTTTAAACGAAACACAACAGTTGGATGGGTCGGACTTTTTTTGGCGAGTTCACGGTGACTCTGGGCTTTGTTCAGTTGTGGCGTGTAGGGAGGGTGCTGTCTGGGACCGCTGGATTGTCGGCGTGTTCGCAGTGACTCAGTTGTTCAGTCGTGTCTAGAAGTGGCACATTGCACTCGCTTTTTCGGTTCGTTCCTCCTTTCCATTCCTTGTCGGCGTGGAGTGATGAGTGTGGCTGTGGGTGTTTTTCGCTGCTCGGTCGCTGTCTGCTCCGTGCGTGTTTGCGTGCGCTGTGGGTGGTGCGGCTTTGTAGTTTACTGAAGTCGTGCTGGGACATCCGAGTAGATTTGTGTATAGGGCCCTCTGGATTGCGGGGTGCGCAAATGTTTTTTGATGTTTTGTTAGAGCCTTAAGAGCGCGTCTAATAGCCCAGAAAATACAGTATTTCATTGTCCGATTTGTTCAGCCTGCAAATAAAACTGTACATTAAAATTCCTAGTGCAGTTTGCGAAGTGTTCACTCATGCAGTAACAAACATCTCTGTCGCACTCGTCCATCGTGGCCTCCTCAAGAGCACCCACAAAGCGTCATTGTAAGCCACCTGCAGTCTTTGTAAACTGGCTTTTATGTTATTAATCCAAATGTGGGCTGTGTACAACCGTGTACAATATGATTTAAACACTAACAACTTTACATAATTTGTACAAGAGCCAAACTTACGCATAAGAGTATTTGCCTTGTCTATATATATCATCATTTTTCATCATATTGAAAAACCTGCGTTGTCATTATGAGCAGGATCACTTCTCCACAGATCTAACCTGTAATTTGACCTAGTGTTGTCACCTGTTTGGAGGCAAGCAAGTGACAAAACCTTTGCCACAAAAGTTCAGCAGTTCCCCTTTACGTCTCAGTTTTGGCTCCATGTAATTCACTCTGATTAACATGCTTAAGTAACAGTTGTTTTTTTTTCAGTTCCAATACGTTATACTTTGATTTTAGGTATCTGTATATACCTGATATTAGACGACAGACAGAAAAAGGCACTTACTTCCTAACTTACACAAGAGAATTACACAAGAGACCGAGTTTCGTTATGCAACCGTTATTTTTCCTTCAAATACCAAACAGTTTTGTATAAATGAAAGTTCAAACCTTATGAAACATTCTAGGCCAACAATTGCCAGTACATCCAATTAAAAGCTCAAACACCTGAACCTGATATCAAGGAATCAACACTGAATCCAGCTCATTTTTCAGTATCGGCACTTATACCAGTATGAGTATCTCTGTATCCCTAATAAGTAACAAAGCTGCATTATACATTTGAATCCTTCATCTTGTCTACGTTTGCTTGTAGGCACAGACTGACAGCCACACTTCCACACTGGCTACAGATCTATTTATGTCATGAGTGAAACTAAGATTTGAGTTGCTGACAATAGCTGCATCTTATTAGAAAATATGTTGTACTCAGATGTATTCCAACAGCTGCAGTGTTACAAAGAAGCTTCATCCACGACCCTCAAAGAGTCTCGTCCACCACAGAAGAAACACACATTTTTAGAGTGTTTTTTAGAGTATTTCTTGTGGTACAACATCACAGCAAAAACTCCAGATCCATGCACTTACTTGGCACTCTGTTGATGGCGCGCAGTGGTCGAAGTACCCGCACCGTCCTGATGGCAGACAGGCTGGCATTATGTCCATCCAAGGAATACTCCATCACTCTGATCACACAAGACAGAGAGAGAGGAGAGCTTTAGAGTGCTGTGTGGTCCACATGAAACACATAATCATATTACAGACATGCCGGAGACGTGTATAACAGCACTGCAGCCTCCCATGTAACTGCATTGGACTGTTCTTTGCACTGGACTGTGGTTAGGGTTGGGTGATACTGGCAAAAAAATTGTATTTATGTATATTTTTTTACTATCCTGATTAGGGCTGGGTATCATTAAGAAGTTGCCAATACAATAAATAAATACCTCGATACATAGACCGTGATATTATACATATTTCAATACAGTGCACTTTTGTTTCAATACGATATATTTCAAATTGATTTGATACGGTTCAATAAAAAACAAAAGGCAAAATCATGGCTGTGATACTAAAAGTCTTTGTTAAACCACTTCTTGTGCAAAGTTAATATGAAACTCATCAGTTTTAATCATCAAAACAGTGAAAATGTCAAATGTGTCTCATAAACAAGTTTCCTTCCACTAAACAAAACAACAAAACTGTCGCGCTGTAACAAAAAAACTGAGTAAAATATACTAAAAAATACTCGTGGTGATATATCGATACAGCAGTCCATGGTACTGATACTGTATCATCACATTAAATGATACAATACATCGATATTTTAATATTTTTGCACACCCCTAATCCAAATAATATTGACACTGTGTGCTGTCTGAATCTAATTCTAAAGAGTTTTTATTGTTAAATGTTAACCAGGCAGTATGCTGATGCACTGTTAGCATTCTAGTTGTTGTTAGGATGATGTCTGAAAAGCACTTATAACCTTACAGTGAATTCCTACTATTCTGATAACTCTGAGAATATTTAGACAATATTTTTGCAATGTTCTGAGCTAAAATGCTAAAATGTTAAAAGATTATTTGGTGATTTATTTATTTATTTATTTTTTACAACCTCTTTATATTGTTTTTTTTATTCTAGATCAGGAGTCGCCAAACTTTTTTCTCTGGGGGCCACATTATCGCTCCTGACTGCGAGGGGTCGGCCGGGGTCGGGTCGGTCGTATAACGTAATTGTTTGACCCTGATGACGCAGATTATATTCTTTGAAAACCTCCACACTTTCTTTACCTATCAGACAAACTGCATAGTCCTTACACTGAACAAAAACATAATCGGTCGTCAAACTGTTCTTTGAAAACACAGCACTCTCTGTCAACGTTTCGTACTTTAACACTCGCCAATTTGGTGTCCTTAACTGCACTACAAAACTCTGCGCGCGCGTTGACTGCCACCATTTAATCTCGAGTTTGTCAGGTGAAGAAAATTCAGTGGCAAATGTAAATACGTCATATAATTATCAAAATATAAATATAAATTCTTCATATAAATATATATTTTTTATTGAAAAAATCAACAAAATACAAGATGCAGGCATGTTATTATTTGCCAAAATAAAAAAAAAGGCCATGACAAGTTTTGAGGATTGTCTCGTAGGGCCAGTTTAAGTGGCTGGGGTTAGAGGGGCTGGTCAAAGTTCTCGTTCTATTCTCGATGATATTTAAGTTGCGTTCACATTCTAAAATATTTAGATGTCAAAATTTCTGACGGATTGCTGTATAACGTTTCTTACATTCATTTCAGCTGACGGCTATTATGTCTTTGAGGTTGAATAATGGCACTATTTTCTGAAGTTATTGTGAGAAAAATAATTCAACTTTCATTTATTCTTGCTGACAGGAGAAGAGGTTTGAACTTTGCAATTACTGAGTCTATCGTTAAAGAAAAACTGACTGACTGAGATACTAACCACTTATCAGGTCAACAAATCTGCAATCTGACCGTTTAATAGCAAATTCCACTTTACAATTCAGTTAAGAATGTTACGGTGTCCGAGTTTAGCCAAACATTATCGTCTATAGGTCTGAGAATCTTATCTAATCTGTCCATTCCTTATGTGTGGTCACTTTGTTTTGACTTTTGGAATACGTTCAAGGAATGCAGGACCTCATTTATACACATATAGTCTAGTGTTTCTATAATTTAAACAGAAATGATAGCGGTAGACGTTTTGTAGCGTGAGATATATGTGGCGGTATCTTTTTTACCTTACATGGCTGCATCATGGGATGGGAAAGGACAGTTCTATTTTGGAAAGGGCAGGACATTGTAAGGGCACACAAAATGGATAACGCCCACAGGCTCAAATCTATAGCTGTGTCGTACATTTTGATCCGGTGCATTTTTGTGTAGGACTTTTTACTATGACGTTTATTGAAGTAAAGTGACTGATACTTGGAATATGAAGGTATTTTTAACCCCTATATACATTCAAACTTCATGTATACTTGATGTCTTGACAGTACATCAGAGATTTCATAACATAGGCTACGTTCAGACTGCAGGACTTAATGCTCAATTTGGATTTTTTTGTGAAATCCGATTTTTTTTTTTGCGAAATTCACATTTCCAGTTAAATGTGACTTGTATGTGATCTCCCATGTGAACTTTAAACGCCCCAAAAGTGTCCAAAATGCGTATTGGATGAGTATAGAAGTAGCCTAAACATGGACACGAGCATTGAGCATCTGGTGATTTTAAAGTTGCTGTCGTAACGGGGCCAAACACGTACAGCTTATTTGTTTTAAGAAGGAGATTGAGAAGGACGAGGTTTTTGGCCACGGCGTTTTGTTGGGCAGTGGCAGCAACGTCCGTAGAAAGGAACGTGTGAGTGCAGAGTCACAGCCAAGAGTGGTGGGATTGTTAATTGCTTTGCTGCTTCTCCGACATGGAGTTTATACACCTTTTTTGTGTATGACGAGAAAAATGTTTGTGTAAATTCTTTGACGTGTAGGTGGGATGACTGTGACCTGGCCGTTCAGACTGAAGTCGCATGTCAAAAGATCGGATATGTATCGGTTTAGGACCACATATCCGAGTGGCCTGGGTCGCATGAAAAAAATCGGATCTGTGTCATTTAGACTGTCATTAAAAGATCAGATACATGTCGCATAGGGGCAAAAAAATCGGATTTGCGTTAAGGCTGAACCTAACATTTCTGCTTGTTTCTAAAGAGTTGCTAAAGGGTGCTGTATCTGATTTTTACGGTCTTAAAAACATAAAAAAAACTGAATTAATTCATTTTAAACTATTGTCCAGTGGTTTCAGAGACCAGTTTTGCCATCAGAGTAATGGTAAAAACAACTAGCATGTTAACACGCACCTCCTGACAATAAAAATCTGTAATTAGATAGATTAGACAGCACACAGACGACCCATTTTGACCTTTTGAGCTGCTTATACAATATATCTGTACTGTGGCAAGACAAGTTTTGCCCAGATAAATGGGGTAAAAAAATCTGATACAGGAAGTTTAATACTTGGTCTAGAATGTTCCACGGTGTAGGTCAAATCTGTGGAGAGGCGACCCCGCTCACAGTAAGAACACATGTTTTTCATGATTTTTTTGAGCAAGAAAAAGACCTATAATTAAATAAATGCAAAAATACCATTAGGGGATTCTATTTTAAAAGTTTTTTCTGCAGATTTACTAGACAATGAATAGTAGACATGTACCAGAGTCCTCTTCAGACACTCACCCCGCCATGACGATGACAAAGTCCAGCTGGTTCCACTTGTCGCCAAGATAACAGTTGGGCCCGAAGATTCCCAGAGCGACCATCTTGACGACCATCTCCACGGCAAAGAACGCAAAGATGCAGTCGTCCAATACCTAGAAACACACGAAGAACCGAAATTAAGAACCATGACAGCCCCTAACGAAGTATCCGCAAATTATAAATACTTCTTCCATATTAACAATGACTTCTCACAACCAATATCTACGTCGGATTTCTTCTAGTACTGTTTCTGTATCTGCCTTGAGGTATTAAAGGCTTTTAATTATTTTGTACTTTTTGAGTGCCTCAGTTTTTTCCTACATTGTATTTGTGACTGACTGCCTCATTATAAAGATCAGGAATTCAGTAATACAAATGTAACATGTAACATTTAAAGGGCCAATATTACACTATTTTCTTATCCATGTTATAATGTGTTCTCATCACAAACAGACCTGGAGTTGTTTTTGTTTCATTCACACATGTTTAGCACACAGACTCTGCATATTTAGGCTGAGTTTATCTCTCAAACTGAAAACAATCTGTTCCTCCTTGTGATGTCAGGTGGTAATATTAGGAGTGTAATGGTACATGTATTCATGCCGAACTCTTTCAGTACAGGGCGTTCGGTGCAGGGCAATGAGTGTGAGTTTGCAGAGTTTGTGTGTGTTTACATTCCGCCACTACATGTGCAGCTACACAGAAGGCTCGGCTCTTTAATATTCACGAGGGAATTCATCTGCGATTGGGGCAGTGTTTCCCGCAGCGCTTTATAGTTAGGGCGGCCACCTTGACAACAGTTGCCCCCTCCTTGACTACAACCCTCCGAACCACGTGAATCCTCACAAAACTACGGTTTCACTTTTCACTTTTTTTATTTTATTTTTTATTTTCCCGTTTGTATAATTTTAAAACAAATAGTTGGTCTAATAAACACACAGATAAACAACAAACAAATGGTTTCACATTTTGTTGCCATACTGTACCGAAAGTGAATCGAACCATGACCTCAAGACCGAGGTACGTACCGAACCGTGATTTTTGTCCACCGTTACACCCCTAGGTAATACAAGAAGTGCTCCATTTAGTTTTTAAACTTCATATACCTTCACTAGAATCATTTGGATAATTTCAGCCCTGGAACTGCCACAGATTTTCTTCACTTCTACAAAACAAAATGTAAAAGGAAGGTATTAACGTGAAAACTTTGTGGAACTGAGCATTTTGACCTTTGGAGATGTAAACAAACTAAAGTAGCTTTAAAGTAAATTTTATGTAAAATAGGACCTTTAAAGTTCACAATGTAACATGTCTGGTGGAGGTTCCGAACATCCTTGTCTCCATGGAGATGTTATTGCCTACTCCTCACGTCTCATGTTTTTATTGGTATGGATGTGAGAATGTGTCTTTATTTATTCATTTTTACTGCTGCAGTTTTGCTCTGTCATAGTTTCATTGTATTTTGTACAATAAATCTAATTCAAAATCTAAATCTAATCTAAATCTAATCTAAAATCTTGTTTTGCCCAGAATGTTCCACAATATGGCACAGTAAGACACCAGGCCAAGTTACAGGTCAGAACTGTGGAGAGGCGACCCCGATCAAAGTAAGAATGCATATAAAAAATAAAGTGGAACACCCGAGACAACATAAGGCACAAAAAGGTGAAGCTCCCAAACCCTCAAAAAATGTCCCAGAGTGCACCTTTCACTTTTGACCATGACATTTGGACTAACTAAAAACTTGCGACTTGACACTTGTTGTCAAAACTGAACTCCACAGTCTTTTCCCGAGTGGCCCAACTGAAAACCCGTCACTTACTTGGACAAATAAATTCATGACTTGTCAAACCAAAACCCGACGTAAACATTTCCACATTGTTAACTTTTAAATGCTAGCTTGTCTTGCCATCTGCGACCACCCTGACATTTTAGCTCCCCCCAAATGATCAGATCCTTGTTAAATCTCCCATTAGCGCTGCATTCTGAGAGGGAAGCGTGGTCCCGGCGGGGGAGAGCTCTGGCTTAGCGTGGTTTTGGCTGCGTCTCAATTAGCCGGAGTTCTAGCGTAGCGGAAAAGACAGTATGTATTTGAATATAATGAGCCCGTCGTAGCACAATATCCAAGAGTCAACACAGCACCGCGGCGCTCGCACACTGAACCAAATGAGACAGGAAATTCTAGTTTTAATTACAGCAGTATTTACACATCCGAGACACTCACGTTATTATTTTGTTGAAAGTTTGGTGGCTAAGCTAATGTTATTATATATTACACGGAATGGATTCTTCTGAGATTTAAGCAGTGCTATAATGGCGTTACTGTATTGAAAACATAACAGATAGGGGTGTAACGGTACAAAACCATCATGGTTCGGTATGTACGTTGGTTTTGAGGTCACAGTTCAGTTCATTTTTTGTATTTTGTATGGGAACAAAATCAAAACCATTTACTTGTTGTTTATTTGTGTGTTTATTAAACCAACAATTTGTTTTAACATTATACAAACGGGAAAATAAAATAAATGCAGTGTTGCTTGGTAATACTAATACGTTAAATAAAATATTCTAAAACAAGCAACAAATGTATGAAATATTATAAAAAAATAAATTCCTTGTAAACAGTAAACAAAACTTTTCAAAAAGTAAAGCAAAGCGCAGCACTAACAGTTCCAGCATGAAGTTTAACTCAGCCTTCATATTTTTGGCCAGAAAAAACAACTTGTCCACATCGTTTGCAGTAAATGCAGATCTGTGGCAATTGCAATGTCTCCATCGGTTGAAAACAAATATTCTTTCAGTAGAGGTTGTGGATATTCGAGGGGGGGGGGGGGGGGGGGTATAAGGGGGTCGTTCCTCACTTTCGCGAAAGGCAAAAGTGAGGAACGAGACGTGAAAACCGTAGGTATGTGAAGATTCACGTGGTTTGGAGGGATGTAGTCAAGGCGGGGCAGTTGTTGTCAAGGTGGCCGTCCTAACTATAAAGCACTGCGGGAAAAACTGCCACCCCAATTATGGACGAGTGAATATTAAAGAGCCGAGTCTTCCGTGTAGCTGCACATGTAGTGGCGGAATGTAAACACACACAATTGAATGAATTCACTCGATCACAGCCCTGCACTGAACCGAACGTCCCGTACTGAAACGATTCGGCACAAATCCATGTACCGTTACACTCCTAATAACTGGAGTTGTTTTTGTTGCATCCACAAATGTTAACAGCTGCCGTTTACCTTTAGTTCACTGGAGATGATCAGTTCCAGAGCTGAAACCATCCAAATGATTCTAGTGAAGGTTTGTGGAGTTTAAAAACAAAGTGAACCACTTCTTGTATTACCACATGACAGAGTTTGTTTTGAGAGAAGAACTCAGCCTAAATATGCAAGGTTGGTGAATGAAACAAAACACAGCTCCACATATGTTTTTGATATGGAAACAACATACAGTAGATAACATAGATCAGAATAATAATGTAATATAGGTTAAAGTTGTGCTATGTAGCTTTTCTGGTGGTGGCTTCTTATGTTTCCATGTGATTGCTTTTCCAGGAATGTTCCGGAGTATTGCATTAAGCCTATGTATCTCCATTCAGACAATTTATCCATTGAAGATAACACCACAAGGCAATTACAAGCAAGAATGCATGACTGTCAAGATATTTTACAGCAATTAATCACCTGTAATTGAATAAGGAATGCAGGATAGATAAGACTCATGTCATATTATGCAACATTTCAGGCAAAGCAAAAACATCTCCATGGAAACAAGTAGGTGGCAGAACATACACCAGAAATGTTATAGTGCACCTCTGAAGAGCCGATGTGTCCGATTTTGAAGATGTTTTCGAATTTACTGGCTTTACGGCCCACCTTGTTGAACCATGATTGTTTCCCCAATTGAAAAATCTGGCCCTGGTAATTGCTTTTTTTATGTAGTTCCTTCTAAATTTGTTACTCCCTATTTCATCAAAGGTTGCCACAACACCACAAAACCAATTGTACACTGATTTAGCGACTTTTTTTAATGATAGATGCCCTTCCTATCAAATAAAAGTGACTAGAGTGGGCAATTGAGTAGAAGTGCCTTGCCTAAAAGCACTAAAAGCAGCCGTATACATTTAGGATTTGCTCGAACCGGCCAACCTTTCGCTTCAGGGATTGCTTTACTGACTATAATGCTGCTACCCTATTAAAATTACATAATACACGTGACGAACCGCGCATTATTTTTAACCACGGACTAAATCAAAATAAGATCTTTTTATAATGCTAATATTCTTGTGAGTGATCCGGTGGGTACGTCGTGAGGCAGCTTGCGTTAGATGTTTTGGAGATAAAAGTTAAGTAAAGATCAGTGGAGGGATTCTGATGTGAGAGCTGCCAGGACGCCCAGAGGAAGTCTAAAGATTTATGGATACAGAGAAAGAGAGCAAGAAGTTAGCTCGGGTGAAAAGAAGAAGAGGAGTAGGCCATGTATTTTGGGGTTAGAAACTGCAACATGACTTCAGTTAATATGACAATCTTAAAAAAAACACGATGTAAGTTTTAGGTGGAGGGTCCGAAACCTTATTTTCTCCATAAAATGTTTTTGTTTTGCCTTGAAAGTGCAGCAGGTGAGTAGTTTTCATAGCTCTTTAAGTGCCAGTCCATGCTATCCATGTGCCCTTACGCAAGACACTTTCTCTTTACACGAACAAACACATTTATAAGATGATTTGAAATAGACAATGAATTAACCAAGATTATGTTTGGCAGTAAAATGTCTAATTAAAAAAGAAAAAAAGCTGGATAAGTTTACACTACAATGGCCACGTTTACATGATATTATTTGTTCTGAATTAAAATATTCTCCTTTGAGTTTACATGGAAATAATAATTCCGAATTGAGGTATACACAGAAAACACATTAAATCACCTTTATTTAATTCCGCTGAACATCTGGGGGTGGGGAAGGGTTCTGACTGGACCGGGGGCACTCGAATGTATTTACGTTGACCAGAAGAAAACACACATTTCAGCTGCTACTGGCTTTTTTGCCATCTTGGTCAGTTTGTTGTATAAAATTTTGTCTATTTTATAATTTGTCTGATCCTCAAAACCTCAAAAAGATCTAATAAAGAGTTGAGAAATACCATATTTTTTGAATTATAATGAATTGAATTGAATTATAAAGTGCAATATCAATAATGTTGAATTCTCTCGTCTATTTTCATAGCGAAACAGACGACACTTGAGACTGATCCCTTAGCTCAGGCGTCCACGATCTGTTGGCAGATCGTGGCGTGGTGTATTATGAATGTGAATGTGGGTGGATAATTTAAGTTTGTTTTTCTTATTTCCTGTGAGGAAGACTCAAATATACATTCAGGAATAACGTGTTTAATTCAGCTTCGCGCACATTTGTTTACGTTTTACAGAAACAAACCTTAAAACCACATGAATAATTTGCATAAACTATAAGTGCTTGCTTTTTGTGCGCTTCTGTCGGACTTACTCCACGAGGCTCCTGACTACAGTAGCCGTAATGCTCCGACAATCCATCAAGCGGCGCAGCTTCGTAGTTTACCAAAGTCGTACTAAAACATTTTGACAGATTTTTGAGCGCCGTGTGCCACATAAAATCATTTCCAGATCAGTAAGCACAACCAGAATTAAGGCACACTGGATTATTATATTATACTGTAAATTTTTGAGAAAATTAAAGGATTTTAAGTGCGCCTTATAGTCCAAAAAATACGGTACACTTAAGATTCTTCTGATGTTGTTAAAGTTGTGCTATGTAACATTTCTGGTAGAGGGTCCTTCCCCTTCTCATCTCCATAGAGAGAGTGTTGCTTTGTCTGGAATATTGTAGAGTGAGGAATTTAATTTATCCATCACCATGAAGACCTCAAACTTTGGTAGATTTCATAACTATACAGAAGTTTGCAAGACACTTTATTTTTACATGAACAAATATATCTATGTGTACGTGACAGAATGAAAGGATAACACACCAAATTGTGCAAGAAAATTCGCTGTATAAAATAAATGCATAATTGTTATTGAACGCACACTAACCTGTAATATTCGGCACCACTCGGACTGACAGGAGATATCTTCACAGGGCTGGAACATCCCCAGAGTGACGCAGTTGAGAAGGATCACCACCATGGACACGTGCTCGAACCATGTGTGCAGGAGTTAAGGCCAAAATGTGAATATTCATCAAACATACAAAACAACAAGCTCTAACGTCAGAGAAAAACATCAAGAATTGGTTTAAATAAAAAAATGGACACTGTAATCTCGTTATTGAATCAACATCCATCACACAGTAAGCGCATTAAGTCATACAAAATGGCCGACAATGGGAAAGGAAGTTCAAATGGGGGTTAATGGTCTAAAGATGACATGTTATGATGCTAATCGAATCACTGGCCTTTAATAATTTCGCAATTAGCTTCTCTGCTACTTGTCTCATTCTGATCAATAGAATGTGCTGGAAACAAGCCCCTAAAAGTAAGCAGGGATGGACAGTGTATCTCAAACAATATCAGACACATTTTTTTTCAAATACTGGAATTTGGTTTGATGTAAATTCTGCAATATTTAGTGTCACTTTTTTTTTAAGATGCCCTTGTCTATTTGTGCCCCTGTGTTATTCCCAGATGTGTTGTTTTAAACAGAATATTGCGCTAAAATGAAAGCAAAAACGCTATTAAGTGTACAGTACGAAACTTTCTAGATGATTCCTTGGAAATTTCTGACCGTTTTCCATAGAGATACAACGCTCAGCATAAATGAGTACATCCCTTTTGAAAAGTAACATTTTATACAGAGGTCAATGAACAATGAAAAAGTTTAATACAGCATCTGTTGAACTTAGGACAAAAACGTAAGGTTAATAATAAAACTTAGATTACATAATTTTCAGTTTTAGTGAAATTATGTTGTGTACAAGTTGTATGCAAGCCCACTCAAAGTAAGGAGGCATGTTTTTCAGTGCAAAACGAAAAAGAAAAAAACAAAAACGAAAAAAAAATTGGTCTATTTTTGTCTAAAAAGTGATAACCAAATGATAGATTTATTTATTTTTTTTAATCTCTGCAGAATGTGGCCCTTACTTGGCGATGTAAAAATGGGCAAGGTAAAAACGAGACGCACATGGACTGAAAATATTAAAAGTCCTGATTAAAAGTATAACATGGGCAGGGACGCCAACGATTTCGACCAGCTAGGTGGTCTTCGTCATACATTACATGAGATTATGCGACTAGTCACGTGAACACAGGAAAAAAAAAAAGTTGGTCAGCCAAAGCACTAGAGGAAAATGTGTATATGTAATAAGCAGACCCACAAAAAAGCAACAATATTAAACTGCTGACAGTAGACAAGAGTGTGAAGAATCCCTCAGTCGTCCAGGTAGAATCCATGGTGAGGAGAAACTTCAGTTTGTCGACTGGACAAAAGTGAGTTTGGTTGAAGACGTTTCGCAGCTCATCCAAGCTGCTTCTTCAGTTCTGGTCAGATGCTGGTGGACACTTCCTTGTATCTGCAGGGAGGAGCTAACTAACTACTCTGAAACTAACACATCTACTCTACTACACTGGCTTCCTGTGCCTCAGAGAATAGACTTTAAAGCAGCTCTGCTTGTGTACAAGTCTCTCCATGGCCGAGCACCAAAGTACATCTGTGACATGTTAGTGTCATATGAACCATCTCGCACTCTGAGGAGCTCAGGGACCGGCCTCCTGCTGGTGCCCAGAGTCACGACTAAACAAGGGGAGTCAGAGTTTCAGGTTCATGCAGCTAAAACCTGGAACAGTCTGAACATGTGAGACAGACTCTTCTGTGACGCTGTTTAAATCCAGGCTCAAAACATTTCTGTTTAACTGTGCATATAACTGAAAGGTTTTCATTCCACACTCTTCTCTCCAATTTATGTCTCCTCTTTTTTAATTTTAATCTTCATGATTATTTATTTCTTATTCTGTAAAGCACTTTGAATTACTTTGTGTATAAATTGTGCTATACAAATAAACTTGCCTTGCTTGCCTACTTGTTTACAGTTTCTGTTTGTTAGTTTGGCCTATTTACCTGTACAGGGTGTGGGGTCTAATTAGCAGAACAATTCATGGCCATAATGGAGCTTCCACACCTCTGGACCTGACCTGGATACACCTGTTGTTCTCTTGTTTGTTTTGATTTAGGTTTGAGGATAGAGCTGTAAATAATAAGCAAGAGTGTCCATCACATATGCACCAATAAGAAATATAGAAGAAGCCATAACTGCATCACATCTCCAAAATATGCATTTTTAAAAACACATTCAAACATTACCAGGAGGATTTAAACAATTTTAGAGACACAGAATAGTTCAGATCATCATTAAGGCCTGAGTGATGAGTAGCCTTGACTGTCTCAATCCAAAACATTTCTTTCCGTGATAACTGACTGACATCACATCGATTGATTTTATTGATTATCGGCCGTAACACCATCACCAGTATCAGATAACAATATCAGATGAACATAATCTATATTGGACCATCATATTAACTTACACAGAAACCTGAGTCTCACTAGAATACTGTAATCTTCTGCTGAACTCTGCCCGGGTCTCTTTATCCTTAGTCCTATTTGGGATCAGACCGTAATCCGTAAGGGGCCTGATCCAAACCAAAATTTTCCTTTGAGATCTTAATCCCATCTGAGGACATGACATCACAAAGAAAGAAGTCATTTAAGACCAGAGTTTAGGCTGACAGGACGCTGACAGGACGACGGAGGGCATATTGACAACAAAAGTCTGGGCACATTCAAATCAGCAGGTTTCCATTAAGCTCTTTTGTTGTTCTCCAAATAAGCAATGTCAAGCCTAATCACACGCAATCACGAAGAGCGCTAACGGCTGCTATTTGACTGGCTCCTTAAGTGCTCGGGTCTTCTATCTCTCATCCAAAGCTAGACTGACAATTCAAGCATATATTGTGATATAAAAGATAAAACAGAAATCATACACCTAACAATAACTGCCAGAACTAAATCTGCTCAAATCTTGTACAAATTGTTCTTTAAAGGTCCTATATTACACAAAATGGACTCTTGTGAGCGTTAAGACATGTTATAATGTTGTGTCCTCCTCAAAAACAGACCTGGAGTTGTGTTTTGTTTCATTCACACATGTTTCAGTGGTCCTTTGTCGACATTTCCAAAGCTCAAAATGCTCTTTTCCACCTCGTGAAGTTCGGCAATTCCAGGGCTGAAATGATCCAAATGATTCTAGTGAAGGTGTATGGAGAAGTTTCTGTATTACCGCATGATTTGAGAGAAGAACTCGCTCCTATATATGCAGGGTTTGTGTGTTAAACATGTGTGAATAAAACAAAACACAACTCCAGGTCTGTTTTTGATGAAGAAACAACACTATAACAGATCAGAACATTTGAGAAATTTCATGCACTGATTGTTAAACGTTTCAAAACTATCACCTCAAAATCCTCTTAAGATAATCAGCCAGACACTTCTACATTCTCTCAAAAATTCCTGTATCTTCATTTATCTATTCATTTATTTATTGTTCATGCTGTTATTTTGTTGGCATCGACTTAAAGAGAACAACAACAACAAAAAATCTGAAAATTAACATAAATACATACATATTTCTAAGATTATTTGCCTTGTCTTTGCTGCATGAACAAAAGGAGCAGGAAGAAGATAAATTGTGTAAACCCCGCTCCTTTCACAGATTAAAAATTAAACATTTCTTCATAACTAAATATACAGCATAACTTCTCTCTGATTGGTTAATACACTTGTCAATCACAGCCTGTGGAATCGTGGAGACAGGATACGGTTCGAGACTCACTTCTCGTCTTTGTAAAGTTTTATCAAAATGTGTGGTTCTGGCTGGACATTTAACAGAGGCCCTGGACTTGATTCTCTAAGTATTCGAGCAAAATGTGTGGTTAGCATGCTAGTTGTTATTTTTACCGTGACGTCTGGTGTCTCGAAGTTGTGACAAGCGTTTACAAACTCATCAAGGTGAATAACTAGGATGTTCAGAATGCATAAGGTAAATGAGGAGTAACTTTGGAATAACTTAAGTTCTGTTTTTCACGTTTTTGGAACTGGAAAACTGGATTAAAACATTTTGAAACTACGACTAAACCCAGATTTCAGTCAAACAATTTCAGAATATTTACTGGTCTAAACGAAACCATGTGGGTGCAACCATATCGATGTCTCGCCTATGTAACAAATCCCTACGTCAGAAATAACCGGAGTTAAGAGACCGCAGACCCAAAGCAATATAAAGCTTTAAGAGCCAATTACGCTCCGCAAATACCAAGTCGCAGTATTATTCCCACGGCGATGCATTGTTTCAAGTGTAATGCTTCTGGGGCCGATGTGAAACAAAGGGAAACATGGAATGCAAGAAGACGATATGCAAATTTAAATGAGTACAGTATGTGTTTAAACTCAGTACGTCAGGCTACACAGGCTACTTCAGCAATAACAATTATAAGCATGTCAGTGAATAAAAAGAGTTCTTATGTTTTTAAACTGTTCTAAACATAAATTTGATATCGTTGAAGGCTTAAAAATATAAAATCTTTCCTATCAAAATCAAAATATATTCAGAAAAGGTGTGAATTTCCCCTCGAAAATGCAAATGTCACAAGAAATTCCCACAGACTGAACCCAAAATCGAACAAAAACCCAAAACTTGGCAACATCAGGACAAAAATACACAATCAGTACAATCTTGAAAAACTAATTGCAATGGAGAATAACAAATTATTGGAGCATAAAAGCATAAAATGGGATATTTGCTCACTGGTATTAGAGATAATACCAGTAATAATAATCATCATTATTGTTATTGTTTATGTCTTCTGTTCTTTATTTTAATTTGCTTTGAGCCCTTTGTTGAGCTGCTTATACAGTTTTAGTTTTTAATATGTGTTTTTTATGTTCTTTTTTTGTTGTTATTATTATTATTTTTTTTATTATTATTCTTTCCTTATAGATCTGTATTAAGTATGAGTGGGTCTGGATGTGATGTGTAGGTGGTGTTTGGTTGAGTGTGATGCCTGACCTCCTTGATTTTGTCAATAATAAATAAATTAAATTAAATTAAAAAAATAAAATAAAAATAAAAAAGAGTTCTTGCATTGTACTGAAGTTACTAGTGATACACCAAGAAAACACTGTTAACGTTAATAATGTAATAAAGATTATTTGCCCAATTTTCTTTTAATCTTTAATGAATATTAGATTAAATAGCGTTAAAGGTCTTATATTACACAAAATGGATTCTGGTGAGCTTTAAAGGTGCATTGTGTAACTTTTCTGGTGGCAGGTCCATATGATTTTCTCCATGGAGACATTATTGCTTTGTCTGGAATGTTTCACAGTATGGCATTAAACCTTTTTATCTTCATGGAGACCAAATCAGACCAAGTTACAGGTCAGATCTTGTGGAGAGTAGAGGTGTGCAAAAATATTGAAATATTGATATTGTTTAGTGTGATGATACAGTATCGGTATTGGAGGCTTTTTTTTTTTTTTTTGGTATATTTTGTTGAATTATTTTGTTACAATTATTATTTTGTTGTTTGTTTAGAGGACGGAAACTTTTTTAATGCGACACATTTGACATATTCACTGTTTTGATGAGTAATTTGGGTGTGTTTCATATTCACTTTGCACAAGAAGTGGTTTATCGATTTGAAATATATCGTATCGAATCGAAAGCTCACTGTATCGAGATATGTACCATACTGTGGTCTATGTATCGAGATATGTATCGTATCGGCAACTTCTTAATGATACCAAGCCCTAGTGGAGAGGCAACCAAGCTAACAGATAGAGCTGTTTAATGCAATACTGCGGAACATTCCAGGCAGAGCAATGACATCTCCATAGAAACAAGCAGGTGAACTTTTCCCTTCACCAGAAAAGTTACACAATGCACCTTAAGGCCTCAAATGAAGTATAGCCGCAGTTGTGTTTTGTTTTAGTCACACATGTTTGAGTAATCCTTTATTTTTACTCTGTCTACATCTCCAAAGTGCAAAATGCTCTCACCGTTCCACCTTGTGATGTCATCAAGTGGTCGTTTTCAAGTTAACAGCTCCTTTTTACCATTTGTTTGGTAGAGATTGGCAGTTCCAGGGCTGAAATTATCCAAATGATTCTAGTGAAAGAGTTCAGAGTTCAAAAACACTGTTTAAATATGCAGCTTTTGTGAGTTTAACATGTGTGACTGAAACAAAACACAACCCCAGGCATGTTTCTGATGAGGAAACATTATAACATTGAGCAGAAAATAACCTAATATGGGTTTTTAAACATTCCACCGTCGACTAGTTAGCATTAGAAGCAGACTTTGAATTAAACATTAGTAATTATTATATAAGAGGCTACTATTACGCAATTATTTATTCAAGAGTTTTTACTTTTTTTTTTTTTTTTACAGATTTGGGTGAGACTGGACATTAGTTGAAGCCCAAATACGGCAAAAACAACAAATAAAGTGAAAGAAAATTGAAAAAAAATAATAATTCAGAATGTGCTGATACGATATATACCTCGATACAAAGGCCGCGATACGATACATACCTCAATACAATGACCTTTCGATTTGATACAATATATTTCAAATCGATTCGATCCCGTTCGATAAAAAATAAAGGCTAAATCGTGGCTGTGACACTAAAAATTTTTGTTAAACCACTTCTTGTGCAAAGTGAATATGAAACATGCACATTTTAATAATCAAAACAGTGAAAATGTCAAATGTGTCACAAAAACAAGTTTCCTTCCTTTGAACAAGCAACAAAACTGTAGCTCTGTAGCAAAATAATTTAGTAAAATATACCAAAAAATACTCTTGACGATATATCGATACAGCAGCTCACAATATCGATACTGTGTCATCACATTAAACAATACAATATAGCGATATTTCAATATTTCAACATTTTTGCATACCCATGGCAAATAGTGTAGTGTACTGTATTATTAAAAACTACTAGGGGTGTAACGATATCCAAGTCTCACGATACGATGGTATGAACCGCATTGTGATATCGTGGAAAAGCTCACGATATGGTGGGGAGGCTCACGATTAGGGATGTAACAATATCCAAATCTCTCAGTATAATATTTTCACGATATACATCTCACGGTACGATATTTATTGCGATATTTTGTGGAGGCTAAACAGCTAAAACTGTAAATATGCAACTTTTTTCCTCTTAAAATGCCTTGACAAGACTTAATCCAAAGAACTAAGACTTAAAAGTGCTTAGAACTGTTATTTCTTCTTGTAGTCTGCACTGAAATGGAGCAAAGGATCATGGTCTATGTAGTTCCCTCTGTATATTTTTAGCTATTGCTGCACCATAACTAATTTAAACAAAGAAACTTGTAATTCGATATTTTATGATGGTCCAACGATATTATTGTGAGAACTTGACAATACAATATCACGATATTTCGGTTATTGTTACATCCCTACTACTACTATGACTACTACTACAGGAACTATGCTCACTACTGTAACTACTGTTAGTACCACAACGCCAACCAGCACTACTACAACTACCACTATAATTCTAATAATAATTATAATTGTAGTCTTCACTGAAATGGAGCAAAGGATCATGGTCTATGTAGTTCTCTCTGTCTTTTTTTAATCTATTGCTGCATCATGACTCTTAATTTAAGCAAACAGACTTGTAATTCGATATATTGTGACGGTCCAACGATATTATTGTGAGAACTTTGACGATACGATGTCACAATATTTTGGTTATTGTTACATCCCTGAAAACTACTGACCTATTACATAATTTACCAAACATTTTTTTTCTTCTCAGTAGATAAAACTCCATTCATAATCTACCAAAACCACAAAGACGCTCGCTGACACGACTACACGCACTAACAGCCCTGCCCTCCGTGGCTCCCGTGGCTCCTCTGCATTTCGCATTCAGCTCTGCTCTCTCATCTGGAGGTGGATTTCCTCCGACTTGGCTGCCACTACTCGCACCTACGTCAGCTCGCTTAATTAACTCAACCTGACAAGTGTGCAAAGTTTTTTCAAATGCCACGTCTTTATTCATCGCCCTGACAACGAAGGGAGGAAAGAGGAGAGGAAAAAGGAGAGGAGAGAAAGAGGAAGGCTGGCTGCGAAGTACTGTAAAGCAATTTCTGTTTCGAGATGAACACGAAGCCAAACAAATCACTACAGGGGGCGGAGAAAAAGAGAGATTGTTAAGTTTTGATAAATAAACAAATTAGTAAATAAGTAAAAATCTAATCAAATACAGATGTTATGCAAATGTCTGTATTCTTATTCCTTTCTTAAGTTCTTTCTTAGATAAAAATTGAAAAAAAAAAAAGGATTAGTTTTGGCTGAAAGTTTATAAGTGTCCAACTGCTTTTTGACACTTTGAATTATTCATTAAAAATCATAACAACAACAACTAACAAATAATTGCCTAATGAATTATTTATAACTTATCACTGTCTACTCCATAGTTTTTGTGTTTTATTTTTATTTTTTATTTTTTTTTTTGTAGATAAGCTAAATCTTAATTTTCACAGTTTTACCTGAGGCCACCCTAAACAATATGGCTGTACGGTACTAGAATATCAAAATTTAAGCAAAATGTGTCTTGCCTGATATATTTTATAAGCAGCTCTTAGAATTAGTAAGTGTACAGTTAGCATTCTAGTTGTTGTTTGCTTTACTGTGACGAAAAAAAACTGTGCTTTGGTCCCTTAAAGTTGTGACAAGCACCAATAAACTCATCATTTTGAATAGTTATGATGTTCAGAAGTACGTGAGGAATCATTTCAGGGCACTGCAAAATGTTTAAAATGAAATAGTTCTGTTTGTTACATTTTCATGAGCGTAGAAATTAGATTTTTTCGGAAACTGGATTAAAATATTTTGAAGTACTATATCAAAATGTAAGAAAAATCGCAATTTGAGTCTGTAACACTGCAAGAACTTAAACAATATAATGTCTTCTGCACAAAAATAACCTTCTTCTTGTTCTTGTACCTGTAAACAGAGATGCACCGATCCAGCTTTTTCAGTACTGATATCGATACTTTGTCTTTTACTTTTATCGATATTCAATATTAACCGAGTATGGACTGAAAAATGCATTTTATTTCCGTCAAAACACAGTCAACTTACCACAATATGGATCAAATTGCGTTATTTATCCAGAAAGCAACTGTTGAACACCTTTGTATGAGTAAAAGTTAAAACGTTACGAAACAGTCTAGGCCAACTTTTGCCAGTAAATAATCTTCTCAAAAATGTTAACGCACCTGGAGTTGTTTACAATGTGCACTTTGAACAAAATCCTACTTTTTAGAGGTGCATTGTGTAACTTTTCTGAGGAGAGTTCACAACTTCTCCTTGGAAATGTCAATACTTTGGTTTAAATTGTCTACGGAATGGCATTAAACTAATCCATCTTGCATTTATTCAACAACAGGGGTTATTTATTGCTCAAAAACTTCTCTATGGAGATTCTTAAATGTGCATTATGTCACTTTTTGGTTGGCTCTACCTTACATTTACTCAATTACAGGTGTTTTTATAGCTCAAATATACCTAGAAAAACAGGCGTTCGGACTGTGAGCGAGGTCGCCTCTCCACAGATCTGACCTGTAACTTGATCTGGTTTGGTTTCCATGAAGATAAAAAACGTTTATTACCTTATTGTGACAATTTCCAGACAAAGCAATAACCTCATATGAAAAAAAATAAATAAAAAATTGACAGATCCTCCACCTAAAAAGATACACAATGCACCTTTAAGTTTATGGTCATAGTGTGGAACATTCTAGGCAGATCTCCATGGAGACAAGCAGGTGATGGATCGCCTGATTCATTACACAGTTTCACTTCGTAGAAACCGTCTGACCTCGCAGCATTAGGATTCGTTCGCTCGATGGTAGGCTTTTTTTTATTTAACCAATCGCTGTTGTTTGGTCGTGATGTATGTAATGCGCCGCTAACGAAGTAACTGGTATATTAAGCTTTTCCCAAATCCCGTAGGAAGAAGGGCAATAACGTCTTTCTCCTTGATAAAATTCACCAAACATTCTCTTTGTTCCGGCTTTAAATCCTCAATCTCGGGAATCGTTGCCAACACAGAATATATGGCTCTTCGTTGATTGGCTGGAGCCCGAACTCGCACTTCCGGGGTTTTTGCGAACTGTCTATTGTATTTTGATTTCTGACCTCATCGCTGGAGAGAAATTAAATTGAGCGGAGGCATTAGCTCATCCTTCAACAGACAAATTAAACAGTGCAACTTTACACATGCAGTGCAAATGGCAATAGTAGAAATTAGTTTTGTTTTTTAATCCAAAATCGTGCAGAGATACTCTACAGCATCTTTCATAGGACGGGTCTAAAAGCTATAAACATCCCTGTACTTGTCAGATACAGAGCTTAGCAGTTAAATGTACTGATAATCTACAGTGTTTACACCACTTAGCACACATCTCATGGTTAATGTAACATGCATATCACGGTTTCCAGTCTGCAAGCTGTTTTACTAACCCACTTTTACTCCGCACTGACTGGATTTATCTGTTCCTACATAAACAGAGATAGCGTGTTATGTATATGTTTTATGGTTGCTATCACACACTGTGAGAAAATGGACCGGCTCACGGCGCTGCACTGTAAAACAGATGATCTACATTGATTATAATGTAAAATGACTTGTATTTAGAATAAAATATTGTTTTGAGTCGCTTTGACTAGAGTTATTGCTTTACCAGATATAGATTTAGTATTGTTTATAGTTGTCATTTTATTAACGTGCTATGTTTCTATGTTTTTATTGCGCAGAAAAATATAGGAAAATATGTGTTTTTAACATGAGCGGGCTTGCATCTCCACAAACCTGACTGTTGGCCTAGAAAGAGTGCCACATTGTGCTTGTTTCCACAGAAATGTATGAACATATACAGTGGTCCTTCGTTTATCGTGGGGGTTAAGTTCTAAAAATAACCCGCGATAGGTGAAATCTGCAAAGTAGTTACCTTTATATTTTACAATGATTCTATCTGTTTTAAGGTTGTAAAACCCCTGAGCACACACTTTATACACTTTTGTTTTACACCATACACTTTTCTCAGACAGGACAGTTACAACCCTTATTGCTGCTGTCGTCCTTATGTTATTTTCCTCCTTCTTTATGTAACAAACCAAAGATCAATTTATTCCATAATGGAGCCCTACAGCGCAGAGTCCTGCACAGGTCCACCCGCACAGTACAACACCACACCCGCCCGTTAACCCGAGATTATATCAAACTTTTGCACTGCGTACGCCAGGGACTGAACCAAGACTAAACCAGGACTAACCTAGGGGTGATTCCAGGACTGAAGAGGAGGACTAATCCAGGACTGAACTAGGACTAAAACAGGAGTAAACCAGGACTAAAACAGGACTAAACCAGAACTGACACAGGACTGAAACAGGACTCACTGTCAGGACGCACTCGGAAGTGACCGCAGAAGAAAGAACCGGCTCAGCTCCGCACCGCATAGATGTAAGAGCGGCAATTGCCCGATCGAGCTTTCCGGACAAACTGCTCGGCGTTCTCTTTCTTAAGTCCAAGATTAGACCTGGTTTAGACCTGGTTTAGTCCTGACCCACCCGTGTGTGATTACTACCCGCCCATAATACGCAATACATGTTCATACACTGTAAAAAAAAAAAACAGGGAGACCACGAAAGCTAAACTGCGATATACCGAGGGATGACTGTAAACTCATTTAAGTGGTCAGTGTTCCAAATTATGGTTTTAACTTTGTTTAACAAACTAAAGAAAAATTAAGTTGTATTTTTTTCATAATTATGCAGAAAACGACACATCTATGTCGTAAATATTCTGAATTCAAACTATTCTAATGCATTTTTTTTTGGCAGTGCATTTAAAGAAAATGCTATGGGAGCAAGATGAACACTGCAAGCTGTAAAAATACCAATATAAAACATTTTAAAAGACAGATAATCATCTAAAAAAGACTTCTCAAACCAAGTATGTAGTAAGTATTCTGAAGTCAAATCATTCTAATGTACTTTTTTGGCAGCGCAGTTAAAGCCAGTGCTTATAGGAGAAAGAAGAACACTGCAAGTTGAATAAAAAGAAACCAAACTGTACAGCGTTATTTAAATAAAACCTTAAAAACGTATCTAAAAACCACTCAAGCCTAGTATGTAGTAAATACTCCAGTCATTCTAATGCACTTTTATTTTTGCAGTACAGTCAAAACCGGTGCTGTGGGAGCAAGAGGACACACAAAATTCTGCCCGCGCGTTCTCTGGAGTCACATAAAACATAAAGAGAAAAGACGAAGCGCTTGTAACCGTGTTTTTGGAGGAGAATTCAAACCACAGGGTCCGCTCACATCAGGGAGCGCTCATATTTCTGCAAATGCAACAACAGCTCCCAGGCATTCAGTCAGTGCCTTTGTGGTGAGTACACAGGGGGAGGAAGATTGGTTTGAAATAGAGGTGTACCACAGCTTCAAAACAATTCAATTTGATCCTGAATGCACAAATATTACTTTGCGGTTTCTCCGGGACAAGTTTCCGCGTCCTCTTGTTTTGGTATTCTACATATGCTTTTTTTAATATCTCTTGGATTAAAGGTGCACACAATGGACTCTTGTGAGCTTTAAGCCATGTTATAATGTTTTTACCACCACAAAAACAAACCTAAAGTTGTGTTTTGTTTCATTCACACGTTTAAGTAACCTTTTATTATTAGTCTTTCTACATCTCCAAAGCTCAAAATGCTTTATTCCATGTCATCAAGCGGTAGTTTTCAACTCAGCAGCTCCTTTTACCTTTTGTTTTGCAGAGATTGACAATTCCAGGTCTGAAATTATCCAAATAATTCTAGTGAAGATTCAACTCTGGGCATGTTTTTGATGAGGAAACAACATTATAACATAGATCAGGAAACAGCGTAATACGGGCCCTTGCAATTGACGAGACAATAAGGAAGATTGAAAACATTTGGAAGCGTGTCACGATAGCATTTTGCTAATTTTCTTAATTTTTTTGTCTCTGTAATTGGTTTGTTATTCAAGCATTTTGAATCATAAATTAAAATTATGATTCAAAAGATGATCCATTTTCATTCCTGAATAACTCAGTTGCAACAAAAATACAGCAATTTCACATTTTTTGTCAATATTGAACATTTGTTTATCAATATTCTGGGGATTTTCTGCATGTTGTTCCTGTTTTTATTCATACTAAGACAACACTAGATTCAAGAGTCACAAAATAAAGTGTTCAATAGTCTTTGCTTCACATTTTCACACTAAATACGTACTGTATTTAAAGGCCCTGTACCTCTTAAGATCAAAACAATTTGTCCTGTGTGCATCTAATTATTAAAGTGTTTTATTGTCAGAGAAACCAAGAAATGCATAATTAGCATGCTAGTTATTAGTTTATAGTTAACAATACTATGACAACAAAACTCTAGCCTCTGAAAGTTGTTTAAAAAAAAGCTTAAAAACTCATCACGGTGAATAATTAGGATGCTCGCAATGCAAAGGAATAAGGAATAACACAACTGTACAATGTTGAAGTTCTGTTTTTCATGTTTTTAAGATGGTAGAAATCAGGTACAGTGCCTTTAAGAATCCACTTGCTCAGTACAACATTTTGTTTTTATTGCAATGCCCCAAACTATTACAATTTTACAGTCTGAGAAGAAAAACATCCATTGTTTGAAGTAGCAGTTTAGCAGCGCCGTTTAACCACAACACGACTGCACTTTTATTTTCAGCACAAGCACTTATGGCTGTAAAATAACTTGCGTTTTCGTATCTACAAAACTCCCGAATGCTCCAATTGCCCTGGCTTAGTGCTAATTCTTCCACTGAGACGAAATAGACCCTTATCAATCTCCTTCCAGTCCCTTCCAATGCACTCTTGTAAGCACCCCAAAGCAGCCGTGTTCAATCCGCCTTTGCAAGCCTCCAAGCCTGTCCTCCTTATGTGAGCACACACACAGCCACACACAGACTCACACACACTCACGCTCACACACATGTTGGGTTTTCATGGGTTTTTGAAACATTACATTGACTTAGATTCATTTACCGAATCAAACCTAACCCATACGCACAACCCGCTTCACCTTATTAAGCTCTTTTCTGATCTATGTTCTAATGTTTCCTCATCAAAAACAGACCTGGAGTTGTGTTTTGTTTCATTCACACATGTTTAACACACAAATCCTGCATATTTAGGCTGAGTTCTTCTCTCAAATATAAAACACTCTGTTCCACCTTGTGATGTCATGTGGTAAAATACAGGAAGTGCTCCACTGTATTTTTAAAATACATACACCTTCACTTGAATCATCTGGATTATTTTAGATCTGGAATAGAGCTACTGAACAAAAGGTAAAAGGTAACGTTGACTTGTGTGCCATGAGGTGTGAAAGCCCCCATTATGGACTTGAATTATTATGCTTATACGACCCCACACTCAGTTTAGTTGAATAGGCCTAGCTAACAAACAAAAACTGTAAACAAGTAGGGTGTTAGATTCAGAGTAGTTTCAGTGTAGTTAGCTCCTCCCTTCAGGCAGATTTAAGGCAGTGTCCTTCAGCATCTGACCTGAACTGAAGAAGCATCTTGGATGAGCTGCGAAATGTTTTCGACCAAATAAACGTTTGTCGAGTTGACAAATTGAATAGTGTTAACTTGAAAAGTACTGCTTCATGACATCACAAAGTGAAACAGAACATTTCAAGCTTGAAAGATATAGACAGATTAATAATAAAGGGTTACTTAAACATGTGTGAATGAAACAAAACACAACTCCAGGTCTGTTTTTGTTGAGTTATAACATAGCTTAAAGCTCACAAAAATCCATTCTGTGTAATATAGGACCTTTAAAGTTGCACTATGTAACATTTCTCATGAAGGGTCCGCTACTTATTTACCTAAGTTATTGCTTTACCTGGAAATTTCCACAGCATGGCGTTAAATTTATCTTACATGTATTCAATTACAGGTGTTTTTGTAGCTCAAAAAAGCCCTAAAAGCATGTGAGCAGGGTCGCCTCTCCACAGATCTGACCTGTAATTTGGCCTGATGGCGTCACCTGCTTGTTTCCATGCACTTAAGTCCTTCATAGGGACTTATAAGTTATATGGCTTTACTTTTACTCATCGCTGCCATAAATATATCGAATCATGTTGTTTATCTGTATAATAAAGAATTTACGTTTAGGTCTCCATAGTGTGAATTTGTACACAGATTTTAGTAATGTACAATGTAATATCCGCCCACACACACAAACACACACGCACACAGATAAGTCACACGCCAGGTCCTCCACAGATGCAAGATTTCTGTTGTAATCTGCCGACGGAATTAACATGAGAGATTTGAATATTCAGGGCCCCCTCCTTTCCCTCCCCCAGCTATCACTTTCTCTCATATCATTCCCCATGTGCTGCTTTCACTAATTCCCGTCTAATCTCCATAGTCAACACCTCCCTGGCCTTCCTCCCGTCCTCTCTTCCTCCCTCTCTTCTCCCACTCGTTCGCAGGCTTACTTGCGCGTGGCCAGACACACCATCGGCTTTACTGTAGAAGTCTACCAGAGTCAAGGATAAGAAGAAACAGCCTCGCGTCCTTGGCACCGATGAGACGAAGGGACGAAATACATACTGAAATAAGACTTATCAAACGTGTTGAGTTGTTGCGGGGCGGTGTAGAGGGTTAAGTAGTAACCAGACGGTGGCCGGTTGGAAAATGTATGGTGGTTGTGTCCTTGCAGATGGTGTATAGTTTGGTCGTAGTATGAAGCTAGTTCTGACAATATTTAAGTAAGTAAGTAAAGTAAGTAAAGTAAATTAAGTAAGTTAAGTAAAGTAAGAAAAATAAGGTATGCACGTAGTACATAAAGTATGTAAAGTAAGAAAGTAAGGTAAGTAAGTAAAGTAAGTAAAAGCAGGTAAGTAAAGGACATAAGTAAAGTAAGGGAAAGTAAGGGAAATAAAGTAAGTAAAGTGAAGTAAAGTAAGTAAATAAGTAAAGTAAGTAAAATAAGGTATGTAAGTAAAGTACGTAAAGTAAGAAAGTAAGGTAAGTAAGTAACTTAAGTAAAAGTAAGTAAGTAAAGGACATAAGTAAAGTAAATAAGTAAGTAAAGTAAGGAAAATAAGTAAGTAAAGTAAGTAAATAAGTAAAGTATGAAAGTAAAGTAAAATAAGCAAGTAAGTAAAGTAAATAAGTAAAGTAAGTAAATAAGTAAAGTAAATAAGTAAAGTAGGTAATTAAAGTAAGGGAGTAAAGTAAGCAAGTAAGTAAGTAAAGTACAGTAAAGTAAGTAAGTAAAGCAAGTAAAATAAGTAAAGTAAGTAAAGAACAGTAAAGTAAGTAAAATAATTAAGTAAAGTAATTAAGTAAGTAAAGTAAGCAAGTAAGTAAAGTAAGTAAAATAAGTAAGTAAAGTAAGTCAGTAAGTCAGTAAGTAAAGTAAAATAAGGAAGTAAAGTAAATAAGTAAAGCAAGTAAGTAAAGTGTGTAAAGTAAGTAAGTAAGTATGTATGTATGTATGTAAGTAATTACATAATTAAAGGCATTTTCTTTCGTGCATTTGAGCAAAAATACTGTATGTTTTGCCCCAGTACAGATACTGTTATATAAGCAGCTCTTAAAGTCAAAATAAATTGGTTGTGCATTGACTGTTGCTTTATTTCTCAGCTCAGGAAGTGCACTGTTAGTATGCTAGTTGCGGCCAGCTTTAGCGTGATAGCCAAATTCCACTTTGGTCTCTGAAAGTTGTGAAAAGCTCTTATAAACTCATCGAAGTGAAAAATTACAAGGCTTTGAATGCATACCGTGAGCGAGGAATAACTTCGGACCACTGCAAACCCTTTAAAGGAGACTATTTTTCATGTTTTAAGACAGTAAAAATCAGGTACAGCACCTTTAAAGTATGTAAAAAATGTGTATAAATAATCAAACACACTAAAAATATTGCCAACTGGTTTGCTTTCCAACCAAAAAAGTTATCAGGCCACAGGGGGAAAACATAATTGAGTAGCTGTTCTTCCTTTTATGGCTGTATAAAGACCATGTTACATCCAATGCTGCTGCTGGTCACACTTGTTAAGGTCAATTTGTGCCTGGAAGATGTGAGCAAATCAAATTATATCAGTGAAAAGGCACAGTGGGCGGGGGGCGCTGTCACTAGGCATTAGAATCCAGTGGACAATTGTATAATGTAGATGTTATGAAATACACAAGTTGGCTCCTATAGACTTATATCACCCAGTGTTTAAAGATGCACTACAGCTTTTCTAGAGGAGGGTCTGCCACCTGTTGTCTCCATGGCTACGTTCAAACTGCAGCCTGGAGTGACTCAAATCCAATTTTTTTTACCTCTATGTGACCTGTATCTGATCTTTTAATGACACAGATCCGATTTTTTCAAATGCGACCCAGGCCACTTGGATATGTGCTCCTGAAACTGATACATATCTGATCTTTTGACATGCGTTTTCAGTCTGAACGGCCAAAGCGCATTCATCCGACCTACAAGTTATCAACAAGCCACAAACGTCACTATTCTGCGCTGAAGTAGGCGAAAATTGTTAATGAACTCCGTGTCACTGAAGCGAAGCACATCGCCACTCACCACTCTTGGCTACGTCTCCACATCCACATGTTCCTTTCCAAGGACGTTGCTGCCACTGCCCCACAAAACGCCAGGGTCAAAAACCTCGTCCTTCTCCTTCTCAATCTTAAAACAAGTAAGTTGTTCATGTTCTGGCTCCGGTACGAGAGGAACTTTAAAATCTCCAGGTGCTCAATGCTCGCGTCCATGTTTGGACAACTTTCGTATACACACAGAGCACGCTCGCTGCGGTTGACGTCATCGTGTCCTCCAGTGCACATGTCGGGACACTTTTGGGCCGTTTAAAGTTCACACTGTAGTTCACATACAAGTCACATTTAATTGGAAATGTGAACGACCTCGCAAAAACATCGGATTTCACAAAAAAATCCGAATTGAGCGTTAAGCCCTGCAGTCTGAACGTAGCCCATGAGGTTTGCCCGGAATGTTCCACAGTATGGTATTAAATGTCTGTTTCTGTGGAGACCAGCAGGTGACGCCATGAGGATGAGCTGCAGGTCAGATCTGTAAAGAGGCAGCACCGCACATGGTAAGAATTCATGTTTTTCCAGGTATTTCTGAGCAATAAAAACGTGTATTAAAATAATTACTACATATATTCGATGTCTGTATAAATATCAAATGTAGAAAGTAAAACAACAATGAATGTGAGGGTAAGTCAAAATGTTTGCCTGGTAATGTATATTCACGTAACAACTGTGCAAAAAGTGGCAAAAGATCATAATTTTTCAAGAAATGCTGCCAAAATCTTTTAGACTTCAGATTTCTATGCTCAAATCAGTTGTTTTCCCAGCATGACATCTGCACGGCGGTAATGCCTGGTTCAGCAGTCTGTTCAGAAAAACTAACTACGCCATCAAATTTCCGCTACCCAAGGATTACTGTACGACCCCAGTCAAATTTGTCTCAAGCTGCTCACCCCAGGAGCCAAACTAGATTTATTACAAAATAGCCTTCACATGTGTCTTTGAAATATCATGCAATCATCTCCGAATCTCATTGGAATTAAAGGTTCTATGTTACGCAAAATGGACTCTTGTGAGCTTTAAAACCGTGTTATAATGTTGTTATCTCATCAAAAAGATATCCAGAGTTGTGTTTTGTTTCATCTACACATGTTGACTTTATTTATTATTAATTTGTTGACATCTCCAAAGCTCAAAATGCTCTACTTTGTGATCTCATGTAGTGATAGTTTTCAACTTAACAGCTACGTTTTACATTTTGTGCAGTAGAGATTGAGTAATTCCAAGGTTGAAATCGTCCAAATGATTCTAGTGAAGGTGTATGGAGTTTAAAAACACAGTGGAGCAAGCACTTTCTGTATTACGGCAAGACATCACAAGGTGGAACAGTGTTTTCCGTTTGAGAGAAGAACTAAATATGCAGAGTTTGTGTGTTAAACATGCGTGAATGAAACAAAACACAACTCCAGGTCTGTTTTTGATGAGGAAACAACATTATAACAAATCAGAAAATAGTGTCCCTCTAAATGCTAAAAACAACAGAAATAAAAGCAACATTTTGTGACGTATCTAAAACCCTAAAAATTCCTAATGACTTTTATATCAAATTATTGTAGCCTGATTCAGTGCTTTTCTGTTTAATGCACTTCTAATGCACTTTTCCCCAAACCACTCATCCCATTGCTCTGCCTCATTTATGCTTTCAGTTTGAGGTATATTTAATCCGAATGACGTATGAACTGTGACAAATAACTATATCGAGCTATTCAAGGTGCACTATGTAACTTTTCTGGAGGAGGGCTCGCCAGTCTATTGTCGCCATGGTGATTTTGTCGTTTTGGATGGAACATGACGTCAACAGGCCAAGTCACACTTCAGATCTGTGTCCAAGGCGTCCACATCTGTAAATAAAAACGCATTTCAATTTCATTTTTGAGCAATAGAAAACCTGTATTTGAGAAAATGAATGTCTAAAACCATATTGTGGAAGATTTCAGACAGTGTCTCCATAGTAACAGACACCAGAAAGGTTTCATAGCGCAGCTTTATGAAACATGAATGATAAAGTCGCAATCGGGACTAACATGCACAAATTTTTGACCATTTTTTAACACCATACCCTCTATATGATCAGTAAAGAGAAATTACTGGAAAAAAAAAAAGTCATTTACTCGTCAAAAAATCTCAAAACAAGTTAATGTGACATATCGCAACACTAGTACAAGTACAATGGCTTAGCGCACACTTCATGATCATGACTCAGTGCATCTGGTGTGCGAACTCCAGTAGAGGCAGATCTGAGGTGAAGTTGGCCGCACTAGCACAAAGCGCTGTAAGGGGGCGCTGGAACGAGCCTGTGGTGTTTTTGTCGCTCGTCATGGTTAAGTCTCGCACCTTCTGCCACAACTGTGAAAACACTGAGCTTTCATAAAGCGCATACACACAGTCACACACATGTTCTGTGGTTTACTAGAAAAAGGAAGACACACAAGTAAAAAAAAAAAATGGAGAAAAAAGTAACAATGGCCAAATATTATGGTAAAATGCTGTGAATGCGTCTCTCTATCTCAATCTCAGAATACAAATCTTAATTCTCATCTAAATTCCAATTAGATCCAAATCCATTATTGAAATCTAAATCCAAATCTAAATCTAAAACCAAATTTAACTTCAAATCCAATTTAAAAGGCACAGTTTGAAACTTTCTGGAGGTGGCACCTGCATGATTCCTTTGGCTACAGTATTCCACAGTACTGCATAAAACTATTTCCATGTAACAGCATTTTCACAAAAACAAGCAGAAGGGGCCGTCCTCCAGGTCAAGTAAAAATAAGGTTTGTGAAGATGCAAGTCTGCATGTTTTTTCAGTGCAATAAATAACTAAAATGATTTATTTTTTACTTTGGCTAAAAAGTTACCTGCTGTTGGTTCAAATAACAGTAGCATATTTATTGTGTTTCAAGTTCCTGTCACACAGTAGTATCTGACCATTTATGTCAGAGCTATTCCTTCAGTATAAACATAACAGTAGCATATTTATTGTGTTACCTTCAGTACCACACAGTATATTCAGAGGTTACCTTTATCTTTAAAATCGATATCTAATCCTTATGGTCATGTTTTAAAAAGTTTATTTGTGATTTCTTGATGTTGGCTGCACTGAAATGGAGCAAAGGATTGTGGTAGATGGCCACATTTTTATAGCGCTTTTCCACCTTCTTGGAACTCAAAGCAATTCATCGTATTTTTCAGACCATAAGTCGCACTTTTTTTCATGGTTTGACTGGTCCTGGGACTTATACTCTGGATTTTCACACTGCCATTCTCAAGAGGGCATTCTAGGTTTGTGTGTCAATATCCTGTACAACTGTCACTTCGCCCTCTACTGCGCATGTCTCCTGCAGAAAGAGCCTCTGTCCTGCTGCAAGTTGTGAAATATTCAGCCAAAAACAATTATCGAGCAACAGAAAGAAAGTCTGGAGTGAATCTGGAAGTCATTGGATGGATCGACAAAGCCTGGACTTCACAAATTTCCCCCAAAAAGTGCAACTTATATGTTTTTTTCTTCTTCATTAAACATTTTTTGGCTGGTGTGACTTACACTTATGACTTATAATATGGTACGTTTTTTAAACTTCATCCTACTCCTTTTGAGCACCAGGTCCCAAATATATCATGTACATATCACTATTTTTGTTATTGTTTTTGAACTTTGTTGTACCTGGCTCAAACAAATAAATAAATGAATGAAAAACAAAGAAATAAATGAATGGTCCATCAAGGAACCACTCACAAATTGACAGACCAGTGTGTGCACAGACACAGGGAGTGAGGTTTAAGGCTCTTGCTCAAGGACACAAGAACAGCATCCATCTGTGGGAGCTGGAATCGCACCGTCAACCAGTGAGTCAGTGGATTTGAGGTGGATATGAAGCACCAACTGAGCCACCATTACCATTTCATCCATAGCAAACACTTCATAATCTGTAATTATTTCAACGACTAAAACCTTAACTAAAACGCCAATCACAATTACAAGTACAAGTACACGCTATCGAAAGTACTTGTGTAATACTTTCCATTTTGCACTATAGTCTATAAGCGCACAGTCTGGTCCAGAGCGTGGCGGAGTTCAGGGCCGTGCTAAGTGAGAGCTCTCTGGTGAACCGCAAAGTACCTCTCGCCCTCCGCTAACCGTCTGCTTTTATCCAATCACATCCCAGCCATAAATTATACACAAAAGCCACTTACATTTGATTCAATTAGGCTGTCCCTGTTTTATCTGGTCTACCCCCGCTGTGCTGTAGCCTCCTTTGTACCGGCCGTATCCTCTCAGAGTGAGTACTGGATTTGTGTAAGAAGTACAGATAGTTTTTTTTTTAGTCTTATCTGCTACGAGGCTTAGGTTTCTTTGAATAGTTAAAATGTCCAGTGGAGTCTGTTCATGCAGCACCCCGCCAGCTATGCAAAAATGTTCTACCAGAAAGTACTTTTTTTTGTTTCTTTGTGTTTTCATTTCTTAAACACCATGTACCTTCCTTACTGTGGGCTTTGTCACCTTCTTGTTTCCATGGAGATGTTGTAGCTTTGCCTGGGATGTTCCACAATATCGTATTACGCTCCGTTGCGTGTATTGAGTACCGTATTTTTCGGACCATAAGCAGCACTTTTTTTCATGGTTTGAGTGGTCCTGCAGGAGTGACTTAGATATTTAAAATGTTCACACTGACAGCCTAGAGAGGGCGCTCTAGTCTTGTGTGTCAGTATCTGCTGCTTTCTATTACTCCTGTACCACTGTCACTTGGCTCTACTGCGCATGTCTCCTGCAGAAAGAGCCGCTGTCCTGTCTTGAATCAAGTCAGTCGATTGCACTGAAGATTTAAAACTGAAGATTTAAAAATTTAAGAGACTTCCATCCTGTCGGGATTCAGAAAGACCAGAATAATGCTGCTGAGTCTGACGACAGCTACACAGAAACGGCGCTCCGTTTATCTCCAGAGGTCGCAGAGTTGCTCAGAAGTGACACGAGGATGAAGAATTCAATGGATTTAGTGATTTGGAGTGAGATGAAGAGTTTGGTAAACTTGTTCTGTTCTGTTGTTTATGTTATAGTTATCTGAAGAACTGTTCATATGTCACGTTAACAGCCTGTTGTTCTCTGTTCTGTTGTTTTTACTATAATTTGCCTTTCAAGATGAAATGTCGGTTCCTGGTCTCTGATTTCATAAAAAAATATCTCCCAAAAAGTGCGACTTATATGTTTTTTTCTTCTTCATTATGCATTTTTTTGGCTGGTGCAAGTTATACTCCAGAGCCACTTTTAGTCCAAAAAACACGGTACTCAAAAGTGTTTTGTTGCCGTGTTTAAAAAAAACATTCTTCAAGTGAGCGACCTCTTCATAGACCAAACCTGTAGCATCATCTGCTTGTCTACATCAGATACATTTAATGCTATACTGGGGAACATTCCAGGCAAAGTAATAACACTGTCATGGAGAGAAGAAGGTTGAGGACTCTTCTCCAAAAAAGTTATATGATGCACCTTTAAAATGTGCTTCTCATCTGCTCCAGAACTAGAACTTTCCCAAAACTGCAAATTTCCATGAACTGTATTTAGTATTAGTATATTTTAGTATTTAAAATATGATAATCTAAGTTTGAAAGTCTGTATTTACACACAAATTGCTATTTCTTATATATGACTACTTTACAAATAGAGTGAAAAAACAGAATTCAGCATGGCAGGAGGTAACACTTTTTCGAATGGAGTGCTCAGAACATGGAAATGAAAACACACACTCACACACTTAGCACTGTACTCTGTACTGGCTCAAGGTTGACTGTCATAGAATAGTGGAAAAAATTAAAATGTCCTCAAATTCTGAAATTCACAAGATTTCTTTTCTGCTTTGGGCAAACCAATTTCAATGATTTAGTAACACAAAACGCTCTTTCACGACGAGAGAGAAGACATGCAACTGCAAGCCTTGCCCACCGACACGCCATCAGTACGGACTTGAACCATCAACCTTTAAAACACGACCAACCCTGTACAGTTTCAAGTGCACATATATAAGATACTCTCGTTTCCAGGCCAGTAATATTAACCTCCTCTCATTGCCGAAAACAAGGTTAACTCCCCCTTTACCAACCCCCTTGTGTTTCCTTGACTCTCTCCTTCACCTCTCTCCTATCCTCTTTCCTATCTCCTAGCTCCTACCCTCCTAACACTCACTTCCCCCCTCTTCCTCCTCCCCCTCCTCATCTTCATCATCCCCTTTTCGCAGTCCAGTCCATCCCTCTTTCATTAGGCGAGAGCTAACTCAATCTCATCAGATGGAATAACCGAATAAGGGGGCTACTTAGTTGTTTTAGCGAAGGATCGGACTGGGGGGTTTATGGGTAAGGATGCTAGCCTCAGCATTTGCCGAGGTGCAATTTTAGTCACGCTTCTCGATATACGGGATAAAAGTGGGTCAGGCAGGGCAATGATGTAGTCTATGTAAAAAGACCATTGAACATACCGTGTAAGGGAAGGTCATTGGAAGGATTTTTTTTTTTACATAGAGCCACACCATTTCATTTTTTGCGCATGTTTTTAAGAGTGAGCTCGCAAATCTAGTCTGCCTGGTTCTAGAGTAAAAAATTACAACCTTAACTAAAGCTCCTCCATGTTTTTAAACTCTATAACCCTTGGTATTCCTCAGTTCAAGTCACTAGTTTTATTTTATTCTCCAGAAATGGCTAAAATATGTGTCATTTACCGTAACTTCCGGACTATAAGCCTCTACTTTTTTCTAACACTTTGAACCCTGCGGCTATTAAAACGATGTGGTGAATATATGGACGGATTCTTTGTTTGGCGCATTTTCCATTCATATAAACAGTCTATGGTTTGGCAACACAGTGGATACGAGCAGCCTAAGTGTAGAAAACGCCGCTGTGTATGCGATTACATATGGATCTAGGGTTCATGCGAAGTTGCGACACTAGCTCGCGATATTGTCAGGGGACTCAAATAGTTTATTGCCTTGTGATAAATTAAGTTATGATGCTAAATTAACATTAGTGAGGGGAATACGTCTCATCCGTATGTGTAAATGACGACAAGAAACCTCTCAAACTTCAGTAGACATCCACTCGTACCTGATTGATAGAACTAACCACGCCCCGGAGAGAGTCTGAAATCTGCTGAAATCCTCCAAGACACTGACATGATACAGACAGGACAGAGGCTCTTTCTGCAGGAGACATGCGCAGAAGAGCACGTGGAGAGACGGGGGCGATGTGCAGAGGAAGATGCTCGTTTAATTGTGTTTTGAACAGTTATTTTGCGCTTCATACACACACACTCCTCATGGAAAATACACGAAGAAATGCAGATGATGCAGCTTTTAAGGTAATGGTGACTGATGTAGCTGTGGAAGAAGGAAACAAAGCTGCTGCACGTGAGCTCTGCATCAATGAGTTAATGGTGCAGTTTTGGCGACTGCAGTGCGGCAAACTGACTCAATGCAAAAAGATGACAACAAAGCTTTCAGAGGCGATAAAAGCAGACAGCCCGAACTTGAAAATGTTCTTGAAGACGTGGACACCTGCAGCTTATATTCAGGTGTGGCCGATATATGTACAGTTTAAAATTTAGTTAAAATTTAGTTGATGCGGCTTATATTCAGGTGCACTCAATAGTCTGGACTTTACGGTATTTGTATTGTATTTGTATTTATTTTGGGCAAGTAAAGATTTACATTCTTGTACAATGGAAGATAGAACATAAGTGAAATCATAATAGAAATAAAAATAACCACCACAAAAATTTGCCCAAAAAGGAGAGGGAAGAAGAAAACGCCTTAGCCTTAGTTCATTGTTTAAATTGAGTTTGTGAAAGATAATTTTGCTACGTTTAGAGATTTAAAGATTGGAACTGCTGTAATCCCCAAACTAAATATTACACAATTTTCATATATTTCAAGTAGTATAACCTGGAAGATTTCTAGGAATTGAACCCGGGACCTTTCTGTGGTGAAGTGCTACAGGAGTCACAACATGTCAGATGAACTTCCTGATACTGAAGCAGAAATCTAATTTTGTTTCCACGGCGACATAAACAAGCCGACATAAAGTCCTTAATCAAGAGCAGTGCCATTTTGACCTTTCCATTCACAGGTGGATATGGCACATAAACATTTAACCATCTGCAGAGAGAACACGAGCTGTTTTGATTTTCTGAAATATTGAACAAGCAATTTGACCCTTATTTTTACTGAAGACAGATCAATATATCAATTGACTGATATATTGAGCAGATATTTGCACCTTTTAGTGTATTGGCTCATCCTTAAATCTCCAGCACACGCCAATATTTTATTTTTGCTGACCTGCTGCCTGGAGTATACACAAAGCTTTATTTAACATTTTAATGCAAATAGACAACTGCTCAAAATGTCAGTACATTGTGCTAAAAAGGGACTGTAGGTAGGAGTGTGCAAAAATATCAAAATATCAATATATTTTATTGTTTAATGCGCTGATACAGAATCATATCGTGTGCTGCTGTATTGATATATCACCAAGAGTATTTTTTTTTATATTTTACTAAATTATCTTGTTACAGTGTTACAGTTTTGTTGTTTGTTGTTTTCACTGTTTTAATGAGTAAAATGTTTGTGTTGTATATTAATTTTGCACAAGAAGTGGTTTAATGGACTTTTAGTATCACAGCCTTTGTGTCAAATTGTATCAAATTGTTTGAAATATATCGTATTGAATCGAAACCTCACTGTATCGAGGTATGTATCATATCAGCAAATACTTAATGATGCCTAAACTTAACTATAACTAAGTTTGTCATAAATAAAAATTATTTAAAGCAGACATGTGAAACTCAGGCCCAGGGGGCTAAATTTAGCCCGTGATATGATTATATTTGGCCTGCGAGATAATATCAAATATGTATTAGAGCTGGCCCATCCAGCTACAGAAAGGCTATAGAGACATTATTTAAAATGTTGTTATTTTTACATTGTGCTTGTTCTGGATTCAATGTTTAAGCAAAACTATTATTAAACATTTATTTTAATAAGAAAAGGTTTAACATTACATATCTCGAAAGAAGAGAAAACATACAAATGTTGTAGTCCCAGTTTTTAATTTTGGCCTCTGTGAATTTCAGTTTGACACCCCTGATTTAAAGGATTTGGAGAAAATAATCAAAATTGGTCCAAAAATATTGGCAAAGCTTATCGACTATTGACTGCTCTGGATTCTAAACAATCAATATCGGCATTGGTCATGAAAAAAACCCTTATCAGTTGATCTCAAACTTTTACTTTAATTGAAAAAAAGGTGAAAAACAGAATGAGTCCAATGTTACTCTTCCTATACATTATATATTCTGAGCATCCTAATTACTCACCACAATGAGTTTGTAAATGTGGAATTTTGCTGTTGTGGTAAGGCAACAACACCAACTAGCATGCTAACTGCACACTTTCTGATTTTCGGACAGTACACAGTGGACTTATTTGAACCTCAAGAGCTGCTTAGACCATCCATCTGTACTGAGACAAGACAGATTTTGCCCAAATACAAGAAAAAAAAATCATGTCCAGGCCCTTTAACAATTTATTTTCTACTTTCTCCTGTGTTCAGGCGTATTTCATTTTGTCCGACAACAACAACAAAAAAACACCGGGCAAGCAGAAGTTACGAGCCAAGTTTTGTCAATAAGTACAACCCCGCAGTCAGACCATTCCACGCTTTATGAACACGCATTTCCTGTAGATTTTCTCAGCGCGAACACAACTAAAATTCGACTTCCACTTTCTCACAAACATCTCTGTAGTTCCCTCAGCTCCCTGGCAGTACTTGATGGGCGATGATTGTTCATTTACACCATCTGTCTCGCTCACGAATCCTCTCCCACAACGTTAAATAGCATGGTGCTGGCGTAGCTTTCAACCCGGTGCCAGCCGTGCCTCGGTGCGGTCCCCGAAGACGCAGCCAAGCCCAAAGAGAAAGTCATAAATCAGCCTTGCCCCCGAACCCGTCCCCGTTTTCTTCTCGCTCACTTTCTTTCATCTCTTCATCTGTTCCTCCATCTCTCTATCCCTCCATCCTTTCATCCTCGGCGCCCGTGAGAGGGGAGGGATGAGGCAGCAGCAGTGACGCACTAGCACTAGGATTCCCTCACCGTGCTCGCCGCTCGTTAGGTATTTTTAGAAGTCGTTTTGGAACTTCTGATTAACGTCGGTTTGGGTAGATGGAGGTTTTAGAGGTTTGTGCCGAGATGTGTATGTATTTTAGCCTTGGTTTAGTCCCACTAGATTAGGCCTGGTTTAGTTCTAGTCCACTAATTTAGTCCTGGTTTAGTCCTTTTTGCCTCAGTTAGTCATGTTCAGGTCTACTTAAGTTAATTTAGCGCTGGTTTAGTCCTGTCTAGCCAAGTTAGTCCTGGTTTAGTCCTATTTGGCTGGTTATTATAATCATTTCACTCTGGTCTTGGTTTAGTACGATTTTAGCCAGTTTTGTTCTGTTTAAGTAGTCCTATTTTAGCTAAATTAGTCCTGGTTTACTAGTACTATTTTAGGTAGTTTAGTCCTGATTTAGTAGTACTACTTTGGCGACTTTAGTCCTTGTTTAGAAGTACTATTTTACCTAGTTAGTTCTGGTTTAGTAGGACTATTTTAGCCAGTTTTGTTCTGGTTAAGTAGTACCATTTTAACTATTTTAGTCTTGGTTTAGTAGTACTATTTTTGCTGGTTTAGTAGAACTATTTTAAGTAGTTTAGTACTATTTAGGTACTTTAGTTCTGGTTTAGAAGTACTATTTTAGCTAGTTTAGTCCTGGTTTAAAAGTACTTTTTTTTGGCTACTTTAGTCCTGATTTAGAATAACTATTTTAACTACTTTAATCCTGGTCTAGCAGTACTATTTTAGCTGGTTTAGTCCTGATTTAATAGTACTATTTTAGGTGGTTTAGTTTTGGTTTACTAGTACTATTTTAACCTGTTTATTCCTGGTTAAATAGTCATATTTTAGTAAATTTAGTCCTGGTTTAGTCATATCATTTTAACTGGTTTAGTCCTGGTTTATTAGTACTATTTTAGGTAGTTTAATTCTGGTTTACAGTATTATTTTAGCTTCTTTAGACCAAATTTACTAGAACTATTTTATCTAGTTTAGTCCTGATTTAGTAGTACTATTTTAAGAAGTTTAGTTCTAGTTTACTAGTACAATTTTAGCTATATTACTACTGGTTTAGTAGTACTATTTTAGCTAGTATAGTCCTGGTAGAGTAGTATTATTTTAGCAGGTTTAGATCTGACTTGGTAGTACCATTTTAAGCAGTTTAGTCCTGGTTTAGTAGTACTGTTTTAGCTTGTTTAGTTCTGTTTTAGTTGTACTATTTTGACTACTTTAGTCCTGGTTAAGTAGTACTATTTTAGGTAGTTTACTCTTGGTTTAGTAATACTATTATAGCAGGTTTAGTCCTGGTTTAGTAGTACGATTTTAGCCAGTTTTGTTCTGGTTAAGTAGTACCATTTTAGCTACTTTAGTTCTGCTTAAGGAGTTCGATGTTAACTACTTTAGCCCTGGTTTAGTAATACTTTTTAACCTAGTTTAGTAGGCCTACTTTATCTCGTTCAGTCCTTGGTTCAGACCCTGGTTTAGCCCCACTATAGCTGGTTTAGCCCTGGTTTAGTCTTATTTTCCTTGTTTAGTCCTGTTTAGTTCTACCTGAGCTAATTTAGCCCTAGTTCAGTCCAGTTTTAGCTAGTTATGACCTGATTTTGTAGTCATATTTTAGCCAGTTTTGTTCTGCTTAAGTAGTACCATTTTAACTATTTTAGTCTTGTTTTAGTAGTACTATTTTACCTAGTTTAGTCCTGGTTTACTAGTACTATTTTACCTAGTTTAGTTCTAGTTTAGTAGCCCCTCTTTATCTCATTCAGTCCTTGTTCAGTTTACTTTAGTTTTTGACCCTGGTTTAGTCCCACTATAGCCCTGGTTTAGTCCTATTTAGTTCTACCTGAGCTAATTTAGCCCTGGTTCAGTCCAGTTTTAGTTAATTAGGATCTGATTTTGTAGTCCTATTTCAGCTTTTCAGTCCTAGTTCAGTCTACTTTAATCAACTTTTACTATTTCAGCCTTGTTCAGTTCAGCCTTAGTTAACTTAGCCCTGGTTTAGTCCGGTCTTTTCCCAATTTAGCCAATTTACTCCTGGTTTATTTCTTTTCTATCTAACGTAGTCCAGGTTTAGTCCTATTTTAGCGAGTTCAGTCTCCTTTAGTCAACTTTTACTACTTTACTTTTCCAATTTTAGCCCTGGTTTCAGCCCTAATATATCTATTTCAGCTCTGGTTCAGCCCAATTAAGTAATTTGCCCCTGGTTGACTCCTACTCTCACTAAATTAATCCTGGTTTAGTCCCCAAAATCTGCAATGTTGCCATAGTCATTAACAAAACCAAAAATGATCCTACAAAACGTCCTCAAAACAGTAAGCTCAAACCAGTGAACCATTTCGTAAATACAGTAAAGCGACAGAACCACATTTAAAACCAAAGGCAGCTCAAGGTGACATCTCGTCCTGTGCTTTTGTCACGGTGTCAGGGAGAAACAGGGGAGCACGGGTAAAAAAAACGAGGGAGGAAAGAGAAGAGAAAGTGGAGAGATAGAGAGAGCCCTAAATAGAACAATTGTACAGTAGTAGTACCACCACCACGATCTCACCGCGGGCTACACCACACATGGGCCAACCAGTCATGTGTCCAACCTGACCTTGAGTTATCAGATCCCCAAACACTTTACAGTATAGAGCAGTTCAGATATGCAGGGACCGCACATTTGAGGCGTGGGAATAAAGATGATTGATCGCAGAACAGTGGAGAGGAATTTTCATTTTAATAATTGCTACGAAAGCCAAAAAAGTGCTTCTACGAAAATCTAAATCTTGACACCGTGACAAGGACATAAATACAGCTGGAAAGAGGCGACATTTCCCGTGTACTGTATTTTTCAGGCTATAAGTCGCTCTGAAGTACAAGTCGCACAGGCCAAAAAAAAAAAAGCGTAATGAATAAGAAAACACATATATAAGTCGCACTTTTGGGGGAAATTTATTTTATAAAATCAGAGACCAGTACCCGACATTACATCTTGAAAGGCAAGTGAAGAAGCTCAGATAACTATAGCATAAACAAGATAACAAATTTACCAAACTCTCGATCTCACTCCAGATCACTAAATCTATTGAATTCTTGATCCTCAGTGTCACTTCTGGGCAACTCCGCGACATCCAGAGGTACGAGCTACGCAGAATAGGCCGCTTCCTCTGCTGCATAGCTGTTGTCAGACTCAGCATCAGTTCCAGTTAGAATTATTCAGGCCTTTCTGAATCCCAACAGGATGGTTTCGTTTGTCACTGAAGTCCAAGCCAAGTCGATCCATCCAATGACTTTCAGGAATGTTGCATGGCGCACCCTCCTGATGTCATAAATTTCTCGCTCACTCCAAACTTTCTTTCTGCTGCTTGATTACCGTTTTCGGCTGCAGATTTCACTACTTGCAGTTTGTAATCTGCAAAATATGATTTTCTTTTTGGGGGCATTTGTGTTCAGTCTTCTCAATTGTCTTAATAAGTTTGTTTAAATGTTAAATTTTCATTGGTACACAAGTAATGGTGCGATCCACTGACATGATACAGACAGGACAGTGGCTCTTTCTGCAGGAGACATGCGCAGTAGACTGAAGTGACAGTGATACCGGAGTAACAGGAGCAGCAGATGTGAAAATTTTAATATATAAGTCGCAGGACCACCCAAAACCATGAAAAAAAGTGCGACTTATAGATGCTGTTGTCCACTGGAAATTTAACCACAATGTACACTATGGGGTAAAATGTCATATAGAGTCACCAAGTAGAGCAGGGGTGTCAAACTCATTTTGGTCCGGGGGCCGTATCCAACCTACTTTGATCCCAAAGGGGCCGGATCAGAAAACTCATGGCATATACACCCCAAAAATAACAGTAAGTTCAAATATTTGTGCAGAGAAATGCAAATCTATTACAGAAATCTTAATATTATGAACAACCTGAAACTTTAAGAAAAATTAAATTTCAACATTTAAAATATTTTAGAAGAAAATCACCCAAGGGCCACATTAAAGGTCTTGGAGGGCCGGATCTGGCCCCCGGGCCGTATGTTTGACACCTGTGAAGTAGAGTTTTATTTTAAGATGGTCTAAACTTCTATTGGATAAAGCACGATTAATGACCACAAACTTTAGACACATCCATGATAGAGGAACATTGTGGCCCGGTTACCACCTGGACGGGAGAGACCAGGTGCTACAGTGGGACGCCAGCTGTTGTGTTCTTAGGCAAGACACTTCACCCACATTGCCTAGTATGAATGCGTTGCGTGTGTGAGAGAGAGATTTGGTGGCGGTCGGAGGGGCTGACGGCGCAGGATGGCAGCTTCACTTTCTTCATTCAGTCAGCCACAGTAACACATTAACACCGCAGAGAGTAGAGTGAATGAATAAAACACTCTAAAGTACTTTGGGTGTCTTGAAAAGCGCTACAGAAATCCAGTGATTGATGAACTGCACTTAGAGGCAGGTAGTTGATTCCATTCAGTTTTCAGTTCAACAATATGCATGACCACGAGGATTGTCACAGGCTGTCGCTTCCATATGGTTCTCGACTCTAACAAAAAGCCTTTTACAAACGCGTGGGCGAAATCAGTCAGTCTAATGTTTTTTCACAAATAGCAATGTATAAATCTTCAACTAATGATTGAGGAATGACCTAATTTATCAGCCTGGCTTTCCAAAATGGCCTCTAAAAGCAGCGCTCCATCTATAGTCATAGATGTCAAAAATGCTGCATTGCCTACTCTGTTAAAACTACACGAGCATTAGTTAAACAAACATTTACCCACTGATCCAAAAGTTGTTGGTTTGATTCCCAAAGTATCAATGAAGATGTTGACCTTTTGTAATTCTTCATTTATTTTTTTAAGTGGTATGAAAAAGACAAATACAGTATAATATGTGAGGTGTGTCTTTGTTTTTAATAATTATTCATGTGTAAGCATCAAAGTAAAGGGTCAAACTGGTCTTAGTTTTTATAAATTCAGTCCACTGTTTCCATTTGCTCTTAAATTTGTCTTGTTGCAGTCTCCCTGGTTACAGCTTTCTTGCACTACAAAATCTGGAACACCCATCAGAGCTAAGACCGTTTTTGTGACTCAAAATGTTGACATCACTACTCCAGTCTGTGGCTGTATGAGTGCCTATAGTGATACTTCCATTTCTGAAGTCCTGATGCAAATATTATTGTGTTCTGTTTTTCATTTTATTTTTTGTATATAAATTGTGTTTTGTGTAAATACAGGGTACCTCCAGGTTTAACTACCCCAAATTTTAGACTTTTTAAAGACCTTTTTAGCTGGAGGAAGTGTACGTGGAAAGGGAAGTCTGGGAGTCCCTGCTTAGACTGCTGCCTCCGCGACCCGGCCCCGGATTAGCGGAAGAAAATGGAATGGAATGGAAGACCTTTTTGAGACCACTTCAATGAAATTTTAGACCAACATCGCGCCCATTATGCGGTCGAAAAACACCAGATCCACCAGATACGGTACTATGTCTAAAATCTAAGAGCCACTGTGGATTAAACCTGCACGATCCAAACCCCATGATCCAACATCTTCCTTCACTGTACTGATCGTTTACTCAATGCCGCCGGCACCAGAAACCAAAGTATTGTTTGCACATACTCCACATTAAACGTTCATTTCACGTTGTTGTTTTTTTTTTCCTCCCTCCATTTAACATTGCACTACAGCCTGGTTGAGTATACAAAAAATAGTCTAATCAAATTTAAGACCTTTGAGAAAAAAATAAGACTTGGACCACACAATTTAAGACTTCTTAAGGCCTTAATTTAGGAACATGAAATTTAAGGGCCTTTTTTAAAGACTTTTAAGACCCAATACACCAATGCACCACTTTAAAACAGAGTGAACACCTGTTTCCATTCAACAATTGTGATCAAATTTTTTCTGGGACTGATCACATGATGGTGGGTCATGTGACTGAACCTGAGCCTATTGTGACAGGTGTGAAAGTGAACCTTTCACGTCTGAAGACGGGCTTGGCCTGCAATGTCTCATTGTCATTGAAGAAAAAATTTGGTAGCTTCAAAGAACTGCAGTGCGGATCTCTTTCTTTTTTTGCACTATTTTTGTCTTTGGACCCAGCACACAGTTACACGTCTCTTTCTGCCAGTATTGATTCCCACAAGCTACACTGTGGTTGTGTCCTTGAGCAAGATGTTTCTGTCACCACATGGCAAGCTACTCTGAGTGTCTAGAAAGTTGCTATGCAGAATATAAAAGGTAAACTATCTGGCATCGGAATGATCTAACTCCATGGAGACAAGCAGGTGCTGCCGACACATCGAGTTACAGGTCAAATCTGTGGAGAGGCAAAGTGAGAATACGTGTTTTTCAAGGCAAAACAACACCCACAATGAAATAAACGCGAGCTAGATTTCCAGGTAAGCCTCACCTTCACGTGAGAGGTGGAGAGAAAGTTCCACAGTGCATCTTTAAAGTTGTATTAGGGTAATCTAGCAGCCAATATTTAGTCTACAATAAGAATGCACATTACAGAACATTATATCAAATCAACATAAACATCCTGCTTGATTATAACCATTTGCAAGTCCAACGCTGCTAACGGCCTTTCTCTCTCTCTCTCTCTCTCTCCATCGCTGACACACTTTTAACAGGATTGCGGTTGCTATGGTAACCCAGTGCAGTCCGAGGATTCCAGAGTAGAGGAAGGAGAAGAAGTGTCTGCGGGGGAACGGCAGCAGAGGAGAGCTGAGGACAGGAAGCGGTGCTATCCGCTCGCTGTCTTTTAGATCATTCGTGTTTACATTTCTCACTGATTGTTTCCTCCGTGTCTAATTTCGCAAGGTTCCTAGCTCCGCCCACTCAACCTCCTCTGTTCAAAACACGGTATTCTACTGCAGTATCAAGGGAAAAATACATATGGCAGTGTTTCTAGAGGTGAAATATTATGTATTGACATATGGCGCATTGCTCAAAATCGAGATTTACGCAAACGTTTTTAATGAAATTGTTTTTGAAATTGTATGTTTAGGATTAAAGCTCCAATATTACACAAAATTGAGCAAAAATTGAGCTTTAATCCATGTTAAAATGCTGTTACCACCTCAAAAACGTGCCTGGAGTTGTGCTTTTTTGTTTCATTCAGACACGTTTGAGGCATGTGGAGTTTAAAAACACAATAAAGCACTCCCTGTATTATCTCATGACTTCACAAAGAGGAGTGTTTTCCGTTTGAGAAAAGAACTCAGTCTAAATGTGCAGGGTTTGTGTGTTAAACATGTGTAAATGAAAAGAAAAAAATCACAACTCTAGGTGTGTTTGTGACGAGGAAACAACATGGATCAGAAAATATCCTAATACGGGGCCTTTAATCTGTTGTATTTTCAATTTCAACTAATAAACGTGGTCTTTTGTTCAGATAAGACTAGATAAAAACACCTGACATACCCCCTATCAACTAGAATCATTTTCCACTACGGTATCCATCGTATTAAACCTCGCTTTCATTACGCCTGCTAATATATGGGGTCCGTGGCTTTTTAATGACCGGCTGTATTGTGGTCCGGAGCTCCATGGTTCTCTTGAGGCCCGTGTTACTGCTGACCCCACACTTCGCAGTCTTCGCTGGGCCTCGTGGTGTGGTCGTTTCATTGATCTCTGGTCCTACTGCGCACTGCTACACTGGGAGATGAAGCACGAGTCTGGACAAGTGCAGAATAGTGGTGATAACGAATGGCGATGTCGTAAAAGCAGATTATGTAGAAGTGCTGGTTTTAAGTAACTACACCTTAATGGGGCCATAACAGGATATTTTCTGATCTATGTTATCTTGTTTAATCATCGCAGACAGACCTGGAGTTGTGTTTTGTTTCAGTCACACATGTTTAACACACAAACCCTGCATATTTAGACTGATTTCTTCTCTCAAACAGGAAACACTTGGGATGTCATGTAATACTACAGGAATTGCTCCTCTGTGTGTTTTAAACTCCATACACCTTCACTACATTTCCCTGAAACTGCCAATCTCTACTGAACTGAAAGTAAAATGCAGGTGTTAACTTTAAAACTACAGCTTCATGACATCACAAGCTGGAACAGATGTACACGGACTAATTATAAAGAGTTACTCAAACACAAAACTTAACTCCAGGTATGTTTTGGTTGAGGTAACCACATTATAACTCACTGAAACGAATCACTGTATCACCGTAACTGAAATGATTTGCTTCCAGACCCCTTGTTTCTGTGTCCAGAATCAAAACCTTCTCTATCCACACAGTAATGCGAAACCGCCTGAAACGCTTGTCACATGACTAGGCTGGTGTCACGATGTCACGTGGATGGTAAAAACAAGGAAGTGGAGCAACGTGTCTGAAGTTGCAGCTGCCGATTTCGAGCTGAGGAAGATTGCAAGCATCTTTTTGTGGACCGACGACAAAGTTCAGTTGTTTGTTTAATGTTCAATAGCGTCACATGATCGATGTCACGAACCCAGCGAATCAGGAAGGCGCAGGTCACAGTGACGTGGTCCAATAAGGACGCAACTAGAGCTCCTACGTCAGCGTATCAGCGTTTTCAGGCGTCCACACAGTGCTGAATCAGATCTGGACTGGCAGCGCCATATCGTTCCATCTCTGGAGCAGTTTTCCATCGGATTAGTGTGGACAAACACCGCATCCGCAACAAATACGACTCGAATACATACTTGTGTGGACGGGGCCATAGAAAGCTCACAAGAGTCAATTTTGCGTAATACAGGAGCTTTAATTAGCCTAACACATAACATATTTACATCATCATGTTGCCTTTTATTGTATTGAAAATGCTATCTCTGCCCAAATACAACAAGTTAACATGCTTTATGAGTTTCACTTTCTTTTTTTGATGTTCCCAGTCTTTCCTCCTTTAGCACTCTGAAGGGGGAGTGACATGCACCCCCCAAATGAAACTTATACACATCGCATCAGGTTTGTGAAGTTGCTGCGTACAGTTTTGTACCATGTTTTTGTAGATTTATGGAGAATTGTCGTGTGGGAGCATGTGGGTGACGTAGGTTTGTGGGCGGAGCATTGCACAGAATCTTGCAGCTAACAGTGAGGGCCTGAGAGATCACAAAAATACTCAAACATGCATGGACGACATCTAAAACCTCTTCAAGTATGTTTTTGCTGAGAAAACAACATTCTAACATGGTAGAAAGAAAAAAAATCAATTCTGCATAATGTCACCTCTTTAAGAAAGATTCAGACTTCGTTACTGCTTCATTAACGAAGGTCAGGGGTTAAGGTTAAGATATTCTCTCTATATTCAATACAGACCATCTCTCTGTCTGTCTGCTCACCACTTTCACTCATTGATTCAGCACAAATCCTTTCCTTTTTTCAATCCCCTATGATTTTTTCTTTTCTTTCTTTTTTCCTCATAAGAAGTCATGTTTGTTTTGGTCTTTGTCGAGTATTGGATGAGGGTGCATTCTTGGCTGGCCAGGCAAGACTGACAAACCACCAGCAATGAAAACTTTGTTGCGGAAAGTCACAAAAGAAAGGAAATTACATAGGATTCTTGTACTTTAGGATTACAAAGATCATTTGTGTGTTGTAAATATAATAACCAATTAATACACAAGTGAGAAAATTCATTATAGACAGTAGGATTTGTAAGAAAATATAAAAAATCTGATACTATTCAATAATTAACTAGTATTGAAAGTCCCAGGACAGAGTTTTTATCATCATGGTATCAGAATCTGTATTGAGCATCAAGTCTTAGTCTTGTCTTTAAAATTAAGTTTTAAATTTTAGTATCGTGACAACACTAATTTACAGTTCTGGTCTAAAAGCGACAATAGAGAAATGGGAATTCTGTGGTTTTCTACTCAATTATGCCAAATATCCCCTGTCAAAATAAGTGCAAATTAAAAAATGTCAAATCAAAATGGGAAAAAAACCCTCTTTGAAACTCATGTGTCAAAGCGAGCTCATTTAAAAAGATGTGATTTGGTGATATTGAATTAATCCTGAATCAGTGAGATCTAGGTCGCTGCAAAACGGAAAGGAGCTGCGGGCTGTGTGCAGAGTTTGTTTACTTTTTTAACAACCTTGAACGTCAATCTTCAGAGACTCTCAAAGAACACCAGAGGAGATTTGGGCTTTTGAATAGTGTTTTGCTAAAAGCCAAGATAAAAATGTACTGAACTAGACTTAGAGAGTTTTGACTGTAAATGCTTATAGAATTAATTTTGCATACAGTATAAAACCGAAGCAATTTAAAACCGTCACTGTTGCCATTATCAAACATACTGTACAAAATGGTAGCAGCACAGTTAGTGGAGATCGTTCCTCACTGTCAAAAGGACTGATGGTTCAGTTCACACTACTAGCAATGTGTATTGCTGTCCTTGGGCAAGACACTCCACCCTTCTTGTCTTTCCCCTCCGACCACCAGCAACACCTCAGGTCCATTCAGATCAGAGAGTCAAAAAAAACGAGCTGGACGCCTCTTGTTGGACGCCTTTGCAGTTTAGACGCTACCAACGCGCGTCTTGGTCACCGTGGACGAACTGAAGAAAAATACTTGACACGGGTTCGGGGCGTCCGTTGCCCTGGAAACAAGAGCCATTTCCCGGTCTTTTCCCGGAACGATGGCAGACCAGGCTGAGAGGGTGACTTTAGTGTACACATCAGTGGAGGTGATCGGCTCGACGGCTGCAGTGTGTATGCATTTATACTCCGCTAGTGATGCGCTAATGACACTGGTTTAGTCCTGGCTTAGTTCTGGTTTGGGCCTTTTTCAGTCCTGGTGTAGTCCTGGCGATCAGCTCGACAGTTGCGGTGTATATATTTATACTCCGCTAATGTTTGTGTCCTGGTCCCCGGTCTTTCTCTTTTTTCTCCTTCTTCCGGATAAAAACGTTTCTACATCACGGGATAGTTATTGGTGACTGATTGGTTGACGTGGCACATCCGACACCAAAAGTTCAGCATTTTCAACTTCTGATGCCGACGCCCTGGATGCGCCTCCAGAGCGTTGTTGCCTGAACGCTCAAGACGCGCCGCAAAAACACAGGTCATCCTAAACGCATGTCCACATAGACTTTGCATATAAACTGGACGCCTTGACACTGCAGTCTGAAAGGACCTTTACACACTCCACTTTCATTCTAGGCAATATGGGTAAAGACGCAACAACAGTCTTTACCACAGGTGCCTTAATGTAGCTCCTGGAATTCCCACTGTTCTCCCATCCAAGTACTAACCAGGCCCAGTCCTGCGAAACGTTCTGAGATCTTTTGAGAACAAGCTTTGACAAGAAGGTATGGCCACCAAAAATCTAACGCAACATTATCCCAAACCTTATAATTTTTTTTCAAAACCATCAAACTGAACAATCCACAACGCGCTCCGCATTGACTCCTCCAACATGGCGGTGTCAGGGGAGCACGTGCCCATTACCAAATCCACATCCAAAGGTCAGAGCTCGTCGGTTCTGTTTGCCTGCCCCACCAGATGGCCGCGTGCCCTGCCCGGTGTGAGCTAGCGTTGGCATATGGGCGTCTGGCTAACGACCAACTCCTCTTAACAGTAGGCGCGCTCAAAACATATGCTAAAAACGCCTAAACAAGCCTCTTAACACCGCGCGATGCTAAAATCCCGTACCTGCATAATCGACCCGCGAAGCTATGTTTAAAAACGTGTGTGATTCTGCTATATTTGTTGCTTGCTCGTCGTCCGTGTTGTGGTGTATTCATGTGTGAGGATCTTGGCAGGCTCGTGTTATGCGAGTGCACCTATTTCACAAGCTGCTCCTCGCCTGTAATGCCTGGGCGTATTATACCTCTGATTCCACTGCTGCTGCTGCTGCTATGTGGTTATATAAGCCAGCAAGCGAGCCCTCATGTTTGTTGTCAAGAGAGATGATACCAGAATATTCAATGGCAGAGAAATGATTAGTGAAATGTTTAAAGGGCTCATATTACGCTATTTTCTCATCTGTTATAATGTTGTTTCCTCATCAAAAACAGACCTGGAGTTGTGTTTTGTTGCATTCACACATGCTGAACGCAAAAACTGCATATTTAAGGTGAGTTTTTTTCTCAAACAAACAACACTCTGCTCTACTTTGTGATGTCATGTGGTAATACAAAAAGGTGCTCTATTGTGTTTTTAAACTCCACACACCTTCACTAGAATCATTTGGATGTTTTCAGCCCTGGAACTGCCTACTGAACTTTTTTTTGTGTGTTTATTTTCTTTATTTATTTCATTCATAAAGCATAAAAAGACATTAACAGTGTCACAACTAGAGCCCTGCACCCGCGGGACCCGAAGCAAAACAAAGCTCATTGCGGGTGGGAGCAAGATTAGACCACATCCGCAAGTTTAGGCTGCTTAAAATGTTTTTATAATGCCAAATAAAATATCCAGCATAAATGATGTATAACAGGCATACATGAATCATTTGTATATTTTAATTTACACTCATATTTAGTTTGCGGGACTGCAGTTTTACATCCAACCCGCATCGTGCAGTCCTGTTCATCCAGTTTATGCTGGATATTTTATTTGGCATTTATAAAAACATTTTAAGCAGCCTAAACTTGCGGATGTGGTCTAATCTTGCTCACCATTTTAGACAATTCCTTTCCGCTTCTCCGCGTTTGATAGAGCTTAAGAAAGCGAACGTCCCCATCTTAAGGGACCAGCGGGCGGGAGTAGGACAAAATATCGCAGATGCAGGTGGGAGAGGGACTGAAAAATACAATTCTTTGCGGGAGCAGGTGGGAGCGCGACTGAATGTTCTGTCCTGTGCAGATCTCTAGTCACAACATTAAACATAAAAGAAATTGATGAAAAGGAGAAGAAAGAGTAACCTTATGTTATCTGCCCCTTTTTCCCTTTCCAGACAAAACGTCAACGCTGAGAGTCACTTTAGTCAACATTTCAAATCAGTGCATTTCAGTTCAGTCACAATGAATCACAGCAATTGCAAACGGAAATCTTCACTGTTATGGACAAACACTTAGTTTCCTTTTTCATACACACACACACACACACACACTGCACTGGATTAGATGTGTTTTTAAATGCCATCGTTGTACTTGATTCTTTTATTTCTTTGTCAAGACTATTCCATAAATTAACTTCTTTCACAGTAACCTTGGTTCTGAATCTGTTTTTTTTTTTTTTTAAACATGTAGGTTGCTTTTAAATTGTAGTGGCTTGTTCTTGTCTCAGTCTTTGAATATTTAAAGGTTTGCTTTATACATGACTTTGAGGATACAATATCGTGCATTTCCAACACTTTAAGTTGAACAAATAATGGGTTGGATGGTTCTTTATAATGGCTGTTGGTGATCATTCCCAAGGTAACTAAAGGTAAGTTAGCTGTTAATTTAAAAACTAGTGCGTCATGACCTCACAAAGTGGAATAGAGCATTTTGAGCTTTGGAGATGTAGAATGCCTAATAATGCAAGCCCACAACAGTCAATTTTGCAAAATATGGGACTTTTGCAGAAGTGCTGACAAGCCAAAAAAGTATGTAACAGTGCAGTTACTTCAAAATAATATTACTCAAGTAGAAGAGCAAAGCAATGGTCCATGAAATTACTAAAAACACAGATGGGGAAACTACTGCTCTACGAAATATATTCTTATATTTAAAACCATACTGTGGAACATTCTCCATGTAGATAGATATGTTTTCAGCCAGTCCATGGAAGCTTATAGGCAAAGGAGTAATCTTTCCATGGAGACAAGCTGGGGGGCCCTCATCCAGCCAAATAAGAGTCAGGTTTGTGGAAATGCAAGCCTGCTCAAAGGAAGCATATTTGCATATTTTTCAATGGACTAAAAAAGTAGTCCGCAAACTTTTTTGTGCCATGAGCCGGTTTTATGTCTGACAATATTTTCATGAACCAGAGGCGTATAGGAGAAGCGGCATACACAAAAAGAGGGATATCATAGGAGACAAGTCCTGGTTTAATCCTATTTTAGTCCTTGTTTTAGTCCTGGTTTTAGACCTGGTTTAGACCTGGCTCAGAGCTGGTTTAGACCTGGTTTAGACCTGTTTTAGACCTGATTTTGAATTGATTTTAGTCCTGGTTTTAGTCCTAGTTCTGGTTTAGTTCTGATTTAGTCCTAGTTTTAGTTCCGGTTTAGTCCTGGTTTTAGTTCTGGTTTAGTTCTGACTTAGTCCTAGTTTTAGTTCTGGTTTAGTCCTGGTTTTAGTTCTTGTTTAGAGGAGCGGGGAACACTGGAGGAGACGTGAAGGTTTGTGCAACATAGTTTAGTCCTAGTTAAATCCTGTTTTAGTCCTGGTTTTAAACCTGGTTTAGACCTGGTTTAGAACTGATTGAGTCCTGGTTTAAGCTTGGATTTAGTCCTCATTTAGTCCTGGTTTAGTCCTCATTTAGTCCTGGTTTTGAAGCACGGGAGGGGGCACGGGAGGAATCATGGTCCACAAGGTGTATGGGATGGGGGGTTTGCGCTTTCGCAGCCCAGTACCAAACGACCCATGGCCCAGTACTAGTCCTGGACCTGGGAACTGGGGACCCCTGCACTAAAACATCCATAATGAAGAGAAAAAAATGCTTGTATTTGAGTCTATTTTGACTAAAAAGCTACATACTGTTGCTTCAATAATGCACATAATCTGGTAGTATAAGAATAGACCACAAAAAAGAACTAAACCATATCCACACATCACTGTTACTCTGTAAACTATATTACTTAAGTAGGAGTAAAAGTATGGTGTTTGAAACCTATAAGTACAATTTTATATCAAAATGTGTAAAAGTAACTGAATGCTCACCTTTAAAAGTATACTATAAAATACTTCTGGGACTACAACTTCATTAAAAACGTTGCTAGCAGAGGGCAGAATGACTCTGTAGACACACGTAGGAGTACAGAAGTTTGAAAATTATTCTAATACGTCTAATGAAGATGAATGGACTTTAAAAACACGAGGGAGCCCTTCTGTATTTCCAAGAGGTGGGGTCAAGCAGCTCAAATTCTCAAGACACCAATTTCGTGACGTTCGGCTGATGCTGCAAAACCACAAATCCAATCCCAGCATTTAAACACCGCATTTGCAACTCATTAACAAATTCAACAAAAGGACGAATAAAGGAAATTAACAAAGAATATTTTAAATGTGCTGCACAATCCTGAGAGCGCATTATACAGTCTGGCAGTGGCTTTAATGGCGTTTGGAGAAAGACGCTGAGTCCGACAATAAAGATTAAATGGTACGGTGCACTGGCCATTAAAAAGCACAATGGAGGAGCTTGAACGGGCGAACTGGAGGGGCAGTGCATGCTAACATTACAGCGCTGAGTCATAATTTAAAATAGCCCACTGTACGCAGGCAGCTCGCGCATCTGCCAAAAAGGAGGAAGCACTGTGGGCATTTGAGTGAAAAGGGAGCTTTGACAGATCATTACAGCTTATACCCATAATGTGATTTATTTTGGCTGTTTTCATGCTGTTGGGCACTTTTGCATTGTTTTTTTCAGATTTAAGTAAGTTTAAAGTGGGACTAAACATCGAAACTTTGCCCAAAACTGCATTTCAGATAAAGCTGATGGACTGGGTAGTACTTGGAGGACTAAAGAAAACAGTGAGCGAGTGAGATAAGTCTGACACAGTGTTTCCCAGAGTTTTTCTGGAGACCCATATTTTAAAAGTCACAAACTTTCGCGACCCAAGACAATAGACATTATTCGTAAATCACAAAATAAAGGTAGATTTGACCATTATTGAACATTAATGAGGATTTGTTATTGTTGATTGGTGATTGTGTCTCTAGACAATTAGTATTTCTCAAATTTTAAACAATGAAAAACAGTAACTGAAGTAGCAATAAAAGGAATCCTTAAGTCGCCTATTTGGACATTTAATTGAACCAGCAATATTGGAACAAAATAGTCAATAAAATAATTACAAAAAGATTAGAAATAATACAAAACATGTCTTAACATTTCAACATTTCTAATGAGATAGGTGGGTCTGTCTGTGTTTTTGTAGCTCGTTCCAGTCCGGGTGCAGGAGGACAGTGTAGCAGCAGATCAGTGTCAGAACTGTATATTGCAAACCTACATGCAGATGGTGACAAGGTGGCCCCAAAAAAAAAAAAAAAAAAATCTCCTGCAACCCTCCTGAGGGTCGGGACTCAGTCTTTGGGAAACAATGGTCCAACACGTATCCACACTTCAAACTCGATCCCTACAGCCACGTGTTGCTGATTACAAACAAGACAGTCATGTGTGATGTCACCAAGTACCTAAAATAGCATCGGTGACAGAAAGCAGCATGAACCAGTTTTAATACTTTTTGACAACTAAGCCACAAACATACCTAGTTTGCACTAAAATTGCCCCCAAAAAAGCACAAGAAACCGTAAAGAGTGCTACTGAAACACCATATACACAGTTTGGTAGTGAAAAAAAGTTGATTCGCACGGGATAAGTACAACTTGGGGACGTCTGGTCATTTGCAAGTGACCGCCCCCACCTGTGTGTTACTCACAGCACATTCGCACGGGATGAGCGAAGTCCGTAAATTACTCTATTTTACTGACATTGCCACAGAGATTGAAAGAGAAAAGTACGCGGAAAGAAAAGAGATAGAAAAGGCGCAATTACAACAGCAAACACTGAGATTCGCATGGGACTAGTTTTATCACCGGACGTCTGTGTTTGGCAAAATATAGAAGGTAATTTGCTGTGGAATTTTTATTTTACAAATTACAAACATGGCGCATTCACATGGGATTAAGATCTCAGGCGTTGTCCACAATTATTACAAATCACCAAAAGTCTAAAAGTAATACTAATCCCGTGCGAATAGGGCTTTAGTGTTAAAAAAAAATAAAATAATAAAATATATATGTTCAGTTTCAATTTTACAGACACAATGTAAGTTTGTGTCACCGTATGACATTAAATCTATTACACTTAATCAATCACAAATGTTTTATTGCTAAAGCCTGAAAGAAAACATCCATTCTAGTTGTTTCCATGGAGACAGATGGGTTTAATGCTACTCTGAGGAACATTCCAGGATAAGCAGTCCTGGAAAAGTTACACAATTTGTAACTTTTCGGTTGGGGGTCTGTCACCTTCTTGTTTCTATTGCTCTGCTTTGAATGTTCCACAATATGACTTTAAACAGATCTATCATACATGTATTCAGTTACATGTGGTTTTATTGCTTAAAAATACCAACAAAAAACAGGTATTCTGACTAGATCTGGGTATCATTAAGAAGATGCGCATTTTTTGGTATATTTTAAAATATTTTGTTACAGTGCCACAGTTTTGTTGTTTGTTTAGTGGAAGGAAACTTGTTTATGAGACACATTTGACATTTTCACTGTTTTGATGAGTAAAATGGGTGTGTTTCATATTCACTTTGCACAAGAAGTGGTTTAACAAAGACTTTTAGAATCACAGCCAAGATTTAGCCATTATTTTTTATTTAAACATATTGAATCGATTTGAAATATATCGAATCGAAAGTATATACGGTATCGGGATATGTATCGTATCGTGGCCTATGTATCGAGGTATGTATCGTATCTGCAAATTTTTAATGATACCCAGCCCTAGTCAGCATGCCTGTTTTAACAATACATATCTCGATACATACATAGGCCATGATATGATACATATCTCGATACAGTGCACTTTCGATTCGATATACTTCAAATCGATTCAAAACGGTTCAATAAAAAATAAAGGCTAAATCATGGCTGTGATACTGAAAGTCTTTGTTAAACCACTTCTTATGCAAAGTGAATATGAAACAAACATTTAAATCATCAAAACTATATAAATAATTTAGTAAAATATACCAAAAAATGCTTTTGGCGATATATATCGATACAGCAGCCCACGATACCGATACTGTATCATCACATTAAACGATATGATATGATCGATATTTCTGCACAACCCTAATTCTGACTGTAAATGGGGTCGCCTCTCCACAGATCTGACCAGTAACTTGCCCTGGTTTGAGTCTTCATGATGATAAAAAGGTTTAATGCCATACTGTGAAACATAACACCAGAAAAGTTACACAATGCACCTTTAAGTTAATACCGAGACTAAGATGAGTCCAAAGTTGTCAAATTCTGCTCGTACATCTTATATACTGTTTTATCAATGAACTAAAAATAAAATTACTCAACCTACTCCATATTTTAATCACATTTTGGTGTAGAATTTCTCCATTTGACCCAAAATACCGATGCACTATATTTGACACGTGAACATCTCCTTTAAACGCTTCCTGTCTGCTCCTTTGTTTAGCTTTTGAAGACAGCTCTTGCACAGTAACACCGGAGCACCCACTGGGGAACAGCGAGAGACGAGAGCGCTAAGATAAATTTAGACAAGTCAAAACCAAAGGGAAACTGCAGGTAAAAACCATTGCAAAAATCCAGGTTTTGGGGACTCGTCTTCCCATCGCTTTTCTATGCAAATGTAGTGACGTGTGTTGACGCAGTGCAAAAAATATATTCTCTTTAATCCTACTTAGAGCGGTAATGGGGCCAATGATGTAAACATACGCCCACGCATGCCTGACACCGCCAAATTGATGGACTTTTTCTGACAAATTTCGGAGCGAGGATCTGCGAAACGGAACTGCTGACTTCCATGGATTTAAGTTTCTTCTTTATTTACCAAAAATTTGAAAGACTATTTGTCATTCGGTGAACTATTACGCTATTGTCTGATCTGTTATGGTAATGTTAATGTTGTCTTCTCATCAAAAACAGACCTGGAGTTGTGTTTTGTTGCATTCAGACATGTTTAACACACAGGTAGGCTGAGTTCTCACAAATAAAAAACAGTCTGTTCCACTTTGTGATGTCATGCGGTAATACAGGAAATACTACTGTTACAAACCAGTGCTAGAGACAAAGGGAAGTAACACAAACAAGACGTGAAGTAATATTAAGTGGCTTTTATGAAGTAAAATGAAGTAAGAAAGTACAATAGCACAAAAATTGAGGTTTTACATAAAATTAATAAATCAGAATTCTCCATACAACTAAACAATATTCTAACTCAGGGGTGTCAAACTCAAATTCACAGATGGAACATTAAAAACTGTGACTAAGACGTGGGCCAAACTAAATATTTATTGAAAAATTTCAACAATACCTGCTTGTTTTCTCTTCTTTCCAGATATGTAATGTTAAACCTTTTCTTATTCAAATAAATGTTTAATAATATTTTTGCTTAAACACTGAATCTAGAACAACCATAATATAAAATAATAACAGCTCTAATACACATTTGATATGATCTCGTGGGCCAAATATAATTATATTGTGGGCCAAATTTGAACCCCGGGCCTGAGTTTGACAGGTCTGATCTAAATGAATAAAGCTGAATCAAAGAAAATACAAATAAATACAAATGCCCAAGGGCCAAGCTCTGAACTTGAAATCTACTGCTTCGTGACATCACAAGGTGGAACAGAGCATTTTGAGCTTTAGAGATGTAGACAGACTAACAATAAAAGATTACTCAAACATGTGAAGTGAAACAAAACACAAATCCAGGTCTGTTTTTCATCCTAAAATGGTTTAAAGCGTAAATTTTGTGCAATATATAGGAACTTTAAATTTTCAGTTGCCATGGTAACGGTCCTAATTTTTTCATCATCGTGAAATTCACAGCTCCTGTACAAAAAAAAAAAAACATTACAAAGAGGAGAATCCAAGAAGGAGCGAAAGATCGTAATTGACTTTGTTACCATATTTCTAGATTGGGTTACCATAGGAACAGGGATTGCAGTTTTAGGACTCGGGCTGCTTAGCGAGGTTGTGGCGGCGGCGGTGGAGGAAGCGGGAGAAAGACGACGGAGGAGGAAAAGTGGGGCACCAAGTATGTCCTGTAATTGTTATTTATTAGCTACAATTAACACGATTAGGGAGAGGGAGGGAGAGAGGGAAAGAGCGGAGGAGAGAAAGAGGCCGTACGGTTGTGTTTGGGATCGGCGAGCACCGCAGGGGAGGATCAAGAGCACTCAGACTGATTTGTAATGTATTCAGATGAAATTCAAAAAAATCTAATCGAATAAATAACGGTGGTATTTGGAATGCAATGAGCCAGGTGGTACATTCAGAGTTAGCATGCTAGTGAAGGCGAATTCGGTCTTGAAATAATCAGTCAGGTGTGTGGACTTTAAAAGCATAAAGGAGCACTTTCTGGTTTACCACCTCATGACGTCACAAGGTGTTTTCAGCTTCAGAACGCCTAAAATATTACTCAAACATGGCTCCAGTATGTATTTGATCAACAACACAAACTACTGCGATTGTGCTACTGCTTCTACTATTAGTACTACTGCTTTTTGCCATAATATTGCTGCATAAAATATACTACTACTTAGGGGTGTAACGATATCCAAGTCTCACGATACGATATTCTCACGGTATGAACCTCACAGTGCGATATTTTTTGCGATATCGTGGGAAAGCTCACGATATGGTGGGGAGGCTCACGGTTAGGGATGTAACAATATCCAAATCTCTACGATATTTTCACGATATACATCTCCCGGTACGATATTTATTGCGATATTTTGTGGAGGCTAAACAGCTAAAACTGTGAATATGCTACTTTTTTCCTCTTAAAATGCCTTAATCCAAATAACTAAGACTTAAAAGTGTTTAGAACTGTTATTTCTTCATGTAGTCTGCACTGAAATGGAGCAAAGGATCATGGTCTATGTAGTTCCCGCTGTCTTTTTTAGCTGTTGCTGCACCATAACTCTTAATTTAAGCAAAGAGACTTGTGATTCGATATTTTGTGATGGTCCAACGATGTTATTGTGAGAACTTTGACGATACGATATCACGATATTTTCGGTTATTGTTTAATTCCTACTACTACTACTACAGAAACTATGCTCACTACTCTAACCACATGACCAACCAGTACTACTACAATTATCACTATAATTCCAATAACTACCACTACTACTACATCTAGGACTATCACTACTATGACTACTACAACTACTAAAACTTCTATAACGACATCGACTACCAATACGACAACTATGACAACTACTACTACTACTACTACTTTTTTTATTTTTAAGAAAAGAAGGCCATCACCAAGTTTACTGTAGAAAACACCACAAAAAAGAATGATATTATGTAGTATTTATTTCAAAGGATTTTAAAGGACTAAAATGTCTACATTAAAAAAAATAATACAACCCCACATTTTAAACCAGGAGTCACCAAACTTTTTTTTAATCTGGGGGCCACGTTATCACTCCTGACTCTGATGGGGTAGGCCGAATAACAAAATTGTATCACCCTGATGACGCAGATTATATTCTTTGAAAACCGCCACACTTTCTTTACATATCAGACAAACTGCACGGTCCTTACACTGAACAAAAAAATAATCGGTCCTCCACTGTTCTTTGAAAACTCGGCGCACTCTGTCAACTTTTCATACTTTAACACTCGTCATTTTGCTGACCTTAACTGAACTCTGCATGTGCGTTGACTTTCACTGTTTAATCTGGAGCTTGTTACGTGACGAAAATTCAGTGGCAAATGTAAATATGTCATATAATTATTTAAATATAAACATAAATACTTCAAATAAATAGAATTTTTAATTGAAAAAAATCAACAAAATATAAGATGCAGATGTGTTATTGCTAAAAAGTGATTAAAAAAAATAGGCCATGACAACTTTTGAGGATGGCCAGTTGAAGTGGTGGGGGGCAGAGGGGCTGGGGGCCCGGTCAAAGGGGCATGGTGGACCGGAGTTTGCCCGTGGGCCTTAGTTTGATGACCCCTATTTTAAGCAGTAGACCACAGCAGAAACCCATGCAAACCAAATGATAACATGTAAAGGTCCATGAACTGAACCCGGGACCTTCTTTCTGTGTGACGTGTCGACAAAAAACCCTCTAGCCACCATTTGTGCATTTGATAAACCATTCTGCGTACTCCGACGGCATGAACTAGGTCACCGTGAGAGAGAGAAGTCAGCTGACAGTTAAAGTACTTGATCATATATAATTCAAGCGCGGTTCAGACCTCTAAGACGGTTCTGTATTAAATAAGACGAGGAAATGCAGAGACACGATTGAATGAAGGCTGCAAACTTGCTAACAGAGGAGCGCCATGCATTTTTCTCACGTATTATGAGCTGAGAAAAGGAGAGACATTGTAGTTTGTCATGATCCCAGAACCAAGAGATTCCGAATTGTCAGCGCAGCAAGAAAATAACGCTTAATAACAATACAGACAGTAGAAAATGTGAGGAATTTCAGAATATATATTGAATTGTCAGTGTAATTCTAGTTTAAATGCCCTGTAAAAAATGGCTTTGCTCCAGTACAAATACCAGCTCTTGAGGTCAAAATAAGTCCACTATGTACAGTCTAGAATTATAAAGTGCTTTACTGTCTGATAACCAGGAAGTACGCATTAGCATACTAGTTGTTGGGATGCAGAGAGTTGTAAAAAGTGCTCATAAACTCATCACGGTGAATAATTAGGATGCTCAGAAATCAGAATACACACTGCAAATTTCTCTGATCTGGCCAAGATTTTAAAACTTAAATCAAGTTTTCATCTTGTTTTCAGATTTATTATCTACTTAATAGTTCTGAGACTGATTAATTCTAGTTTAGAGTATGGCGATATGATACAGATCTCGATACACAGACCATGATACGTTACATACCTCGATATATAGGCCGTGATACGTTACATATCTCGATACATAGGCCATGATACGATACATACTTCGATACATAGGCTATGATACGATACATACTTCGATACATAGGCTATGATACGATACATACCTCAATACATAAGCTACGATACGTTACATACCTCAATACATACAGGCCATGATAAGATACATACTTCGATACATAGGCCAAGATACCATACACACCTCGATACATAGGCCACGATACGATACATACCTCGATACATAAGCCACGATACCATACATACCTCGATACATAGGCCATGATACGTTACATACCTTGATACATAGGCCATGATACGTTACATACCTCGATACATAGAGGCCATGATACGATACATACTTCGATACATAGGCCACGATACCATACATACCTCGCTACATAGGCCACGATACGATACATACCTCGATACATAGGCCACGATACCATACATACCTCGATACATAGGCCACGATACGTTACATACCTCGATACATAGGCCACGATACGTTACATACCTCATACATACAGGCCATGATAAGATACATACTTCGATTCATAGGCCAAGATACCATACATATCTCGATACATAGGCCACGATACGATACATACCTCGATACATAGGCCACGATACCATACATACCTCGATACATAGGCCACGATACCATACATACCTCGATACATAGGCCACGATACGTTACATACCTCGATACATACAGGCCATGATAAGATACATACTTCGATACATAGGCCACGATACCATACATATCTCGCTACATAGGCCACGATACGATACATACCTCGATACATACAGGCCATGATAAGATACATACTTCGATACATAGGCCACGATACCATACATATCTCGCTACATAGGCCACGATACGATACATACCTCGATACATAGGCCACGATACGTTACATACCTCGATACATACAGGCCATGATAAGATACATACTTCGATACATAGGCCACGATACGTTACATACCTCGATACATAGGCCACGATACGTTACATACCTTGATACATACAGGCCATGATATGATACATATCTTGATACATAGGCCACGATACGTTACATACCTCGATACATAGGCCACGATACGTTACATACCTCGATACATAGGCCACGATACGTTACATACCTCGATACATAGGCCACGATACGTTACATACCTCGATACATATGCCATACAGTGAGCTTTTAATTCGATGCGATATATTTCAAATCGATTCGATACGGTTCAGTAAAAAATATTTTCTTGGCGATGTATCGACACAGCAGCCCACGATATCGATACTGTATCATGAAATTAAATGACACAATATTTCGATATTTCTGTTTATTTTAAGATAACATCAAGTAAAATCATCTTGGACAGATGCATGGACAGATAATTTCAGAACTTTTAAGTCACTTTCTGATCAATTTAAATGTTCATATCTCAAATTATGCTTTTTTGCAGTGCATAAGGTAAATAAGGAATAACTTTGGACCACTGCAAACTTTTAAAATGAAGCAGTTCTGTTTTTTTCATGTTTTTAAGGCAATAAAAATCAGGTGAAGTGCTTTTAATCGTGTCTGTTATCAAACGGCGTGCGCTTTTGTCCATTTTCAAGGATTTTATAAAATTTGGAACGGCGAAACAGTAAGACGACCGAGTTGAAAGGACAAGCAACGATGGTCAAGAAATTTTTCTAATAGTTATTTTTTAAAAGGCAACGGAAGAAGTGGATGCTTGCCGGGTCAGTCTGTCCTTTCTTGTACTTTCTTCGTGAATGCAGGAGAGTCTGGGACCAAAACATGACGAATATTCTAGTATCCTTCAGTACAAAATCTTTAACGTTTTTCACTTCAGATATGTAAGAGTGTACTGCTTTGCTCACTGATTCTGCAGAAATCCATGCTGTTTCTCAAATTGTTTTCATGAAATAATTACTAACTTGGCGATTTGCAAATGAGTACCATAGAAACTACAATTAAAATTTTGATTAACCTTTCTGAAAAAAAAAAACCAAAAAAACACAGCACTTCCATTTCGGCGTTCGTGAAGAGCGGAGAATAACATGTTGCGCAAGAAATCATCATTCGTCAAAAGTTCAAGGAGATAAATACAAATTTGTGTTACAAGATTCGGTTAAATAGATCGTGAGGTGACACAAAACCAGGAAGGAGACAGAAATAACCCAATTTATGAGTAATAGTAGATAATAGCATTGGCAATTTTCACCAGAGAGGAGTTATATTTAGCTGCTTTTACTCTTTGTTGGCTTTCTCACGCAGGAAGTGCAGTAGGTGAAATGGGTGAAGGGAAAACAACAACAGGCTAATCATCCATGAATAAGTGACTTCACACAAAAGAGACTCACAGATTAGATCATCAGTTTGATAACGACCTTCAGTTTACTAGAACAATCCTACTGAATGTTTACACAAGAAAATACTTCACTACCTTCTAATACTAGTACTACTACTACAACAACCTACTACCCACATCCAACTACTACCAACTACTACTACCAACTACCTACAACTTACTACCTACTACTACTACTTGTTATCTACTACCAACTACTACTACTACCACCACCACCTCTACTAATCCTACTACTACTACTACTACTACTACTACTACTACTACTACTACTACTACTACTACTACTACTACTACTACTACTACTACTACTACTACTACTACTACTACTACTACTACTACTACTACTACTACTACTACTACTACTACTACTACTACTACTACTACTACTAGTACTACCAAGTACTACTACTACTACTACTACTACTACTACTACTAACTACTACTACTACTACTACTACTACTAGTACTACCTACTACTACTACTACACTACTACCTACCTACTACTACTACTACTACTACTACTACTACTACTACTACTACTACTACTACTACTACTACTACTACTACTACTACTACTACTACTACTACTGTACTAACTACTACTAGTTACTACTACTACTACTACTACAGTACTACCTACTACTACTACTACTACTATTACTACTACTACTACTACTACTACTACTACTACCACTACCAAGTACTATTATTACTACTACCACTACTACTACCACTACCAAGTTCTACTATTACTACTACCACTACTACTACTACTACTGCTACTACCTACTACTACTACTACCACTACCACTAGTTACAACCAAGTACTACCACTACTACTACGACCTACTAGTACTACCTACTACTACCTACTGCTACTACTACCACCTACTACTTATTAGTACTACCTACTACTACCATTACTACTACTACAAACTACCTACAACCTAATACTACCAATCACTATTACTACTACTACCACCACCATCTACTACTACTACTACCAACTACTACTACTACTACTACTACTACTACTACTACTACTACTACTACTACTACTACTACTACTACTACTACTACTACTACTACTACTACTACTACTACTACTACTACTACTACTACTACTACTACTACTACTACTACTACTACTACTACTACTACTACCAACTACTACTACTACTACTACTACTACTACTACTACTACTACTACTACTACCACCAACTACACTACTACTACTAACTACCTACTACTACTACTACTACTACTACTACTACTACTACTACTACTACTAGTTACTACCAAGTACTACTACTACTACCAGTACTACCTACTACTACAACTACCTATTACTATTACTACTACCACTACTACTACCACTTCCAAGTTCTACTATTACTACTACCACTACTACTACTACTACTGCTACTACCTACTACTACTACTACCACTACCACTAGTTACAACCAAGTACTACCACTACTACTACGACCTACTAGTACTACCTACTACTACCTACTGCTACTACTACCACCTACTACTTATACTACTACTACTACCTACTGCTACTACTACCACCTACTACTTATTAGTACTACCTACTACTACCATTACTACTACTACAAACTACCTACAACCTAATACTACCAATCACTATTACTACTACTACCACCACCATCTACTACTACTACCAACAACTACTACTACTACTACTACTACTACTACTACTACTACTACTACTACTACTACTACTACTACTACTACTACTACTACTACTACTACTACTACTACTACTACTACTACTACTACTACTACTACTACTACTACTACTACTACTACTACTACTACTACTACTACTACTACTACTACTACTACTACTACTACTACTACTACTACTACTACTACTACTACTACTACTACTACTACTACTACTACTACTACTACCACTACTACTAACTATTAGCAACTACAACCACCACTACTAGTCTTAAGTCTACTACTTAGTACCTACAACGTAATACTACTACCAACTACTACAACTATCACTACTACTTTTTCTTTACAAAATTTGGGAGATTTTTGTTATTTCTGTCGTAACACGCCTAGATTTGAGCTGTAGAGGGTTAAATAAGTCACTTCTATGGCTAATTATTATCAGTTTATTCTGCAATAAATGTGTTGCAGCTCAGGCCTTTTAAAGATACTGTCTGTTTTAAAAATGTTTTCATAGGGATTATCCTGCTTTATTTTAATCGCATCAGTGGCATAAAATAGTTTCAACATTATCATTTATTATAATATATCTCTATAGAACTATATTGTACTTCAAAATGTGTTATTGTGAAAGGCCCGCATATGATATAATGAAATTCAAAAAATATCCATGTATTTCAGAATGATAAAAAATTTGGACTGTTGCCATAGCGATTAGCAATTTAAAAGAAATTATGATCTCATCTGAAGGTGAAAAAGTCCTGAAAACGTTAAAAGGAAGCTGAAACCCATGAATAGTTTAAAGGTCCACTGTGTAACTTTTGTTTGCTCATGTCCCTGATGTTAATGTTTTGGGTTTGTTCCACATTATGGCATTAAACTTTCATCTTTTTTATCTCCATGGAGACGAGCAAGTGACGCCACCAGGCAAAGTAAGAAGGCGTGTTTTCCGAGGTATTTATTAATGATAAAAGTACGTGTGTAATTGAATACAAGGATAGATATGTTTTTGATGCTATACTGTGGAAAATCCATCAGAAAAGTTACATAGTTCACCTTTAAAATTTGAGATAAGATATTTGCTTTAATAGTGTATTAGTACAGATAATTATACTGGGCTTGTGGAGCTTTACACCATGTTACCTCCTTAAAAACAAAAAAATGAAACAAACATAAAAACATAAAAAACATAAAAATGAAACAGAACACACACACCAAAGTTCTTGTAGAGGTGCAAATGCAAGTAACAGCAAAATAAAAGTGAAAAAATGCATAGCACACTCAGATAAATATCAGTAACTACATATCCCATGATTCATTTCAGAGCAGACAACATGAAGAAATATGTTTTTTACTTGAATTCTTGAGATTATGACTAGGGGTGTAACGATATCCCAGTCTCACGATATGATATCGTCACGGTATGAACCTCACGGTACGATATTTATTGCGATATCGTGGGAAAGCTCACGATATGGTGGGGAGGCTCATGATTAGGGATGTAACAATATCCAAATCTCTTGGTACGATATTTTCACGATATAAATCTCACAGTACGATATTTATTGCAATATTTTGAGGACAAAAATGATTAATATGCTACTTTTTCCTCTTAAAATGCTTTGACAAGACTTAACTCAAAGAACTAAGGCTTACATCTGTTATTTCTTCTTGTAGTCTGCACTGAAATGGAGCAAAGGATCATGGTCTATGTAGTTTCCTCTGTGTAAATATGCAGAGTTTGTGTGTGAAACAAAACACAACTCCAGGTCTGTTTGTGAAGAGGTAACAAAATTATAACACAGATCTTTCAAAATTAGTTGTAGCCTCTGCCCTCAATTACACCTGATTTTGTAAAACATTATAAATCATGTCAACTGAAGTGTTCAAACCTGAAAATTGCAACTAGTACTTTCAAAACCTACACCTCCAGTCTCCATGCTGTCCAATCTTGTGTCTTACATAAATGATTACCGACTCCACGGCACGTATCATTTTCCATCTGTACTCTGCTGTTATCACACATAAGCCCTGGCTCGGTGATCAGCAAATAACATCAAATTATGATTGCCGCCGTCGCCGTGGCAACAGATAACAACACGCGGCACGCACCTGCGGGAAGGTACCACGCGTCGCCATGGCAACGCAGCCCCGTGTCATGACTGTTTTCCTACAGTTAATATTAACCAGTGTAAACATGATGCAGAGGAAACGGTTATGAGCGCCACTGCAGGCTGTTGCCATGGAAACGAACCATGGTCACTGCCGGAGTAACCACAAAGACGGAGCATATCGCTTTCAGACTTATCATGATTAGCGTCCGGGTGGTAAACGGATGTATGCGGTCGTTTGTAAAGGCGTACGGTGGAACATTCCAGGCAATAACGTCTCCACAGGGACAAAGAGTCACACAACACCGACTATTATGATGCATGAAATTCAAAACCAGTGTTCAGACAAGTTTGGTAAACTGTGTTACTGCTTTAGAAAAGGTATAGTGTGTAGTACTGTATCCACAACCACGAGTACTACTACTACTACTACTACTACTACCTCCACCACTAGTACCACTACTACTACTGCTACTACTACTACTACTACTAATACTACTTCTACTACCACTACTAATACCACCACTAGTACCACCACCACTACTACTACTACCACTAGTACTACCACTAGTACTACTACTACTACTACTACTACCACCACTAGTACTCCTACTACTACCACTACTACCACTACTACTACTACCACTACTACTACTACCACTAGTACTACTACCACTACCACCACTAGTACCACCACTACTACTCCTACTACCACTAGTACTACCACTAGTACTACAACTACTACTACTATCACCACTAGTACTACTACTACTACTACTACTAGTACTACTACCACCACTACTATTACCACCACTACTACTACTACTACTACTAGTACTACTACCACCACTACTATTACCACCACTACTACTACTACTACTACTACCACTAGTACTACTACCACCACTACTATTACCACCACTAGTACCACCACTACTACTACTACTACCACTAGTACTACCACTAGTACCACTACTACTACTACTACCACCACTAGTACCACTACTACTACTGCTACTACTACTACTACTAATACTACTTCTACTACTACTACCACTACTACCACTACTACTACTACCACTACCACTACCACTACTACCACTAGTACTACTACCACTACTACTACTACCACTACTATTACCACCACTAGTACCACCACTACTACTACTACTACCACTACTACCAATAGTACTACTACCACTAGTACTACTACCACTACTACTACTACTACTACTACCACTACTACTTACCACCACTAGTACCACCACTACTACTACTACTACCACTACTACTACTACTACTACTACCAATAGTACTACTACCACCACTACTACTACCACTATTACTACTACTACTACTACCACTACCACTAGTACTATCACTACCACCACCACCGCTACTGCTACTACTACTACTACTGCCTGTGTACTAAGAGGTAGAGTATGTAGTATTGTATCGACTAACTAAACCAAAGTTACGAGTCAGATCTGAGGAGAGGCGAGCCCATTCACAGTAAGAATCCATGTTTTTCAATGCATATGCAGCAATATAAACAATACAAGATAAATTAGTTTAATGCCATACTGTGGAATGTTCCAGAGTGATAGCGTTTCCATTAGGAGTACGCAGAAATATATCATATCGCTGCTGTATCGATACATCACCAAGAGTATTTTTTGGTATATTTTACTAAATTATTTTGTTACAGTGCTACAGTTTTGTTGCTTGTTTAGAGGAACGAAACTTTTTTATGCAACACATTTGACATTTTCACAGTTTTGATGATTAAAATGTTTGTGTTTCATATTCACGTTGCACAAGACTTTTGGTATCACAGCCATCATTTAGCCTTTATTTTTTTATTGTGCTGTATCAAATCGATTTGAAATATATCGTATCGAATTGGAAGTGCACTTTATCAAGATATGTATCATATCGTGGCCTACGGATCAAGGTATCGTATCGGCAACTTCTTAATGATACCCAGCCCTAGTCTCCATGGAAACGAGCATGTCGCAGAACGTCTATCAGGAAAGTTACAGTTTTACCTTTAAATTAGGCTCAACTTATAAGACATTTCTGATGCAAATGTGTTGTCATTTCCTGAAACAATCTCAAAAGAAAAATGTGGAACAGATTTTCAAAGATCACATGAAGCACAAAATTAGACAACTCCACTTTCTGACCTAAAATAGTCTCTTCAAACTCTTCAACGCAACCTTAAAAGTTTAAGCTAACTAATCAACAAGATATTCCTACTTCCGATCAAACCATGCACGCAATCACTTTGAGGTCAAAATGACACGACCAATCAAACGCTTCTCTCTCAATCACATCGCTCCTTTCAGACTCCTCGTTGCAACTAAACTTCCACCATTTTACGCCTGGTTTCTCCTCCGTCTGCCTCCTCCTCCTCTTCTTCCCCCTGTCTCTGCGCTCTGAAACTAAACCAAGCAAGTACTATTTCCTCCCCTGGGACCACGGCGTACCAGAGCTTTGAAAATGCAAATACAAAATGACATTACGTTCATTTATCTTTTTCTTTCTCCCTCTCTTCCCTCCATGTCCTTACAAGGGGCACAGACATTCCCATAAAGGCCAGGAGACACATTACTTAGGACTAATCTAGGATACAGCGCGGATGGGTTAGCGGGCATTTGAATTAGTGATGTTTTCTCACTTATGAATCTTACGAAAGGGACTGCAGGGACTAAATGTAATAAACATGGTCTATCTGCGTCCCAAGATATAAGCAAGACATGGTTAAATCAAATAGAAGTATAAATTATAATGACTGTAATGTTGATTTATTCTTGATTATAAAAACATTGGACACGATGGCAGAGTTATTTATCTTATAATGGTGTTTCGGTTGCCAGATTCAATGCTGAAATCCAGTTTTAAGGGCCCATATCACTCTATTTTCTGATCTGTTATAATGTTTGCTCATCAAAACAGACCTGTAGTTGTGTTTTCTTTCACACATGTTTAACACATAAATTCTGCATATTTAGGCTGTCTGAAAATCGAAAAACTCTCTGTTCCACCTTGTGATCTCATGTGGTAATACAGGAAGTGATCCAGTGTGTTTTTTTTTAACAACACACACCTTCACTAGAATAATTTGGATGATTTCAGCCCTGGAATTACCAATGTCTACTGAACAAAAGGTAAAATCTAGGTGTTACTTAAAAACTTCATGCAGGGTTCTCACTCGTTTTCACTGACTGACTTCTTCATGATCTAAAGTGAAATTTCCATGACTTTCACGGCACCTACATGTGTAGAATTGATCATACTTTTAGGACTACTGTATTTTCCGGGCTATTAGACGCGCTCTTCAGCCTCCAACCCGATCAAAAAACGACGCCCCGCAATCCAGAGCGCCCCATACACGAATCCACTCGGGTGTCCCAGCAGGACTTCAGTAAACTACAAAGCCGCAACGCACGCAACGCACGCAAACACACACGGAGCAGACAGCGACCGCACAGCGAAAAAAAACACCCATAGCCAAACTCATCACTCCACGCCGACGAGGAACGGAACGGAGGAACAAACCGAAAAAGCAAGTGCAACGTGCCACTTCTAGACACAACTGAACAAATGAGTCACTGCGAACACGCCGACAATCCAGTGGTCCCAGACAGCACCCTCCCTACACGCCACATCTGAACAAAGCCCAGAGTCACCATAAACGTGACAAACAAAGTCCGACTGACCCATTGAACTGTTGTGTTTCGTTTAAAGTCCAGTGCGGTTTATTTTTGAAAAAAAGTTCGCAAATAGACCATTCAGTGACAGTATGTGTTATAATCCAAAGCGCCCTATAGTGTGGAAAATACGGTAAATATAAAATGTTAACCCTTTCCAGTCACCTTATGGTTTGGTATTATAGTTTTTTAACTTTCAAAATACTGTCAGTGCATTTATTGTCATCTCTTTTAAATACATTTACATTTATATATTCGGAAATAATCATAATAACCTAATGATAACTTAACAGAAAGCTGGAGTTGTGTGAAAGAAATATTAAAATTCCATGACTTTTCCAAAACTTTCATTGAATTTACAAAATGGCATGACTTTTTCAAGCCTGGTAAATGACATTCTCAATTTCAATGACTTTTCCAGTATTTCCATGACCGTGGGAACCCTCTTCATGACACCAAAGGCAAAATGTGTTGCTTAAATCCATTTTGTATTTTTGCAGTTTTCAGAGTTCTTCAGACATCTCAAAACTTTTTTATGTCTGAGTTTGTGTCACCATGGTAAGTGCTGAACATTACGCCACTAGAGACACACGTAGAACACCCCTAGCATGATATCAAAGCAAAGTATCAACAGACTAATAAGATAACTACCCAAATGTACCCAAATATTCAGAATCCCTGCATAAATTTAGACTGTGCCCATGCCAAATCACTGTATACATACCAGCCGTTAATTCAAGTAAATAATCTGACTAAGTGCTTGTTGCTGCCATCGATTTCCTCATAGTGACTCAACTTGCTGTTTCCATGGCGACGGGCGAAGCTTGGTGCGGATTCATCTCTATCAGCGTGAATGAGCCATACCATAATACTCAGGCAGGTCTAGCGGTGTGGGCGGATTTTCACAGTGTAACGCTGTCTGCTGATTCCAAAGAACATTTTTGCAAAGAGAAGAAATCTTGGGAGCGAAACAGACAATCTCACAGTTAGTCGAGGCTGCGCGGTCGGCCTTCTGGACACATATGTGCAGTTATAAAATAGAAGAGACTTTGGGGCATAATGACAGGAAATGCAGCAGACAGAAAAGCAGAAAACTACAAATACTTATTGTAATCGAATAGATGATTTGGGTAGATATATACATTTTTGAGTAGGATATGTTATAATTTTTTTTACTTGTACTTGCACTTGAGTATAATTGTAGCCCACATCTGTCCCTGCACCTGTCTATAACCAAATAACTATACTTTTACTTGAGTACAAATGCTTCACTACTGCATAAATCTATACATAAAACTCCAAAACATCTTGTGTACAAGTCTCTAGCACCAAAGTACATCTCTGACATTTTAGTGCCATATCAAACTAGAACTGGGTATCATTAAGAAGTTGCCGATACGATACATCCCTCGATACAGTGCATTTATATAATATATAAATAAAAAAATATTAATAGCTAAATCATGGCTGTGATACTAAAAGTCTTTGTTAAATCACTTGTTAAACAGAGAAAATGTCAAATCTGTTGCATAAACGAATTTCCTGCCTCTAAACAAGCAACAAAACTGTTTCACTGTAACAAAATAATTTAGTAAAATAAACCAAAAAATACTTTTATTCTCTGGCTTTTAACACCGTGTGAGTTGTGTGGTCCTCTGTGTTTTTTAAATTCATTTTAAATGTATTTTATTGGTTTTATTTATTTATTACTATTCTATGATTTTGCTCTTATTTTACTGGTTTTATTATTTTAAGATTATTATGATTATTTTTGTTGTTTATTTTATCATTTTTGTTATTGTTGTTGTTATTATATTATTTGTGCAGTACTTTGGAAACTGTTTGTGAAATGTGCTATAGCAATAAAGTGGATAGCATTGGATTGGATATCAGTACAGCAGCCCAAGATATCGATACTGTATCATCACATTAAGCGATATGATATATCAATATATCAATATTTTTGTACACCCCTAATATGAACCATGTTGCACTCTGAGGAGCTCGTTGCTACTGTTGAACATTTCATTTTAAAGGAGACAAATTATTAACATTTATTGAGGTTTTAACCATGTTATAATGATGTACTTTCATTGTTAGTTCACTCAGTTGTTTTTCGATTGCTTCATACTAGGGCTAGCTGACTAAATAAGTAATTCTCGGTCAGCAAAAGCTTTCAAAACTATTACACACCTCTATGTATGTGACCTAAAATGCACTGACAGGACTGCACCTGCACTGGGGTCCACACAAAAACAACTATACAAACAGTTCTCTGCCAATACCAATATTTAAATACCATATTTTGAGCAAACTTCAATAACTCCTGCTATCTCACTAACCTCTGCTTTCTCGTGTAGTCTCATATATTCTAAATAATAAAATTTAGGTTGACCAAGAAGACACCATCGACCGATTAATCAACTAAATTACCAAAGGACCACAGCCCTACTTCATACACGAGTGCTCTGAAAATCAATCTTCATCCACCCTTTATCTCCACCCACATCTTTGTATATACTTATTATTCAATGAACGAAGACTCTGGGTGTTACATTCGAGGTTTCAAAACTGTAACGGGAATTTTTCAACACTTAAATACACATAAATGAAAATAAGTTGCTTGCTAATAATTTCTCAGTTCTCTAGTTTTGAACAGAAAGTCAATGGACCTATTTTAGATCAATATTGTGGTTTAAAATGAACAAAATGTAGACTAAAGATCTATGTATGTTTAGCAGTGTTGGGGAGTAACAGATTACATGTACCGGAGTTATGTAATCAGAGTACAAATTATGAGTAACTGTATTCGGTTACAGTTACTGTTTCAATGAGTGGTAATTGGATTACAGTTACTTTGTTAAAATAAATCGATTACACGGCGGTATTTTCCTGTTGTCACATTTTGGGCTATATCCCTTTTTTTTTTCGGTAATTCCACTCATTACTGGACACTAAACCAGGTCTAAACCAGGTCTAAACTAGGACTAAATCCAGGTCTAAACTAGGATTAAACCAGGTCTAAACTAGGACTAAACCAGGTCTAAACCAGGTCTAAACTAGGACTAAACCAGGACTAAAACCAGGTTTAAACTAGGACTAACCCAGGACTAAAACCAGGTCTAAACCAGGATTAAACCAGGTCTAAACCAGGTCTAAACCAGGTCTAAACCAGGTCTAAACCAGGATTAAACCAGGTCTAAACCAGGTCTAAACCAGGACTAAACCAGGTCTAAACAAGGTCTAAACTAGGACTAAACCAGGTCTAAACCAGGTCTAAACTAGGACTAAACCAGGTCTAAACTAGGATTAAACCAGGTCTAAACTAGGACTAAACCAGGACTAAAACCAGGTGTAAACCAGGTCTAAACCAGGTCTAAACTAGGACTAAACCAGGACTAAAACCAGGTGTAAACCAGGTGTAAACCAGGTCTAAACTAGGACTAAACCAGGACTAAAACCAGGTCTAAACCAGGTCTAAAACAGGATTTAACAGGACTAAACCATGCTGCGTGGACCGTGTCTCCTCCTCTTCTATCAATAATATTTTTAATTTGGTTAAGTAAAGTCTGGTCTTTTTATTGTTACAAAGTACATTTTGGGGCATGTAATCTGTAATCTGTAGGGGAATACATTTTAAAAGTAACCTTCCCAACACTGATATTTAGTATTAGATATCATACTGTATGTCTTCAAAACAAAACAAAAAAATCAAAACAATACCGATACGAAAGAGGGACATCAGCACTTTCTAAGATCTGAAAACAACTTAGTCCGCTGTTTACATTACGTCCGCAAGCACAAACTGAAAAAGACACTTTAACATCAATCTCAAGTATTCCTTAAACAAAGTTAGCGAAAACTGAAATTCATCATATCTTCCATACAGTTTATGTTTATGCAGTTACCCACAGCGGAAGCCCGAGTCCAGAGGGAGACTAATAGAGCATAAAAGCTGGCCTTGACGGAGGTGGCGTCAGTGGGCTAAGTCTGGGAGCAGAGCGGGGGAGAGGGGGAGAGCTCTGCAGGGACTGTGTGGGCAGGCTGCACTTTACATTAACTGTCACATAGAAACGCACCTTTTAGACTTCTATCCTCATTCAGTCTCCTCTGTAACACAAGGCCGATGAGGTCTGGTAGTACGATTGTGAAGCGTACGCTGTGTTAAACGTAATACAAGGCGGCAACTTTTAGTCAACAGTGAAAACTTAATCAGACAACTCCGATGAAACGAGTTTAAGGGCATGAATTAAAGATAATGGAATCCAGATCTTGAATTTAAAAATGTAGAAGTGTTATGCTTAAATAAGTAAGTGGCGGAAGTAGCTCTGAGTGTTTGTCCACTGATCCCAAGGGTACTGGTTTGAACCCTACACAACTATACATCAGTGGTTGAGCTATCGTTGTGTCCTTGGGCAAGACACTTAACCCACCTTGCCCCCCGGTGTTTGTGTGAATGTGTGCATGAATGGGTGAGTTGTACCTTGATGTAAAGTGCTTTGAGTGCCTTGAAGTTGGAAAAATGCTGTTAAAAATGTGACTATTTACAATTTAAAACTAAAAAGATGCCAAATCTAATCAAATAATTCAAACATACAAACTTAAACTAATCAAAACTACTACATTATCCACCTGAAATTATACACTCCACTTTTAACTACCGTGTTTACGCATAATTTCGACCTTATATATCTTAAATGTTTAGTGCAAAGTTAAAAATCAAATAAGAGATACAAACTAGGGATGGGCATGATTAGTCGACTAATCGATAACTGATCATTAAGAATTTCTTCGATCACGTTCATTTTTAATCGACAAAAGGAATGTAGGTTGCTGTGCGTTGTGTAGTGTAAGGAGACAAGGCTGCATCTGACAACGCGAATACTGGAGTTGCGGCCTCACAGTCCCACATTTCGGCTAAACCTGCACATGTCTGGTCTCTGAAAACATGAACCATCTCGAACGTGATACACACACAGAACAGACTCACCATCATCATCATCAACAACATCCCTCTGTCACAGGAAGAACACTCATATTCCACTGAGTCGTGTCGTAAACAAATGTGCACAAACCTGAATTAAACACATTATAATCTCAAACGGGCTGACGTGGCACTGGAGTGGTTATGGTTTATATGTCATAAAGTTGAGTTTATTTATGCAGATTAGTAAAAATAATAATAATTATGAAAATGTTAATATAAAATGATTAATGATTAATCGAAAATTGATCATTAATTCTCGAACGATCAAATAAGAAAATCTGATCAAATGCCCAACCCTAATACTAACAAACTTTTACTCTCATAGAAGCATTTCTTTCAATGCTGTGACTAGGTACGAAATGTTCCGATACTGGTATCAGACATTAACGCCGATACTGTGTAATTTGCGGGATTGAATATCAGCTTCCAAATATCGGTTCAGCTGACTTCCTGGTTGGACACATAAACTGATGTAATAAGACTATTTACAAGTCATAGTCAGTCCAGAAAGTCTCATAATATTTCATCTTTTTTATACAAAGTTGTTCTGTTGTTACATGTGGGATAAATAACAGCTACATAACACATTTTGAACAGTTCTGTCTTATTTTATTTTTGTTTAGGAAATAAATATTGTCATCATTCTCTGCACTGGTATTGGCTCTATTCACGCTTACGTCACAAACCAGGAAGACGTTTCGAAACATGCAATGACAACTTCCGGTGTAGTTCCTGACACTAGGCTCGCCAATCGACTGTAATTTAAGTAAATGTCATCAGTGGTAAAATGAAGACTGCATACGTATGCGCTGTTTGGAATCATCTTGAATTTGGCCCCTCATCTCTTCTAATCGCATGTACCCAATGCGCTTGGAGTTGTGAGTCAGTGGGGAAATTATAAAAAATGTAGGTATGGTTGTAATTAGGGATGTAACGATATCCAAATCTCTCGATACAATATCATCTCATGGTACGATATTTATTGCGTTATTTTGGAGAGGCTGATATAATTGTACATAGGACACTTTTTTGCTTTTAAAATACCCAGAACAAGAATTTGGTGTGAATCATTACTGTCATAATCCCAAAAATTCAAGTAAAAACACATTTCTTCACATTGTCTGCGCTGAAATGAATCATGGGATATGTAGTTCCCGATGTTTATTAACTATTACTACGATAAAACAATGCATTTAAGCAAAGGAACTTGTAATTCGATATATTGTGACGCTCCATGGTATTATTGTGAAACTTTTGACGATACGATATCACGATATTTCGATTATTGATTCATCCCTAGTTGTAATTGTTGATTAGTCGAACATAACGGAGGGCTACAATGACATGTAGATTTTCAATTTTTTTTTTTATTTTGTCAGACTTACTACCGCTGAAAGTTGTCATCGCATGTTTCCAGACGTCTTCCTGGTTTATGACGTAAGCGTGAATAGAACTTATTGGTTGATATCGGCCATCCGCAGATACTTAAAGCCACAGTATTGAAACCGTTATCGAAACTGAAAAGGCTGGATCGGTGCATCCTTAACTCTGACCATTCAGTAACTATGTCAGCCCCCTCCTCCCGTTCCCCAGACTCCGGAGCTGTCCTCTTTCTCCCTCTCTCCTTATTGCCGTTCCCCTGTCTAAAAGCTGTCACATGCTTGAAGAAACCCAACAGAACAGCCCGGCCCTCTGCTTGACAACCACCTGCTGTACAGAGACAGACAGAGGAGGAGAGAAAGGCAAAGAGAGAGAAAGAGAATATTACTGGTAGCTTGGGAACAGTGAAGCGTGGCCACTACAAGCTGTACGATTTTGTTTGTGATTGGTTCAGTCATAAGGGAGTACGCGTGCGGCAGTCAACAAGTGCACATTTTTTCCCTTTCGTATTTGTTTACAGTGAAACGCAGGTGGTATGAGCGGTTGTGACGCCAGGTGTCCTTTCTTTTACAACTGTGAATGGAACGGTGTAAGTGTATTGCTCATAGACACGATGATAATGTAATTGGATGAGATTTGCACAAGTACACTCAAGTTGGTGGGAGAATACTTAGCCCACTGCACTCCTGACACACATAAAAAAAAGAAAAAAAATTATAATATTTTTATCGATTCAGTTTTTACCTGACTGTGGTGTTTGTTCATGTTTTATTTACTTATTGGTGTCTTAACCAGCTACTCAAATTTGCGTCAATACAAGATTGAAAAAAAATCTGCAAATGATACCAACTCCAGCCACCAGGGGTCAGTAAATTGATTATATTATTTAGTCTATATCTTATCGACATTGCGAAATAAGATCATTGCCAAGGTGGAGATCTGAGAATATGAAAAATAGTAGTAAATGTATAAATGTTAACAATATTTCAGCAATAAAACCAATGCAATTTAATAGATTTTAGTAATATGTAGTCGTTGTCCATTTGCGTCATACTATAAGATACTATAATGGTCAAAGCTGCCAATCTGCGCCATCTGCCTTTCCAACGCCACAAAACATTGATTCTGTTTAGGCAATGCGAGTGAAGTGTCTTGCCTTGGGACACAACCGCAGAGCTTAGCCAGACTGGAGCCACCTAGTGCCTCCGCTCAATTTCAATTCTCTCCAGCGACTAGGTCAGGAATCGGAATACACTAGATGGTTCGCAAAGAAAGAAAGTTCGCTTTTACCCTTTATTGCTTTGTCAGAGTGTCATCTTGACACCAGTTCATCTTCATAAATACAGCAAGAGGAAACAAACAAATCAGTAACAGTACAACAAAGTACTACAGCACAAACTAAGTACCATAATTCATGTATCTGCCCAGAGTTAAACATTTAAACTTCTTTATAAAATGCAACAGAGTGGTGCACAATTTTAGGTTTTGTGTACAGTTATTCCAGAGCTCCACCCCACACAAAATTTCATAATGTTTGTTCTGATTTTCTTTTTGATAAACGTGGCCGTACCTCTGTAGCCAGGCTGGCGCCACCTAGTGCCTCCGCTCAATTTCATTTCTCTCCAGCGACTAGGTCAGGAATCAGAATACACTACACGCTTTTTGCAAGAATCCCGGAAGAGCTGTGAAGCCATGACGTCAAACTCAAGCGCCTGTCTGGGTCCCTTTTGTGGTACAGCACAACAGTAAACAAAGCGGTCAAGATGGATGTAGATACATCCAGTACATTCTGTGTTGGCAACGATTCCCGAGATCGAGGTTTTAAAGCTGGAACAAAGAGAATGTTTGGAGAATTTCATCAAGGGGCCCTTCTTCCTAAGGGATTTGGGGCATTACATACATCACAGCCAAATAGCAGCGATTGGTTAAATAAAAAAGCACCCGTCTACCATCAAATGAACAAATCCTAATGCTGCGAGGTCAGACGGTTTCCACGAAGTGAAACCAGCTTATGAATCAGGCTACACAGAACTTAGTCTGAGCTGGAACTGCACCTCTGATCTTTGGCTTGGTTTACGAGTGCTCTAATGCAGGATAGAAAGGTTTAAAGTAATACTGTGGAACTTATTAGATAACTCAACATCATCCCCATGGAGAGAAGCAAGTGACAGAATCCCCTTATTGGAAAAGTTCCATAATGTACAGCAAAATTCAATCAAAATGAGCTGTAATGTTCTCGCAGATGGAAAATTCAAGCATTGTGCGTTCTTCTCGTATGACTCCTTCTGTTAAGAGCACAGACATTAGTCGATTAGCTCCTCTTTTACAAATCGAGCTTAAACCAACTTTGATCCAGCTGAATACAACAGGATTATTCTAAAGCCTTAATCCACACGCACTCATTAAAACACGCACTGCTCCAAAATGCTGCCAACACTGTACCACACCAGGACTGACAACCAGCAAAATTGTTCTATTTCATGTGACCTGCCCTTCAAAAACCAAAGCAAAATTGCGAGTTTTATCAACAGTTTGCAGAGTCTGAACCTTTTTATTTCAGCTGATTAGCTTCCCGCGCAGAGCTAAGTTTTTTCCCCGACTGGCTGTCAAAGTGTGATCAAGCATTCAAGTCCCACAGTGATGGCTGAATGGTCACGCTCCGCTGCGCAGTGCATACAGTTAGCCCTTAACCAAAGTCCACTATACAAACCAGGTTAAAGTAGTGGTTTAAATTTGCTCTGTATTTTATAAGTTAAAGTGGCCACATTAGGCTATTTTCTGATCTGTTATAACGTTGTTTCCTCGTCAAAAACAGACCTGGAGTTGCGTTTTGTTTCATTCACACATGTTTAACACACAAATCCTGCAAATCTAGGTTCTTCCACCACAGTTTTTTAAAACTCCACACATCTACTAGAATCATTTGGACAATTTCAGACCTGGAATTGCCAAACACTACTGAACTAAAGCTGTTTTTTAAAACTACTAAAACTACCACTTCTAATAGAACAGAGCATTTTGAGCTTACTAAAGGGTTACTCAAACATGTGAATGAAACTAAACACAACTCTGGGTATTTTTTGAAGAGGTAACAACATTATAAAATAGCTTAAATCACAGGAGTCCACTTACTGATACTGATAAAAACAAAGGCTGCTATCATCAAAATTGGTTAAGTATGTAGTGGAGACAATTTGAGCTTTGAAATAAATCTAAGCTGCATGTAACTTTTCAGGTTGAAGGGTTCGATATCTGCTTGCCACCATGGAGATGTTATTGTTTTTCTTGGAATCTTGGTCTCACAGTGCGGGCTCTATTCACAAAACTGGAAGACGTTTGGAAACATGCGGATGACAACTTCCTTTGTGGCCTGTTGGCGATAGTAAATTTAAGAAAACTGAGAAAATGGCCGGGTTTTCTTCATCTAGATGTCACTGTGGTCTTTCTTTTTTCCCTTTCATAAATCGCCTATTAATTTGTGTATTATAATTTGTCTAAAAACGATATTGTAATTGTAGCGTTCTGTTGCGTTCGGCAGATCAACAGTTTCAATCAGCTGCCTGCGATAACGAAGACGCAATTAGAGTCACGTCCCCCATGGAAAAGCTTTGGCAGGTTGTGAAGACGCTGCTGCTGAATCCACGGTTTTATCACATGTCCATTGTCGGTAACTAAACTGGAAGTCGTCATCCAATTTCCAGCGTCTTCTGGTAAGTGCATTTAAGTAAACCACCAGGCCAAGTTACTGGTCAGATCTATGGAAAGGTGAGTCCATGAGCAGAAAAAAATGCATGTTTCAAATGGACTTCTTACCTTTAAAAACACCTGATTAAATGCAAGATATCTTTAATGTCATATTCTGGAAAATCCCAACCAAGACAAGACGGCGGCAAACAACTTTTAACCTTTGAAACAACAGAAAAAGGAAATCACGTAAAGTAGGACCAGAAGATTGGCAGTTCGATTAACGCTCCAGTCACTTCACACCCTTCCTGTGTCCTTGGGCAAGACATGGTGGTTCAGGGAGGGCACAGAATCGTGAGATGGGCCGATATGGGTTTCTGCATAGTCGTTGCCGATAAGATTGTTTTGAATCCAGATGGGAGATAAGCTCTGCAATTTAAATTTCCCCAAAACTCCCCAAAAAAAAAGCCTTGTTTTTGACCACAAACCTTTAAGAGAGCCGAGTATTCACGTTTTGTGCAGTGACCTCTTCACACTGAAATGTTGAAATATGGTTTTATGCATATTCTTTAGGCAGCAGATCAGCAAAACAAAATATCGGCCTTCGCTGGAAATTTAATGCCAATACGGTAAAAAGAGCAAATATCGGCGAACAGATATATAGTCAGCCACATTACCCCAGAGCAGACGAAGCTAACCACGACTAAGATATTAAGTAGGGAATGAATAATTAACTATCCACAAATGTTAAACCTGACCATTTATAACAGTGACAAGTTCCATTAACCCTACCCCCCATCTCAATTAACCACTACAGTTTTACAGAATGCCACTAGAAACCGAGCAGTACGGCACAACGGTGGTCTAAAATTGATGGCTTCCAATGCACTCAAGCTGAAAGGACTAAGTATTGTTAACCGAGGCAAAAATCGACATTCTTTCTCAAGCCTTTCTTAATCTCTTTGCGATTTACCTCCACCCCTCCTCCAGGCTGCGCTAAAGGTCATTCTTGTGCGTGCCTTAGAGTAAATCAGCTCTCATCACATCAGCCCTTTAACATCTTTCAACCCGTGGAGAGGGCTGGTACTCGCCGGAGGAATGCATGCTAAAGCTAAAGACCACTGCGCCATGACATCAAGATTCAAAGAGTACGCTCCGTCCTTCCTACCTCATGAAAAAACAAAAAGATCGAGAAGTAGTTTAGCTTTGGTGATCTTGTACTGTGCCACCTTTGGCCTACTGGACGTGCTCTCAAATACGGCTGAACAATTTGGGGGGAAAAAGTCTAATTCTAGTTTCTCAGACAAGCTTTTGCGATTTATGTTTTGGGGTTTTGTTTGAAGTTCACATTTACAAGTGACCAGGAGAATTGATCAGAAAAACAAAAAGAAATATGAACTAACAACCTAAAACAAGAATGTATCACATTTTTTGTACAGAAGAAAATGTTTGTATAGATCTAAACTACAGGGTTAGCAATTTTTATGAAGACTAAAATACAATATTTAGTTGTTTGTTGAGGAAATTGTGGTACTTCAAAAATGGCAGACTTTGCGATTTGATAACTGTGTCCATTCAAACTGCAATTTTGATTTGATTATTCTTGCAGCCCTATAACATTAAAGCTATAAATTTAACTTTTCTGGTAGAGCGACATAGTTTACTTGTGTGTTATATTCCACAGTATGGCATTAAACTTTCAATCTTCGATTAACTCAGTTACAAATGTTTCTAATACTAAATGAATATCTTGAAAAACATACATTCTTATTGTGAGTGGGGTCGCCTCTCCACAAATCTGACCAGTAACCTGTTCTTGTGGTGTCACCTACTTGATCCTTCAGATAGATACAGTACTTTTAATGCGATAATGCGGAACATTCTTAGCCTGATTCATCAGCCATTTTCAGTTCATGGAAACCATGTGAGTTCGCAGCATTAGGATTCATTCGCTCAACAGTAGGCGTGTACTTTTTAAAAATTTAACCAATCACTGCTCTTTGGTCGTGACGTATGTAATGCGCCGCTAACTGGTATATTAAGCTTTTCCCAAATCCCGTACGAAGAAGGGAAATAACGTCTTTCCCTTTGATAAAATTCACCAAATATTCTCTTTGTTCCGACTTTAAATCCTCGATCTCGGGAATCGTTGCCAACACAGAATGCATGGCTCTTTGCTAATGGGCCAGTGCCCAGACTCGCACTTTTGAGGTTCTTGCAAACTGTCTAGTGTATTCCGATTCTTGACCTAGTCGCTGGAGAGAAATAAAATCGAGACACATATAGAACATTCTAGCCAAACAATGCAATAACACCACAGAGACAAACATGTGGTGTAATCTCCACCAGAAAAGTTACCGTATTTCACAGGCTATTAGGTGCTCTGGATTATAAGATGCATTGTCATTAAATGGTCTATTTTCGAACTTTTTTCACAAATAAACTGCACTGGACTTTAAACGAAACACAACAGTTCGATGGGTCAGTCAGATTTCATTTGGCGCGTTCACAGTGACTCTTGGCTTTGTTCAGTTGTGGCGTGTAGGGAGGGTGCTGTCTGGGACCGCTGGATTGTCGGCGTGTTCGCAGTGACTCGGTTGTTCAGTTGTGGCTCAGAGTGGCACATTGGACTCGCTTTTTCGGTTCGTTCCTCCGTTCCGTTCCTCGTCCGTGTGCAGTGATGAGTGTGACTGTGGGTGTGTTTTGCTGTGTGGTCGCTGTCTGCTCCGTGCGTGTTTGCGTGTGCTGCAGGTGATGCAGCTTTGTAGTTGAAGTTGTGCTGGGACACCCGAGTGGATTTGTGTATGGGGCGCTCTGGATTGCGGGGAGTGCGGTCATTTTTTGATGTGGTTAGAGGCTTAAGAGCGCGTCTAATATCTCGGAAAATACGGTACATGTATGTACAGCTTTAGGTAATGATAACACTTTATGCTTGCTAACATTCTCAAAGCACTAAAATGGGCAATTGCTCATAATGGAACTTTAATGTCATGTATTTTTCTGCTAATTATTGCTTTCAAAAACTCCATTTCTCTCTTCCTCCACTTTACACCAATACCATCTTGCTCACACATGTTTTATGGCGATCACACTGTCCATTACTTGAGAAGTTAAAACGCAACAAGAAATCGTTCAACATTGCGTTCTTCTCGATTGACCCAACGGTTAGCTCAGCGGCCATAGAGATCGGCGCGAGCCTTGAAAATACATGCAGAGTGGATAATGCCATTTTGATTTGATAATGGAAGGCAATCTGTTCAATTTGGTTCGCTAGATGAACAAGATACAGTTCCAAGGATCTGGGAGTGGCGCGTAGCATAGCCCTAAGCAAGTGTGTTTTATGGTTTGAAATGTAACGCTCGCTCTCTCTCCTGATGGTGTTCATTGGAGCGTCCATAGCTATTAGTACCATTTCTTTCTCAGGTTTCATGCTAGGGTCTCAGTTTTATCCGCCTGGTGTGAACTCAAATGTGATTTACCTGGCTGGATGGGTGTTAAAGTAGAAAATCGACAGAGGAAGAGGAAGTTGAGATGTACAAGATGAAGGTTTAAAAGGGGACATATTGTGGAAAATTGACTTTTACGAGATTTTTTCAGTGTTTTGTCATTATTAAGTTGTTCAAAGTTGTGTTTCGATGGATTTATACGTGTTTGAGTAGTCCTGTATTGACCTGCATTAGAGGGTTGTGTGTTCAGAAAAGTTTTGTTTTCACCTACCCCCTATCTCCATCCACTTCTCTGTACTTCCTTGCAATTATTCAAAAAATTAAACTTCTAGGGAATACATGTAAGAATTTTCAATCTACACTATGACTACAGTGCAGAAAGAAGTGTGCTTGATGGTTATTATTATTATTATTATTATTATTATTATTGATAGCATTTATATATATATATATTATATATATATATATATATATATATATATATATATATATATATATTTTTTTTTTCCTATTAGTGTTTGAAGTTTATTATTAGGACATTTTTGGTTCTGGTAATGTTTATGACTTTTATTATTAAAAGGGGAATATATTTATTTCTATTAGTAGAGAAAAAGCCGTTTTTGTTTGTTAATTGATTTGGGGGAGGAGTCTCGTACTATAAACAGGGACTCCCATCTGCACAGAGACAGTGTGTTTTGTTTTGTTTCTATTAAAAGACTACCACAACCTGTAAATATATATATATATATATTTTTTTTTTCACAGTTTTTGCGCACTTCTGTAAATAAATTCACAAACACTATTTCTGACTTCGCCATATTATTTCCTCTCTTTAAAAAAGAACCCACAACATCGATACAGGGCACTTTAGGTGATACGGTTGTATCTTCTTCTTCTTCTTACTTCTTGTGCAAAGTTAATATGAAAAACTCCCATTTTAATCATCAAAACAGTGAAAATGTCAAATGTGTTGCATAAACGAGTTTCCTTCCTCAAACAAGCAACAAAACTGTACCTCTGTAACATTGATATTTCAATATTTTTGCACAACCATAGTATAAATGTTGTATATGAATGAGTCGACAGGATGGCAACATCGTTAACGTCAACTGACAGACACATCTTTGCCAAACTACTACACCCAGGCATTTGTGGCGATAAAGGAACCTTACTACCATGAAGTTGGACTGTATGAATCCATATAAAGGGTGAAAAATGACTGACAGTGCCCTGAATATATTTTTTATTCTAGGGCCAATTACGAGCTCAGATATGACTCCACTGACTATGCGCGCCGAGGTAGCCGTACATCCAGTTTAATTTACAACCCCATGACGGGCCTTAACTCCGAATGACAGGTTTAAAGGGCAGCCGGGAGAACTCTTAAATGAGCCTACAAATATTGGCTTATTCCAGTCTTTTCTTTTCTGCATTGTGCTCCTAAATCAACCACTTCCTCGGCTGTTTTTGTGGTAGCGTCCACTTACCCAAACCCAACCATTAGGCTACTGCTAAAGTAATCGAGCTAGCATCTTTTACTTCCTATCATTACCCTAATACCTCGGTGATTACTGGGCTTATCCGCAGCAATTCCACAAACAGAAACTAGCACAAAGTTCATACTCACTTAGCTTCAAAAAGTGGTGGGAATAAAGTGGTGGGATTACCCAGTCAGAAAGGCGAAAGGCAGTATTTTTATCATTTAAATGGATATTAAGTGGAGATTTTAGTTTTGTTAAAATGTTGTTCTTAAAAAACATAACTGGAGTTGTGTTTTGATTCATTCACACACCTTATTTTTTGGACCATAAGGTGCACCGGATTATAAGGTGCATTAAGCGAAACAGCCAGGGTGTCCACGATCCACTGGCAGATTGTGGTTTAATTTGCCACAAAATCGCCAATTTAATTTAATTTAAATCGCCGTTGCTTCCCTGTCTTGATGAATGTGAATGTAGGTGGATAATTTAAGTTTCAATTTTTATTTTCTATGAGGAGAACTCAAATATACATTGAGTAATAATGTGTTTAATGCTCCGACAATCCATGAAGCGGTGCGGCTTTGTTGCTTACCAAAGTCGTACTAAAGCATTTTGACAGATTGTTGAGCGCCGTGTACCACATAAAATCGGTTCGAGGTCAGTAAGCAAAACCAGAATTAATACATAAGGCGCACTGTTGATTTTTAAGAAAATTAAAAGGATTTTAAGTACACCCTATAGTCCGAAAAACAGCTACGTTTTACCTTTAATTCAGTAGAGATAGGAAATTCTAGGGTTAAAATCCTCCAAATTTTTCTAGTGAAGGTGTATGGAGTTTAAAAACACAGTGGAGCACTTCCTGTATTACCACATGACATCACAAGATGGAATGGTGTGTTTTCTATTTAAGAAAAGAGCTCATCTTAAGTAAGCAGGATTTGTTTGTTAAACATGTGTTTTCAGATTTTCAGTTTCGTTATTACTTTCAAAAATATTTATAAAAGCCAGTGTCCTCCATCTGAAACTAACAAAAGTCGTGACCACAAACTATTAACAAACACAAATAATAGAAAATACATCTGGTTGTTGCTACGTGATAATTCGATGTAAAGAGGTTGACGTGACTGGAGATGACAGTAGCCCGAGGAAACTTGCATAGCGCGGCCACCTCCCGTCATATGCTTTTTGTGTGATGTGTGCGTGACTCATTGTTCCTCGAGTTTCAAACTGTATATTGCTTTCTAGTTCGGTATTAGTCATGCATTTATTCTACCAGGTCCAACTGTTATTTCGAGATACTGTATAAATAAAATGCTTTGTAATAATTGCCTTGAATATTTTATGATGTATGAGTAGGCAGTGGTAAAACATAACAAAGTAAAAGTAGTAAAGTATTGTACATAAAAATATAACTTTTAGCTATCTAGGCTGAAGGTTCCTTTTTAAACCAAGTTAAAAACAAAACATATGAATAAAAACAGCTAAGGAACAGAATTCAGCACAAATCTTTATAAAAATCACTACATTTGAAGCTTTACGAGATCTCATAATCTGCGCGCATACTTTTACTTTAGCATTTTTTTGCTAACAGTTTAGAAATAACAGATGGTCGATAAAGCGTAGATTTATCGAGGATCTGAACAGTGGATGTGGTTTAAAAGATGCAGTGACCTATAAAGAAAAGAAGTCAGAAATGCTAAACCGGAAACATTTTGTGAAAAGGTCAAGTGTGTGTTTTGTTACGCAATTCACCTAGCAATAGCATTAGCATCTCGCTATACTCAGAAGCAAATTGACTGTTAATAATATCAAAAGTAACATCATATTCTGAAGTTTTACAGTAGCCTATAATATATATGGACAGTGTTGGGGAGTAACGGAATATATGTACTGGAGTTATGTAATTATGTACAATTTATGAGTAACTGTATTCAGTTACAATTACTGTTTTAGTGAGTGGTAATTGGATTACAGTTACTTTGTTGAAATAAATGGATTACACGGTGGTATTTTCCTGTTTTCCTGTTTTCACATTAATTCCACTCGGTAATTCCACTCATTGCTGGAAAGTAAACCAGGTCTAAACTAGATCTAAACCAGGTCTAAACCAGAACTAAAACAGGACTAAAACAGGATTTTAACAGGACTAAAACAGGACTAAACTAGATCTAAACCAGGTCTAAACCAGGTCTAAACCAGGACTAAACCAGGTCTAAACCAGGACTAAACCAGGACTAAACCAGAACTAAAACAGGACTAAAACAGGATTTTAACAGGACTAAACCAGGACTAAACTAGATCTAAACCAGGTCTAAACCAGAACTAAAACAGGATTTTAACAGGACTAAACCAGGACTAAACTAGATCTAAACCAGGTCTAAACCAGGACTAAACCCAGACTAAACCAGGATTAAACCAGGACCAAAACAGGATTTAACAGGACTAAACCAGGACTAAACCATGCTGCGCGGACCGTGTCTCCTCCTCTTCTATCAATAATATTTTTAATACGGTTAAGCAAAGTATCGGGCTTTTTATTTTCTTTTATCAGACAAAACATCTTATGTGAAGATTTCCTAGTCTTTGCTTCTCTACAGCAAATCAAGTAATCCAAAGTATTCAGATTACGTTACTCATTTTAAGTAATTTAATGGATTCCGTTACAAACTATATTCTGGGGTATGTAATCTGTAATCTGCAGGGGAATACATTTCAAAAGTCACCTTCCCAACACTGTACATGGAAGGGTCAGGTTCAGGCTAGGCTATAAAATAAAAAGTTGAAACTTACACTGCCCATAATTCTTTGCTTTATTTCGGTGTATTCAACACTTTATCATTTGAACAATAGCCTGCCGCCAAGCTAGTTACGGTTGACTAAAGAGTGCGAATCTCAGCAAAATTTTAGCAAGACTCGGCTAATTCCCCAGAGGAATAAAATGAAGGTTTTTAGTCAGCCTGAACTAGTAAAAAATGGGAAATGTCGGGGCTAAAACCAGATCAAACCAGGATGAAAACTAAAACAAAGCAAACCTACAACAGTAAACTGGGGTAGAGCGAAAAATATATATAAAAAAATCATATCACAATTTAGATTTTATTTCAGTTCATGTAAAAATAATATCATGTAAACATAGTATATTGACTTGAAGAAGTAACTAAAGTCATCTGTGAGTAAAAATGATGAATGAGAGAATTTGTGAATCACAGTAAGTTGATTTTAATTAAATCACAATACTGTTTTATCACTTTTTTGCCCATCCTTAGTAAACAACAATATATAACTGGGACACACCCAAACTATGATGGTTGATATAAATAAAATAGTGAAAATAGCGCGTAACATCGACTCACTTGGAGGTCAGTATATAATTTAAGGTACTTCTGTCAGTGCATTTTCTTGCCTCATGATCATTTCAAGCATGACTTTCTGTATTTTAGTCAATAAATAACATTATATTGCCCCCTTTACTGCTTGGTAAAAGACAGGGGCACCTTGGACATTTCTTATATAAAACTGGGACAATTTTGGGATAAATCTGCTGGGATAAGGACCATCTGGTCACCTTAACAATATAATAACAATAAAGACTAAACCCAAAATTAAACCAGGACTAGAGAATTATTGATTTCCTTTGTAAACCTCACCACAACATATCAATAAACTCAGAACGCAATTTTTTCACGATATACATTTCACGATATGATATTTATTGCGATATTTTGTGGAACAAAACTGTGAATATGCTACATTTTCCTTTTAACCCTCTCAGGCTCAAATTAATTTTTAGTATCAGGAAAAATCTGTTATTTGGGGAAAATTATCTTATGGGGTAGTAATATACAATCCTGACTTTTTGATCCTTTGTAAACAAAAAAAGTATTTTGCAATTCTGGCAGGCCGTTTGCATGTAGCCATTCTTGCACAGTCTGCATCGTCCATGTTTATCAGCATGGATGGGAGAAAAGGCTCCTGAGTAAAAAAAAAGCTCATAAAATATGGATTTAGAGTAAGTAGGTAATTGGAATTTAGCTGTTGCAAATCTGCAACGCCTGCCTGGAGAGGGTTAAAAGGCCTTGACAAGACTTAATCCAAAGAACTAAGACTAAAAAGTGCTTAGAACTGTTATTTCTTCATGTAGTCTGCACTGAAATGGAGCAAAGGATCATGGTCTATGTAGTTCCCTCTGTCATTTTTTAGCTATTGCTGCACCATAACTAATTTAAGCAAAGAGACTTGTAATTCGATATTTTGTGATGGTCCAACGATATTATTGTGAGAACTTTGACGATACAATATCACGATATTTCGGTTATTGTTACATCCCTACTACTACTATGACTACTACTACTACAGCAACTATGCTCACTACCGTAACTACTGTTAGTACCATATGGCCAACCAGTACTATACAATTACTACTATAATTCCAACAACTACCACTACTACTACATCTAGGACTATCACTACTATGACTACTACAACTACTAAAACTTCTACAACTGCAATGACTACCAATACTGCAACTATGACAACTACTACTACTACTTTTTTTTTTTTTAAGAAAAGCAGGCCACCACCAAGTTTACTGTAGGAACCACCACAAAAAAAGAACGATATTATGTAGTATTTCAAATGATTTTCAAAAGGATTAAAATGTCATTATAGTAGCCTACATTAAAAAAATAAAAATATTGCTACACCATAACTATTTATTTAAGCAACGAGACTTGTAATTCGATATATTGTGATGGTGGACATTTGACAATACGACATTACAAAATTTCTATTATTTATTAGCATTACATCCCTAATTCCTACCGATAAATAAATGAGAAAACTTAAAATGTGTTCTGTTATTGCTAATAGTGTGTTACAGCCAATATAAACGAAGTGCCAATGAACATATGCTGCTGGAAAATTGCAACAACAACAAAAGTTCCCTGATTAGTGCTGGAAAAGTTCACAAGCTGCTTCACTTTGCTGGCTAACTTACCAAGCTAATTATTGCAAGCTAATGATTTCATCCACAATTAGCTGAGATTACTACCATAAATGAAATCGCTATCAACTGTCAGTAATTACTTTGTGTCATTAGCGCTTGAATGGGCTGTTGTTGGAACACGTGCTCAAACCAGTATAATTACAATGTTTTCAGCACTTGATCAATAGCCTACAATACGTTATTGTTACGCGCCTTGCTAGTTGGAAAATTAGCTTGATAATTGGGTCGCAGTCTAATCGCAGCCCCAAAGAAAATGACTCCACAGAGTAATCGGGCGTAAGATGTGCAAAACAAAACCAGACCACCAGCAAAGAAACTATAGTCTGATACAAATACGGCAAATAATACTACAACAGATACTTTTACTATTACTTCTACCACAACTACTACTACAACAAGAATACTACTAGACCTGTTACTACCACATGACTACTACAACTACTCCTACAACAACAACTACTACTACGACAACTACAACTCCTACTACTACTACTACTACTCCAATTACTACTCCTGCTCCAGTAACTACATCTACTACTACTACTACTACCACTACTGTTACTACAACGACAAGAATACTACTAGACCTACTACTACCACATGACTGCTACAACCACAACTACTCCTACTACAACAACTACAACTACTCCTACTACCTCTACTACAATTACTACTACAACTACAACTACTACTACTTCAACTACTACTATTACAACAACTACTACTACTACTACAACAACTACTACAACTACTCCTACTCCTATAACTACTACAATTACTCCTACTACTAGTACTATAACAACAACAACTACTACTACTACTACTACTACTACAACTACTACAAGAACTACTACTCCTACTACTACTACTATAACAACTACTCTCACTACAACAACTACTACTCCTACTAGTAGTACTACAACTACTCCTACTACTACAACTACTCCTACTACAACTCCTACTACAACAACTACTACTGCTCCTACAACTACTATAACAACTACTCCTACTACTACAACTACTCCTACTACAACAACTACTACTGCTCCTACAACTACTATAACAACTACTCCTACTACTACAACTACTACTACTACTCCAACTACAACAACTACTACCCCTACTAGTAGTACTACAACTACTCCTACTACAACAACTAGTCCTACTACTACAACAACTCCTCCTACTACAACTACAAGAACTGCTCCTACAACTACTACTACTCCTACTACTACAACAACTACTACTACTACTACTGTACTGAAGTTATCGCAATATAATTCTATAGGTTTATAATATCTTCATTAAGAAGTGGGACAGACCAAAAAGATTTTTTACATTGTTGAAAATATAGTGGGATTATGAACCTTACCACTTATTTTTTAATTATCTGGCAACAGGTTCAACACTGGTGGCCTTTATTATTTGTAGTATTTAAAAATATATATATTTTAAGTAGAAATTATTATTTTAAATAGCCCTTATAATCCATGTACTGATCCCCAACTCTCTATCAAAAACGGGCGTCTTTATACAGTCTTCAAAATCTGAGCACAATTTTCCTAAAACGCCAGGAAATTTCTTGAAATGCTCGAAAACACACAGTTCTGAACCAACAACTCCCTTCTCCAACTATTTATTTTACCTCAACGCCTTGGGAGATTGTGCAAAACGGTGCAAATATTTCAAAGTGCTGACAAAAGCGCCCTGTACCGTAGCCTTTGCGCCATGTTGTTATGCCGTTTCAACACAATATCGAAGCCCGTTGGGATCAAATCACATGGCCAGCTTCCTATTTCTGCTTGCCTTGATTGTGACCCACTCAGTGACCTCAAGTGCTTGTATTTTCCGCTTCCCCTGTCCAATTTGTAACTCGTATGGGGAAGAGGGGAGCCATATTGTTGGATTTTCGGTTCTCAATCGCTTTCTATTATAGTCCCGACAAGCTTATCTGGCAACACCCGTCCTTCTTTGGCTCTCATGTTGTCGCTATCGGTTTACCTTATCTAGCATTAGCCCGATGAAATGTGCCGCTTAGTATTTTCATGTCTCCGCACATGCCTGGATGCTTCAGATGCTTCAGCGCTGGAGCCATATAAGTAAAGAGTGGGTCTGCATGGACTAAACCAAACAAGGACTACCAGTGTTGAACCAGGATTGAATTAGGATCAAATCTGGACTACATCAAGTCTCATCAGATCTTAATCAAAAGGAACAACAAGAAACTGAGCAAATACAAACCACACATTGAACAGGACAAAACGGACTATATCATGTTACACCAAGTTATAACCAGGGCCAATCCAGTTCAAAACCATGCAGGGCTTCAAACTATGCTAATTTCTCACAATTTGGTCTTGGTTTGGTCCTTTAGTCCAGGTTTACTTTCAGGTTTAGTCACAGTTTTCTTGTGGTCTATGTCCTAAGTGTATTTAAATCATATAAGCGCAATAGTAAGTCATGAAAATACTGTATAAGCAAGGCCCAAACTCTGACTAATTTGTCTTGTTGAGCTTTGGGCATTTTTTCTTCTTGTGGCCTAAACTGAGTCAAGTCCTTTACGGCAAGCAAATACTTTTTAGAATGCAGTTTATGTGAGTTTTAGGGATGTTCAAGGTTAAGGTGGGAGAAAGGCTTCCCGATGCGACTGACTACTCCAACTGCTCCACCGGAAGCCCCCAAACTAGGACTAATTTTGGTCTAAGTGAATGTGACGTCACCTATAGCATTCTGGTCCAGTCAAATGAAGCTCAATGAGGGCTGAGTTATAGGGTCAAATTTGGAGCTGATTTCCACATTTTAAATCCTGATTGCAAGTATCATAGCAACCAAATAGCCAATCAGAAGCAAGGCTATTGAAGGTAATGCCCCTGTCCACAACTGGTTTAGCAGAGGTGGACGCTTAGCAATGCTGTCAATCATTCGAGGGAGCCTGAAGCGCCCCCATCCTTACTTCCTATTTGGAGTGTCCATTTATATATACTGTACAGTCTACGGTCTAAACAAGGTCTAAACCAGGGGCCGCCAACCTTTTTCCTCCAGTGAGCTGCTTTTACAAAACAAAAATGTCAGAGAGCTACTCATTTTAGTGTGAGAGCCAAAGCAAGACGTAGATCGGGTACAGTTAAATGTCTATAAAACGTAAACCATTATCTATGTATTAGTGTACAAAGTCCGGGATCAAATTGACAAATTTACAATGGTAATTAATCACATTTTTGTTATTCAGCGCAATACGTATACACCATAAATCCCTTGTGGAGCTACTTGGAAGGGAGTGGAGAGCTGCTGGTCCCTGGTCTAAACCAAATTACTAACAGGGACTAAACGGGGTCTTATCGAGGACTAAACTACACTTTTATAGTCAAAACTATAAAAACTAAAGAAAAGACAAAACCTGATCTAAACCAGGTTCACACTTGTGCACACGCCACATCAACTAAACCTGGACTAGAAGAAGACTAAACCAGGACTAGAACAAGACCAAACCAAATCTGCATCAGGATTAAATCAAGAATGCTCCTCAGAACGATAACACGATGGAAATGGGACTAAACAAGGACAAAAAACAAGAAAAACAGTCAAAGGATTTTTCTGGCAAGCATTTGCAATTTTCATTAGATTTGCAATTTATGCTGTAATAATAGGATTCTTGACATAAAGACTGAAATATGAAATGACAAAATAATACAAGAATCACACTCAATGACATGTTTCACCGCTTTTATGAAGAATAAGACAGAACATTTTGTTGATTGGGAATGAAATTATGGTACGAAAATGGCTGCCTTTGCCATTTGATAATTGCATCCATTCAAATTATGATTTTGTTTTGATTGCGATTAAAGGTCCTATATTACATTGAATTGACTCTTCTGAGTGTTAAGACATGTTATAATGTTGTTACTTCCTCCATGGAGTTGTGGCACTTTCTGTATTACCAAATGACAAGTTAAGTGTTTTTCATTTGAGAGAAGAACTCATCACAACTCACACAACTCCAGGTATGATTTTGAAGAGGAAACAACATTATAACATACCGTAAATCAGAAAATGGCATAATACGAGCCCTTTTAGTCTTCAAACCTTAGTGTAAACCAGTGCTTCTCAATTATTTTCTGTCACACCGCCCCTAGGAAGAACAAAACATTTTGCACCTCCCCACTCAACAGAACCACTACCAAATGAGGACAAACCGCACCCTCGCCTTTAGTAGTCGACATACAAAAGCAAACGTTTTAGTCGCGTCTTCAAAGCGACTCACGATCGGCAGTATCAGCTCCTCTGTTATTTGGTACAACATCTTATATGACGCCAACAGTGCTCGCTGGTTTACTGAAGTAGCATTCACAAAGCGGGATGATTGTTGGAAATATTCAGCAAAACTCAAGCGGCTTATCAGCGTGATTGGGGTGTAATGTCTTAAAGCGATGCTGTAATTTATTTGACTTCATGCTGTCTGCTGCCAGCATTTTTATGCCCAGTAAACACAGCGGTCTTTCCTCGTTTCCCCACCGTAGTCACAGTTAAGCCAAGCGCTACATACGCTTCACATACAATTTGTACTCTGCACTTCATATCTCCTGCTCTGTGCTGTGTGCATAGCCTGATTCATGAGCTGGTTTCACTTCGTATTAATTGTCTGACCTCGCAGTGTTAGAATTAGTTCACTCGACAGTAGGCGGGTACTTTTTATATTTAACCAATCACTGCTATTTGGTCGTGATGTATGTAATGCGCCGCTATCGGGGCTAACTGGTATATTAAGCTTTTCCCAAATCCTGTGGGAAGAAGGGCAATAACGCCTTTCCCCTTGATGAAATTCAACAAACATTCTCTTAGTTCCGGTTTTAAATCCTCGATCTCAGGAATCGTTGACAACACAGAATGTATGGCTCTTCACTGATTGGCTGGTGCCCGAACTCGCACTTCCGGGGTTTTTGCGAACCGTCTAGTATACTGCGATTCCTGACCTAGTTGCTGGAGAGAAATGAAATTGATCGGGGGCACTAGGTGGCGGCAGTCTGGCTAGTGTTTGCGTTTGCTCAGTGCAAAAAAACAAAACAAAAAATGACACTATAGCGCTAATACTCCCTGTACACACTCTGACAATAAGAGCTTCACTGCCAACTACTGTAATGGATGCGCAATTACATTTTATTCTAGTATGACAAAAAAAAAAAAAAAAAAAAAAAAAAGAAGAAGAAGCATGCTCCCCGAGGTCACACGCGCTCCCCCTGGCATCGCACCCCCGCCCCACTATTTGAGAAGGACTGGTCTAAGCCAAGACTGTACTAGATATAAACCAGAACAGAATTAAACCTACACTAACACTGTATTGCATAAACAACCTTTTCAATGGTCCTTTGCACATCCTTGGTAGCAGATGACCTTAAAACAAAGGACCATCATGGACCCGTTCATTACTCTCTCCTGTTCAATTAGCAGCAGATCAGATCGGAGGAGGGCTCTGCCTGGAGTGGCTGTGTAAATCCACGCGGTGACAAGCTCCGCATCAACAAGGGCTTTGTTAACTAATGGAGAGACAAAAGCTCGAGCAGGGGAGGTGGAGTGGTGCTCAGAACATCACAGCTGGGGTACACAAGCAAAAACACGCCCCTAACATGTCAGTAATTATAGGGGCAGTGGAAAAATGCCAAAACAGAATAATATTTGAAAATTACTGCTAAATAAATCTCGAAATTGAATGGTGCCACTTTATATTAGCTACGTTTTATTGAGTCTTAAAGGGCCAATACGCTATTTTCAGATGTTATAATGTTGTTTCCTCGTCAAACATACCTGGATTCATGCATATTTAGGCCAAGTTATTCTCTAAAAGCAGAAAATGTGTGCGATATCACGTGTTTTTTGATTAATTGATTCGTTTTTATTTCGAGTTTGTGCCAAGAGAGAAACAATAATCATGGATACTACATATATGTTGTAAAAAACAAAAAAGCACATTTCTCGAAAAGGAGTGGGAAGAAGAAAAACTTAAAATTAACCCACCCCTGTTCATTACATAGTTTAAAAAATTATGTGGTTGCTTATGTACACTGGTCACAGAACTGGTGGTGGTAATACAGGAAGTGCTCCACAGTGTTTTTGAGCTCCATACACCGTCAATCTCTACTGAACTGAATGTAAACAGGACTCGCAATTTGTAATCCAACCACAACCTTGAATCAGGAATTGTATGAACTAACATGAGAACATTCAAAGATCAAGTCTACTTACAAGAGCACAATTAGTTTTGCTGTTCTATTAAGCTAATGCATCGAGTGTACATTGAAACTGACAGTGTATTTCCGTGAGCAGCTTGTTTCTCTTGCTTAAAATAACTCCTTGATGGCGGCCTCCACTGTGCATCCATCGCATTTGCTCTTATTAATTCCATTACTAGTACATTTACCTTCCACTCCCTAATGTGTTTGGTAAATGTCCGTTCCTCTTCTCATTCATTCCAGCTGATCAAATTAAAATGGCCTCTGGGAGATAAAAGTAATTCCATTAACCTTTCGATGCTGTTTAATAAATATTAAAGCCACTGTACCTGTTTTTTGTTTGTTGTTGTTGTTTTTTTTCCCCAGGTATTTGAGCAAACTTTGTCTTGCCCCGGTGCACACATATTGTACAAGCAGCTCTTAAGGTCAAAATATGTCCACTGTGTGCTGTCTATATCTGATTAGGAAGCGTTTTATTGTTCGGTAATCAGGAAGTGTGTGTGTTAGCATGCTATTTGCTACTATTGTGATGGCAAAATTTTAGAAAGTTGTGAAATGTTCTTATAAACTCATTGCTGTGAATAATTACGATGCTCAAAATGCAGAATGTAGTAGTCATGTATTAGAAGTAGTCGTCGTACAGTAGTAGTAGTAGTAGTTCAGGATGTAACAATAACCCAAATATCGTGATCTCTTATCGTCAAACTTCTCACAATAATATCGTGGACCATCACAATATATCGGATTACAAGTCTCTTTGCTTAAATTAAGAGTTATGGTGCAGCAATAGCTAAAAAAGACAGAGGGAACTACATAGACCATGATCCTTTGCTCCATTTCAGTGCAGACTACAAGAAGAAATAACAGTTCTAAGCACTATTAAGTCTTAGTTCTTTGGATTAAGTCTTGTCTAGGCATTTTAAGAGGAAAAAGTCAAATATTAACAGTTTTAGATGTTTAGCCTCCACAAAATATCGTGCCGTGAGATGTATATCATGAAAATATCGTACCGAGAGATTTGGATATTGTTACTCTCCTAGTAGTAGTAGTAGTAGTAGTAGTAATCTGGTACAGCGGCTTTAATCTGTTGATCTGAGTCTGTTTCTCTGTTCTTTCGGTTGTGTCATTTTTACAGGGAATTTGTGTTTGTCACGTCATTCATGTGCTTGTACTTTTAACAAGCAAAACAGAGATTTAGCAATAGATGGTCTGTTACTTCACAACAGATGTGCTTGTTTACAAAGGTCCAGTGACTGCAGTATTTCTCGTGCTTTATCACCACGCACCAAAAATGTAATATAATTTAAACGGATGACTGACTCAATCTTTCCATTTGTTTGTTTTGGTGTAAGAATTTGACTTAGATTCTACTTTTCTTTCAATATACAGACATATCTACGCACAAAACCAAAACTTTATACATCGAAACAAGTATTTTCTTTTTTGCAACAGTGACTAACAATCTTTAGTGCTGCCTGCTTAGACGCGAATGTCCCAAAGTATAGCATTACAGTCATAAATCTCATAAAAACTCATAGTGCACCTCCAAGCCAAGATACATGTCAGATCTGTGGAGAGAGAACGGCACACACAGTAAGAATGCAGATTTTTCACGGTATATTTGAGCAAGAAAAACACCTGTAATGAAATAAATGTAGATAAATACTGTATGTTTTTAATGCCTTAAGGTGGAACATTCTGGGTAAAACAATAACATGTATTTATTAATTTAGCACGTATATGACATAACAATTAAAGAACAAAACAAAACAACAAAACGCACACACTAAATAAAAAAGTAGGTGCCAGAAGTGTAGGGGTGTTCAAAAAAATCTAAATATCGATACAGCGTATCGTTTAATTTGATGATACAGTATCAATATCATGGGCTGCTGAATCGATATATCGCCAAGAGTATTTTTTGGTATATTTAACTAAATAATTTTGTTACAGTGCTATAGTTTTGTTGCTTGTTTAGAGGAAGGAAATTTGTTTATGCGACACATCTGACATTTTCACAGTTTTTATGATTAAAATATTTGCGTTTTATATGAACTTTGCACAAGAAGTGGTTTAACAAAGACTTTTAGTATCACAGCCATGATTTAGCCTTTATTTTTTATTGAACCATATTGAATCGATTTGAAATATATCGTATCAAATCGAAAGTGCACTGTATCAAGATATGTATCGTATCGGCAACTTCTTAATGATACCCACCCCCCTACGGAAGAGGCAAAAAACCTAAAAGGGATCATATTAAAGCCACTTTATGAATACATAAAAAATTTAACATTATTGCTGTGCATTAAAAAAAATAAAATAAAATTACATTTACACACCAAATTTGATTCAAACATGGATTAAAATACAACGAAACATCCACAATTGAAAGATCAAATATTATCATGAAATATCAAACATTTCCTCTTTCCTCATTTCTTCATTTTAAACAGCGTTTCTGATTTGCCGTCACAAACCAGATGTGAAAACTGCTCCACAATTTACAGCCTCTGTATCGTACGCAAACTGAGCTCTTGATGTGACACATTTTGGAACATGAAAATAACGATTTTGACGAGTTTTGTATCTACGAATCGCTGCGTTGGTTTTAAAGTAAAATGTGAAATCATCTTGGAGACAAGCAGGTGGCTAAGAGGCAATGTGAACAACAATCTTAAATGTTCTCTTTCCAAATTGCCACTATTCAAAACCACATTATTCTGATGGTTAAAGCAGATTTTGTTTTCTATTTGCGACTAAAATATATGACTGTTTTGGCCATTAAAATGAGCTTAGCATCGTCGTTAGTATTTATTTCTACTATTAATCCCATATTGGCTTCTGACTGATATCTTGTATAGCTTATTCCTCCCACTGTTTCTCTTCTCTGTTAGTGCCAAAACACAGGAAATACAATCGCTTCTTAACAATAACACCCCACAATGTGTTATCGCACTCAACTTCCCAGACTCCTCAGCACCTGATAGTAATCGTTCACAAACATGGCAGTTCAAACCTATCGCGCACGGGGCTACACCACGCATCGCCACGCATCTTACCAAATTAGGAGATGAAATGTTGGCTTCCACAAACATGATCTCTTCACACCAATAAAATGCAATGACTAATTCGACTCATCTGCTTCCAATTGACTACTTCTAAGAGTAGCCTTGATTAAATACCAACAAGGAACCAGCTCGGAATTTATTTACACGAGCTGGAATGTATTCAGACTAGTGTAAATAAGCTCATTTACCAGAATTAATTATTAACCATACGTTTAAAGGTTGTTTCTGGTCTTCGGCCCGTTCCACCATGCAGCATTAACCTTATCAACATGTCAGATCAGTGGAGAGGCGAGTAAAAAAGCATGATATTTTTGAGTAATAAAACACCTGTAACTGTGTACATGTGCAAAAGCGATAAGTTCAATGTCATACTATCGAACATTTCAGGTAAAGCTGTAACATCTTCATAGACACAAGCAGGTAGCAGACTTCATACCAGTACATTTCACTTTTTCGTGTAGTTTTCGCAATTTTTCGGCTAGCGCAAGTCTTGTTCTGAGTTGCAGTAGTCAAAGGGTACGTTTAGTCTGCAGCCTGAAGTGACCCAAATCCGATTTTTTTGCCCCTATGCGACCGGTATCTGAGCTTTTAATGACAGTCTGTACGACACAGATCAGATTTTTTCAAATGTGACCCAGGACACTTGGATATGTGCTCCTAAAACCGATACATATCTGATCTTTTGACATGCGACTTCAGTCTGAACGGTCAGGTCGCATTCATCCCACCTACACGTCACAAATGTACACAAGCGTTCTTCTCGTCGTCCGAAAATTGTGTATGAACTCTGTGTCAGTGAAGCAGCAAAGCACAGAGCAATCTCACCACTCTCTCTACACCCACACGTTCCTTTCTACGGACGTTGCTACCACTGCCCCACAAAATGCCACGGCCAAAAACCTCATGTTTCTCCTTCTCAATCTCCTCCTTTAAACAAATAACGGAGCTGTACATGTTCTGGCTCTGGTACGACAGCAACTTTAAAATCTCCAGGTGTTCAATGTTCGCATTCATGTTTAGGCGACTTCCGTAAACACTGAGCATGCTCGCTGCGTGTGACGTCGTCGTGTCATCCAATGCGCATGCGGGACACTTTTGGTGCGTTTAAAGTTCACACTTTAGTTCACATACAAGTCATAATAAATTGGAAATGTGAACGACCTCGTAAAAACATCGGATTTCACAAAAAAGTCCATATTGACCATTAATCCCTGCAGTCTGAACACAGTCAAAGCGTAATTACATTAGATTCCCAGTTGCAACCAAACACAAAAGATAATAACTAGCTAATGTCAGTGAAGTATCTTGCCCATGGACACAACAGAAGTATGTGAGGCAAAGTTTAAGCATTAATCCCATGAATAAACACAATGGTTCATGTTGACTATTGCCCTATTGAGATATTTTTGAGTACTACTGGGTAAATAATGGGCACAGTCTATTAGTTTGTTTTGTAACTAGAAGATAACCGTTGAGCAAGACACTTGACCAAGTTGACAAATACAGAATGTGAGTGATTGGTAATGGTTGGAGATGCAATTTAAGCTCATTGATAGTCACTCTGATCAACAGTGGTTTCTGAAAGTGGGAAATGAATGAATTATACAATGTAAAAAGATTTAAGAGTTTAAAAAAAGATAAGATATTTATGATTTTTTTTTTTTTTTACACAGATAGGTAAAGCAGAGCATCCAAAAGGAACTGGTTATGTCAGAATACAAAAATTTCGAACGTGATTTTCAATACAGGGTTCCCACTCTTTTTCACTGACAAAATTTCAAAACTTTTCCATGACTTTTTCATGACCTAAAGTGAATTTTCCATGACTTTAAGGCACCTACATGTGTAGAACTGATTAGACTTATAGGACTAAATATGAAATGTGAACCCTTTCCACTCACCTTATGGTTTGTTGTTATAGTTTTTTAACATTCAAAATACTGTCAGTGCATTTATTGTCGTCTCTTTTAACCAAAAGGCGCATATGTTCAGAAATAATCATAATAGCCTAATTAGAACTTAACAGAACGATGTATAAAGAGATACTAAAATTCCATGACTTTTCCAAAACTTTCATTGAATATACAAAATTCCATGAGTTTTCCAGGCCTGGAAAATGACATTTTAAATTTCCATGACTTTTTTAGGATTTCCATGACAGTGGGAACCCTATCAATACTTAAGAATGGACCTGATAAAACCTTTTTTGTACATGAAAAAATACAACTTTTTATTATAATGCCATGTGGTTTTATACTCGTTCTCACAGAGCTCATTCTGTTTAGAAAAGATCAGATTTTACGTTGTGATTTTTTTCAGTATCGATACTTGCTCAGATGAGGAACTAGTTTCGATACTTGCTTTAGTATCAGTTAGTACCTGATTTCCGATACTTTCGATGACCCTAGAATGAACTCACCCAGATTCAGGGCGAACACAGAACATTCCACAGGTTTTGTAAATTGAAACTCTTCTGGCTCTGAAGTGGAAGTACTGACCAACCTTTGCCCTTTAACTACCGGAACGAAGAGGCCGCTGTGCATACTCAAGTATCAGGAAACGCGAGTCTCGGACAGTGAATGCATTAAACATTATTGACAAGCCAAAGTGTTGTTGACCCTAACCACCTAACCACACACTCAGGAAACAGTCTTTGTCTTACACAGATACGATTTCAAGTGGGGCATGGGACTTATTGGCTTGTGTAAGAGAATAATCTTAATTGCTGGAATGCTGAGCTGCACCCTGACAAACAATAACAACAAAGCACACGTTCAGCAGAAACATGCGGTAAAATAATTGTCTTTTTTATAGCTGACATGGTTCAAAATCAGGCCTAATCTAATATGCAAGGTTACGTAAACAGATCCTCTCCCGGTAGTTTGGCTTTCTTCATTGTCAACAGTTGTAGCTAATCATATTTTTGTGAAAGAAATTGTGTGTTTTTGTGTGGATTGAGAATGCAATGCGAATCTATTATAAGAAGGAGTGTGCAGTTCAAAACATGTTTATAGTAAAGCTAGCCTTGAGTATGGACAATTAAAGCCAGGTAAAGGTTAGATAAATCATAACGTGGGGACTTTGTATGAATGTGTGTGATTGGTGTTGGTGATTGGAGGGGACTTGCTTCTGTCAATCTACCCCAGGGCAGCTGTGGCTACTGTAGTATTTTACCACCAAGTGTAGACTAATGTATAATGTAAAGAGTCTTTGAAAGTCTGAAAAAGCAATATAGAAATTGCAGAGTTGTCAAAAGTCTCAAAAATCAGATACTAATCGATATTAAAACTAGAAAAGCAGTCAGAGAGCGCAGACCTCCGCCAAGGCCTACCCCCATTTTTTATATAAATTGCGATAAAATCAGTCTTCTGGATCAGATCCGGATCAGCCTTTGGAATATGAAAGAGGATCCCATTGTCCATCCCTGAGTCAAATTTCATGGGGTTTGGTCAATAATTAACCGAGATATTGAGAAACAAAATCTTTGGCCCCATTTACCACAATGTTAACTAAAATTTCAAAGTGATTCAGAATCCAGGATTTCTTCCGGATCACCCCCAAAATGAAATCAGTTCTTCCTTTTCACGTTTCCAACAAATCCTGAAAATTTAATCAAAATCGGTCCATAACTTTTTGAGTTATGTTGCTAACAGACAAACAAACAAACAAACAGACAAACGCCGGCAAAAACATAACCTCCTTGGCGGAGGTAACTAGTATTGCAACTAGATACTCATTTGAGCAGGTGTCAATACTAAAAAAGTCACTCACCGGACAAAAATTAACCTTTCCTGAATGATTAGAATGATCTTGAGCTGTATCGGAACAAGTATAAGAGCACATAGACTAATATACGCCCATGGACCACTATGGAACCTACCTGGACGACTGAGGGATCACACAGATACAGGACCACATGGTAAAATTAAAAAGTACAAAGATTTAATGTTGAAAATGACTTTATATTGGCTAAATCAGAGGTGAGCAATTATTTTTTCCATGGGGCCACATGAGAAACAGAAAATATTGTGGAGGGCCGGGCCAATTATGCAGAATTGCTTAACTCAATTCTTCATAATATTAAGGGCCAATCCCATTTCTAAATTCTACCCCTACCCCTTCACCTACTTCTTCCCCCTTGAAACTGAGCAACAAGGCGTAGGGGTTGACAGTAAACCCCTATGAATTGGGACACCGCTTCAGCAATAACATACATCATCCGTAGAGTCCACCAGATTTCATATAAGCAGACGCCAACATGCTGTCAAATGTGTGAACTTCTTTGGTCTCTGTGGTCGTTGTAGCAGCCACCTTGCCGATGATTCGCAAGGCATTCTGGGAAATTGCTCATATCCCTCCGTTTGGAGTTTCGGAGTTTGCCTCTGAAAAATCTTCTTTCATTTGGGGGGGTATAGAGCCCTACCATTTTCCCCTACCCCTCTGCCATAACGGTAACTGGAACACCCCTACCCCTACACGTGAACGCACAAAACAGAGGTGTAGGGGAAAGTGGTATGATCAAGGTGTGCAATGGGATTCAGCCTACTTGTATTCCTTTATAAAAAGCAGTAAATAGCACTGTTTTGACACGATGGTAAGACTAGTAAGAGTTTATGTTATGACTAAGCAATGAAAAAGTAATGAGGATGCCTTACAATTATTAGAAAAAAACACACCTCTAAAATAAAAGTAATACAGCTTTAGTCTAGCCTGATTCATCAGTCGGTTTCACTTCGTAGAAACTGCCTGACCTCGCAGTGGTCGCTTGATTGTAGGCGGGTACTTTTTTCACTGCTATTTGGTAGTCTCGTATGTAATGCACCGCGAAGGGGGTGGTAGGTATATTAAGCTTTTCCCAAATCCCGTAGAAAGAAGGGTAATAACAACTTTCCTCTTAATAAAACTCACTAAACATTCTCTTTATTCCGGCTTTAAATCCTCGATCTCGGGAATTGTTGACAACACAGAATGTATGGCTCTTTGTTGTTTGGCTGGTGCCCGAACTTACACTTCCGGGATTTTTGCGAACTGTCAATTGTATTTTGATTCCTGACCTAGTCGCTGGAGAGAAATGAAATTGAGCAGAGGCACTAGGTGGCGCTGGCGTGGCTAACTTTAGTCCATGCATGAGGTAAAATTATAAAATATGTTTATTAAACTGGACGGTCAGTGTCAAGCAAAGGGCCGAAGCTGTACAATGCCCAGGTCTGGTCTAAATAAAGAGTGTTTTTATTATCATTTTGGTATGGGAATCAGTTTTGAGTATCAAATTTTTTCCTTATCATTGTGTAAATGTGACAAATTTCAAAAGTGTTTTTAATATTTTAGCTCTCAACAAAGCATTCTCTGCCAGTGGACAAATGACACTGCAAATTCAAATAGGATTAGATTGGAAAAATAATATCTCACTAAAAAGCCAAGCCAGTACAATAAAAAAAAAAATTATATTAGTTTAGTTGAGATCATCCAGTTCATAAGAGGCCAGAATGTTCGGCACTCCAGTCTCGACAGCTCACACACGGACAAACATTGGGATCTGTTTGTTAACGCAGCATCTCGTTAGCCGCCCCGTCTGGCACTCCGCTGGACCAAGTTATCCAACGCCACGCCGACCCAAGAACGCCAAATGTTACTCAAACTCGCTCGCACCCGCTCTCTGTCCTCCGAACGCATAATATATTAGCGGCCGCGGATAAGAGTGAGAAAAATCAATCTTCATTCCGTGAGGTGAGCCAGTGAATCACGAGGATTTCGAGGTTAATTACAGGTTAAACTGACCGGACAGCATTGCTCTAAGAAGTTGTTCTAAATTTGCCAGCTGTCGCACATTTAACAAGCTCCTAAATGCCAGTGGGAGGTCGAATTAACTGCCTGGAAGACATTTGTGCCAGGAGTTTAAACTACGGAGCAGCTAAATTGTCTGATAATTAGTCTGATCCAGAAAAAGGTATCGGTAAGAGATTGAGGTTAGTGAATCTAGTGCTCAAATTGATTATGATTGGAAAAAAATCTGCTGAAAAAAGTAAAATAATACCATAAAAATGCCAAATTGACATGCAAGCAACCAGTGTGGAGAAGTAAACATTGTAAGTCAAAAGACATTGAGGTGAACTTCAGAAATTGTTATCCTGGCCTATGTCATTAGAGGTATAATACTCCCTACAACAGAAGCATAGCCAGCCTTAAATGGACAATACCACTGCTGGTTTGTGAGGGCATAAATTGAGCAAAATAATCAAAACTAAGCCAACACATCGGCCTCCACAATACTGGCAAAACTGGCAAAACCAATCAATCAAACTTTATTTATAGAGCGCTTTTCATACAAAAAAATGCAACACAAAGCGCTTAAAGGTGAAAATGCTGGCAAAACTTAAAGGTGCACCCATCCAGGTCCGTCACCTGCTTGTTGTCTCGATAGGTCATTTCTCTGCCTGGAATGTTCCACAGTGTGACATTAAACAGCTCTACCTTGCATTTTTTTAAATTCCAGGTGGTTTTATAGCTCAAAAATACCTAGAAAAACAAGCATTCTGATTGTTCACTGGGTCACCTCTCCACAGATCTGACCTGTAACTTGGTCTTTGGTCTCCATGAAGAAAGACAGTAGGTATGTAACGATATCCAAATCTCTCTGTATGATATTATCACAATATTCATCTCACGGTAAGATATTTATTGAGATATTTTGGAGATAGGAAACTTTTTTGTTTTTAAAATACCTCAACAAGATTTTGGTGTGAATTATTTCTGTCATAATCCCAAGAATTCAAGTTAAACATTTCTACACAGCAAAAAGTAGAGTGTTAAAATTGACTCTCACAGAATCAACTTTGACATTTTCTCCAATCTGTTCTAGAGTTAATTTAACATTTTTGGAAATGATAATTAAGTAACACTGGACCAAAGTTCCTGTTTAACCCCGAAATCCAGAGTTATATTCACATTTTGAAAGTAAACAGATAACACTTTGTAGAGTTATCCTGATTTCGCTAAACAACACACAGAGGTGTTTTATTTTATTTTTACTTTATTTTAGTTTATTTAAGATGAAATTATGTACAAAACTGGTTCAAACTGGTCTTCTCTCACAGGAGTTTGAAGTGGTGAATGGGAGGAGCCAAATTAACACTGAGAGAAGTTGAATTAACACTAAGAGAAGATGAATTAAAACTAGAGGAAGTTGAATTAAGCACATCAACTCTGGCAAATAACCCCAACTCGAACCCCCATTTAACTTTCAAATTGTTAAAATAACACTTTTGGTGTTAAAAACAACTGTGAAATATTTTACCCTAAAATTTTAACCCTCCAGTTTTTGCTGTGTACATGTTGTCTGCAATGAAATGAATCATGGGATATTTAGTTCTTGATGTTCATAAGCTGTTGCTACTATAAAACAGTGCATTTAAGCGAAGGAAGTTGTAATTCGATATATTGTGACAGCCCACGATATTATTATGAGACTTTTGACGATACAATATCACGATATTTTGGTTATTGTTACATCCCCAATAGACAGGATTTGACGGACGCTCCAACTGAAAAGTTACACGATGCATCTTTAACGGCTACTCTCTATAAAAATCAGCACTGGCCATAAAAAAATCTATACAGGTCTAGTTTTACTTACAGTTTCAGCTTGTAACACTTTGCATAGTTTAGTACTATAGTCCATAAAACGCAAAGACGCTTGCATTGCTCTTCCTTGCCCATCAAACTCTCCATATGCAGTAGCTCGAAAGATGGCTCTCTACTTTCATAACCCGAGACTATACAGTAAGCTAAAAATGACAATAAAATCACGCCGTAGACTATTGTGATGAAAACCCCCAAAGGGACAATTGCACTCTACAGAATCTTACTGTAAACTGCCTTTTACTAAGATTCCACTGACACATAATATGGACTGCCTCGTCTGCAGCCTCGATTCCCAATAGGCTTTAACATTGTTTTATAGCCAGTCAATGGCCAATGACCTAATCGTTTATTATGTGGAGCTGACATTTCTGCTGGAATGGAGCGCACTACAATCCATACAAGAGGCGAGTGCACGCCGTTAAAAAGGCTATTGGCAGGTATGGCTTTTATTTAAAACGCAGCATGGGGAGGTTTTTTTTTTTTTGCTCAACTGTATTGAAGAAGTATGGAGCCTGGAGCAGTGATGGTTTTCTGTTCTGTTTTCTGCTTTTTTATAGGTAACAGCTGTACTTTTTTAGTAACGCCAAGAGACATATTATGCACAATCAACTTATTCATGGGTATTTTTTCTCCTAGTGAGGTTAGAGTGAACAAAAATGTTAAATTCACTCCGATACACCTTCGCCAGATTTCAGATTATTCCCGAATTTCAATGACCTCAAAGAATCTATAGCGTTAAAGTTGAGGTTCCTGCTTTTTAAACCGTGAAAGGAGCTCTTGCACATCAAATATTCTCATGCAAGAATTTCTGGGCAGCTTTTTTTAGACATTGCACAGGCTCTCTTCTTTCCAAAAAAGGTTTTAGTGACATATAAGGCTGCTCATTCCAGGTTTGCAATTCCTTAAAAACAACTTACAATTAGATGTAGACTGTATGAAGCAATCTGGGATGAAAAATAACATTTGCAGTATTTACCAGAATAAATTTGAGCAAGTTAGTTTTAGAGGCTGTTTGCATTTTACCCAAATTGTTGCATCACAGGTAAAAATTGGAACTTTAGCAGATTGTTAAGTCCAGAAATCGTCACCTATATGGAGTTAAAACTGTGTTCACAACAGACACATGGCTCTATTAGACCAGCATTTACTTTTACTAAATGCTTCATTTGTTTATTTCTCATTGTTCAATCTTGTATCTAATAGCAGAGAAAGCTACAAAGCCTTTTTTTTAATTACTTATGTTTCTATTTTATTTTGACTTGTGCATTTACATTTATATAACTATGACTACTACTTATTTAACAACAGTCTCTTTCTATCTTTTTTGCTATTTATTTAGAATTTATTATTACCATTTATATTTCGCTCTTTGTTATTATATTTTTTGTGATGTGTGAGCTACTGTGTCCAAATAATTTCACTTGTGGATCAATAAAATTTGTTTAAGTTTGTCTAAGTCTAAATGTCTCACTGGAATCAGAGATGTAGTTTATAAAGTGTGTTTTCCAAAAGTATTTTAAGTTAAGAAATGTGAAATACTTTTCCCAAGTTGACTAAAAAGCAGGTTAAAAGGAAATTAAAGCTACAAAAATGTCTAGTGTCTGTATTTTGGTTTTCATTTCAATTACAATCCATGGCTGATAAAATAACAATGTAAAAAAATGTCAGAGACTCTTAAAAAGCATTTAGAAAGAATATGTCCATTAATTTTTTCATGTCAAAACAATTTCTGATACCGAAAGTGTCTAATTCATCTCACCAAACTCCATTAGAAAAGAAAACAGGACCACAACCGGCCCCTTGTTACAATCTAACGCACGTTAAATGGCCATCTCGCACGCGCCAACTCCAAAAATGAAAAAATAAAAAACTCCACTAGATAATTAATGAAGGCCTGAATAAGATTAATCACTATGCAGCGAGTTTGCATGCGTGCGTGTGACTCAGCGTGGCTAATAGGTCCGAGATGGAACAAACAATGCCAAGTTGGATGGGCCGGACAATAGATCATTTGCACAGAGGGCTGAGCCTATTGACGCGGAGATGGGGCTGATGTGAAGACGTCTGAGAAAGAATGGACTATCACGCCTCTGTGTCTGAGAATAATGGCTACGGAGACAAAGTGAAATATAACGACAAAAAAGCATGTCAGGTCAGCATACGTTACAAGCAAAAACATCACAATGAAACTTCTTGATTTGTAGAATTCTGCTTTTGTTTTTGTCTCTTCAGGACTTTTAAACAATATTTTTTAGCCACATTTCCGTTGTTGATCTGTAAAAATCTGTTTCATTCACACATGTTTAACACACAAACCCTCTATGTTTGGGCTGAGTTCTTCTCAGACGGAAAACACTCTGTTCCACCTTGGGATGGCATGTGTTTTTAAACTCCCTACACCTTCACTTAGCCTGATTCATCAGCCAGTTTCAATTCGTGGAAACCGTCTGACCTCACAGCATTAGGGTTTGTTTGCTCGACTGCAGTACTTTTTTAAATTTAACAAATCGCTGCTATTTAGTTGTGATGTATTTTATTCACAAAATCCCGCAGAAAGAAAGGCATTAACATTTTCGTCTTGATAAATCTGTTTGTTCCGGCTTTAAATCCTCGATCACGGGAATCTTTGCCAACACAGAATGTATGGCTTCGTCTACAGCCATCTCGCTTTGTTTACTGTTGTGCTGTACCACAAAAAGGACCCAGAAAGACACTTGAATTTGACGTCATGGCTTCACAGCTCTTCTCTGATTGGCCGGTGCGTGGCCTACGACTTCCAAGGTTCTTGCAAACCGTCTAGTGTATTCTGATTCCTGACTAGGTGGCGTCAGCCTGGCTAACCTTCACTAGGATTGTTTGGATAATTTCAACCCCTTGTCAATCTGTACTGAACAAAAGGTAAATGGTGTAGATGGAAAAGTACTGCTTCATGACATCACAAAAGCAGAACAGAGTATTTTGAGCTTTAGAGGCAGACTAATAAGGGTTACATAAACGTGTGGATGAAACAAAACACAACTTCAACTTGTTTTTGATGAGGTAACAGCATTATAACATGGCTTAAAGCTCACAAGAATCAATTTTGAGTATTATTGAACCATTAATCTAACTCATTATGTTTGTATTGACAAAAATAGAGATCAAGTAATAAGCAGATGTGTCAAAATGGAAGGGCATCTTGTACAAAATTAACACACAGTATTTTATCCATCATGTGCCAGGATACATATGTGATGACCTCACTACAGGCTATAGGTTGTATTCATGGGTTTCAGCCTCCTGTTATACACAAAAGAGGGCTTCATTCAAAATATGACCATTCAAAGACAATTTTTTCTTTGAAAGTGTCAAATCACAATACTTTCACACAGAAATGTCAACACTACAGACACCTCTTCTCAAATTATAAACAAGAAGCAATACAAAGTTTTACAGCAGAAGTGCACAAATGGTTTCTTACAGTGAGGACAATAACGTCGTTTTTATCTAATACCTCAAAGAACCTGATTTTACCACATCTTAAAACGCTCTCGTGGCTTTTAGAGAACACTTTGTGCTATGCTGAATGTGCAGGCTGTTCTTTTGTATAACAGGCAATTGACCATAATCATAAACCATTTTGAGCAGCGGCTTCTGATTTGCAAAAGTAAAACAAAAGGACCTGGGTCAAACCACATCATTTTTCTCAATATCCCCTTTGGACTGGAACAAAAGGAAATCAATATCATGGTAGAGAGTATAGAGTGCAAACTATACCATCTTCTACTTGCGTTATTAGCAGTAATGGTGAGATCTGTTTTGTTTATGGCTTAAGGATTGTTAGTCAATAAATGCTTGTAAGCATTTGTTTTGTCCATAACTCCAGCTGGAAGTTGGAATGAAAAATTTTGATTTAATTTAAATCAGATAACTTTTATCATGCCGCTTTTTAAATCAAATTTGGTAAATAACGTAAGCTGAGATGCAAGTACTGATTTCAATTTGTCCAGTCAGGAGAAAAGTTCCATGAAATAAGAAAATCTGCCTTGAAAGTATTAAAGTTAAGTGTCTTGCGCAAGAACTAGGAGTGTAAGGGTACACAAAAATCACGGTTTGGTTCATTTTCAGTACAGTATGAGAACTTGTTTTTTATTTGTGTTTTTATTAAACAAATTATTTGTTTTAACATTATACAAACAGGAAAATAAATGCAAAGTGCTGCTTGGTAATACTAATGAGTGAAATCAAATATTCTCAAATAAGCAACAAATGGATGAAATATTATAAAAAATAATTTCCTTGAAAACATTAAACAAAGCTTAACAAAAAGTAAAGCGCAACACTAACAGTTCCAGCATGAAGTTTTACTCAATCTTCTTATTTTTGGTCAGAAAAACAAAGTTGTCCACATTGTCTGCAGTAAGCGCAGATCTGCTGCGGTTACAATGTCTTCAGCAGTTGAAAATAATAGAGATCGCGGGCGGAGATTTTGTGCTGGTGAAAGGCGAAAGTGAGGACTGTGGCGAGATGACCGTAGTTTTGCAAGGATTCACTTGGTTTGAAGGGACAAAGCGGGGGGTAATTGTTGTCAAGGCGACCGCCCTAACTATAAAGCTCTGCAGAAAACACCGCAACCCCAATCATGGACGTGTTCCCTCGTGAATATTAAAGAGCCGAGTCTTCCATGTAGCTGCACATGTAGTGGCGAAATGCAAACACACACAAATCACGCAAATTCACACATGCACAGCTGCGTACCAAACCAAACATCCTGTGCCGAAACGGTTCAGCACAAATACAAGTGCCGTTACACCCCTACCAAGACCACAACAATATGTACAATAGCCTTGATTGACCACCTACTATATCCCCAATGAGCTCCTGCCATTAAAGAACATTCATTTAATAATTACACATTTTTGTTTACTTTCTGTTGCTGGGGGGGCATCATTTGATGAGAACTACTACATTCGTTTTTGGCAGATTTCATTTTTGGCCACGAGACAATAAGCTGAAAAGTGCACTGCTTTCCCTCCAATGCTCCAAAGTCTGCCACTTATGAAACTTACGTAACTCCATGGAGACGAGACGATGACACTCCCAAGTTACAGCTCATATCTGTGGACCGTTCCAGGCAAAACTAAAACATCCCCTTCACTAGAAATGTTACGTAGTGCACCTTTAAAACTGGGAATATCGCAAGTAAAAAATAACAAGTCTATAGACACCAAAATCTATAATAAAACAGAATCTTTAAACCATGTCTCTCACGATGCAGTGATGCAGGAATATTCCCCTCCCAATCCTTAACTCACATGTTACCGTCCCCTCCTGTTCATTCCCTTTTTATTCCCTTTCTATAAAATCCTCATAAATAATATAGTTATTGACTCAGCACTCACGCACAGACACACAGGCACTGGATCGACCCCCATCCCCAAAGCTCCACCGTGCAGCGCTGCGCTACTCTGTTGCCTAGTAACCAGGTAGAGTTTCTAGTAAAAAACAACACCTTTATTTCTTTCTTTCTTTGCTCATACACTTCTACTGTCCAAGACTTCCTTCCTATTCGCTACGCGGCATCTCCCAAACTTAAAAACGCCTTTCCGTCACACTCTTAGAAACAGGGAGAAACAAACAAGGCTATTCTTAACCCCAACGCAAAAAATATGAGTGCTTGAGTACAGCCAAAGAACATAAGACGCTGCGGAGCGCTGAGTGGAGAGGGGGAGATGGAGATGGAGGGAGATGGTGGTGGTGGTGGGGGGGAGGAAGTAGGCTGCAGTTAGCGCGGTCTCCGAGGAGCTGGCTAAGTATCAGGCTGTATCCATTATACACTACGGCTGTAAGAGCATCAAGTCCACTTACAGACACTCGCGCTCTGACCACAGGGGGCATGTCAGGAGGAGTGTCTACACGTCCACGGCCTTGAACATCGCGTTTGTGGTTCTAGCGTCAGCCGCTGATCAAACCGTGGCTCGTGAAACTAAAAGGTGTAGTGTGGAACTTTTTCTGATTGGGTTTTGCTACCTGGAGAGGTTATTGCTACAGCTGGAATGTTCTACTGTGTGGCGTTAAAAGGTGAATTGTGTAACTTTTATGGTGGAGGGTCTGTCCCCATGGAGATGTTATTGCTTTGTAGGGGTGTGCAAAAATATCGAAATATTGATATATCGTATCGTTTAATGTGATGATACAGTATCGATATCGTGGGCTGCTGTATCAGTATATCGCCAAGAGTATTTTTTGTTATATTTTACTAAATTATTTTGTTACAGATAGTTTTTTTTTTGCTTGTATAGTGAAAGGAAACTCGTTTATACAACACATTTGATATTGTCACTGTTTTGATGATTAAAATGTTTGTGTTTCATATAAACTTTGCACAAAAAGTGGTTTAACAAAGACTTTTAGTATCACAGCCATGATTTAGCCTTTATTTTTTACTGAACCGTATCGAATCGATTTGAAATATATCGTATTGAATCGAAAGTTCACTGTATCGAGATATGTATCGTATCGTGGCCTGTGTATCGAGGTATGTATCGTATCGGCAACTTCTTAATGATACCTAGTCCTATTGCTTTGTCTGGAATGTTTCACAGTAAAGTATTAAACCTTTCTTCGTGGAGACCGAACCAGACCAAGTTACAGGTCAGATCTGTGGATGGTGACCCCTCTCACAGTCAGAATACCTGTTTTTTTTGTTTTTTTAGGTATAAAACCACATGTAATTGAATAAATGTCAGTGGTGGAGTCAGCAATTTGGGGGCACTAGGCGAACTTGAGTTTGGGGCCCTCACTATTATGCATTTTATTTTTTGTTGTTGTTTTTTTTAATATATAGTTAGTGTCTGTTTTTCCTCATTGTTACTGAGACATGCACATCTCTATTTAAATTATGGTGGATTGGAAACGCGTCTTATTAGTTGGGTCGCCTACTAGAAAACCAGAACCGGAAGTAGTTTTATGTTTTGCTAGTACAATTACATTTTTGTTTACATCCCTTACATAGGATTATTATTTTTCTTGTCATATTGAGAGAAAATTAAATTGCTCTGAGGCCTTGGCCATTAGTAGCACTGAGGGCAATTGGTTGGGGGCCCCTCCAGGTTTCAGGGCCCTAGTCAGCCACCTACTTTTCCCTAATGGTAGTGCCGCCTCTGATAAATGTAAGGTAAAGCTGTTTAATGTCATACTGTGGAACATTCCAGGTAGAGCAATGACATAATCATTGAAACAAGCATGTGGCCAACGTCCAAATAAAAAGTTACATGGTGTACTTTTAAGCATATCTATCTTCAGTTAAGCTTTTATTGCAAAAGAACATGCATTCTTACAGTGAACAGGGCCATCTGTCCACAGATCTGTTCTTTAGATACTTTGCAGTGACATTACGCTGGGGGTGTTCTACATGTGTCTCTATTGCCAGCATGTTCATTAGTTATCGTGGTGACACAATGCATACAATAGCAAACACTAATAAAAAAAAAAAAAAAAAAAACAGTTGTAAGATCGTCTGAAAACTCAAGAAAATACCAAATGGATTTAAACCACAGATTTTCACGAGCCTGTGATTGATACGACGTTCGTGGTCCCATTTAGGAGTTTGATTTTCAACAAAACGGTGAGTGACTAACTGAAAAACTGTTGGCTAGCTGGTTTATGACAAATTTTATGAGTGAGAGACTTGTTTAGCAGCACCTGTTGTAGTTCCAACTCAGTCAGCTCTTTCTAGCGAGACTGAGTTAAAATTAGTTCAGATTAAAGTCTAACCAGCCTCAGATAGAGCAGGTGCTTACAGTTAGCATCACATCCCCTTTGCTTGGTGGGTCTAGTCTCCATGGAGATGGATAAGATTAATGCCACACTGTGGAGCATTGGCAAATCGATAACATCTACAATGAGACTGATGACGAACCCTCCATCATAAAACTTACATCATGAGCATTTTGTAAGTATAGAATAAACCAGACCTCGCTCTCAGATATTGTCGGCCTTCAAAACTAATCACCTCACTAGTTTTTTTTTTTTTTTTTATATATATAAATGCACTCTCTGTCCCCTCCTTTGTCCTGTCATTTTAAGTATGTATAGCAACCGCAGACTGTATAAAGACGCAGACTAAAGGTATTGTGACGTCGCCCATAGTGTTTGACTCCAATCAAATTATATAATACTAATAGGAATTGATTTATGAACAAAATATTGAAATAAAAACACCAGCATCATGTAGAGCAGGTTAATTCGAACATTTGAAGACCAAAATGAGGAGCCTGATAGGAGCAGTTACAGAGACAGGGGCAACAATTTTTCAATACAAAGCGAATTGGAGCCAGAGATGATGGAGCCGGAAGCACACCCATGGTTACTTCCTGTTTGGAACTATGGTCACTTTACTATTGGCTTAGCTATGTCCATTTAAATACAGTATACAGATTCAGAAAACTATAGTAAATAGTATATAGTAAAGCTGTGCAATTAATAATTTTTTAAACATAAAGATTGTAGAACAGCTGGATAGATTTATTTATTTATTTTTGATACACTGACATTTTTCTACGCCTTATATCAAAGTTCAAAGTATATTTTATTTATTTTATGCTTTATACATTGCAAAACTGCTCAAAGGTACATATTTGTAGCCTATATATCAAGTCAAATCAAATCAAACTTTATTTTATAGAGCGCTTTTCATACAAAAAAGCAATACAAAGCGCAATACTTATTTTCAATTTGAAAGTTTTGAGTAAATTATCAATAACAAAGTGTATTTTTGAGATAAAAATGCAGAATAAATGCATCGTGTAACTAAATAAATTATCATTTCAAGTATTTTTTTCCACAATCGAGCAGCCCTAGTATATAGTCTGTGTTTGCAACGAGTCTCATATCAACCACAGCAGCAGAACCATCAGCCACTTCAACTTTCTCAAGTGTTTAGGCCTTTCCACTGCAGACCTCACACAGTTTAAGTGCACTAATGCTGATCCAAATGAAAGTGAAAAATGGGCCTTCCAATATTTATGTATCTCGTAACATGGCTTGGATGACGTGGAGAGATTCTACCAGCAGCGATTTAAGCACAAGAGTTCGACAATTTGAGTTTTATAAAGTGTTAATTGCAGCTCACTTATTTGTTTTGTTTGATTGAATTAATTAGTTTACAATTACAAGCCATTTAAAGTGAATTAAACCACTAAATGTTTCGGGGAATCAATCTTCAAGACGGATGGCACTTTGAATAAACGAAAGACTACACCTGGATAAAGCCAAGAAAATGTGAGGACTTTTTCGATACAGCCTTTAGCATGTCCCTGGTGTCGCTTTTATAAAACAAAGCTAAAAGTCGATTGCTATTGATCCAGGCCAAAGACAAAAGACAATTGGGAACATTTTAAAGAAGCTAATGTTGGTGTAGTTAACATTGTAAAATCATCCATTACGGATTAAAATAGCTTGAAAAACATGCTTTCTCACTATGAGCAGCTCGCCTCTTCATAGATCTGATCTGTAACGTGTTATCTGCTTGTCTTCATGGGTAAAGATCAGATCCAGGCAAAGCAATAACATCTCCATGGCAACGTGCATCTTTAAATTTTCTATTTGGTGGACTCTCACAAATTTTTTTACATTTACAATTTCTATTTGATAAAATGTAAAAAGCTCAGATATATAGTAGTTTGTTTAAAATGTTTGTGGTTTATTTTACAGATTGGTTGATCATTATGTGTAGGTTGACCAGATATTCAAAATAAAAAACTGGGATGTCCCTGGTTTGTGGTGGTCGGTAATAATAAAATTGTGAAACAAGTGCATAATTAAGGAAAATTGTTATGCACTCGGCACTAATGTGATAGCCTGATTCATCAGCCAGTTTCACTTTGTGGCAACCGTCTGACCTCACAGCATTAGATTTCGTTCACTTGATGGTAGGCGGATACTTTTTTCCTAATCGCTGCTATTTGTTCGTGACATATGTAATGCGCCACTAACGAGGCTGACTGGTATATTAAGCTTTTCCCAAATCCTGTAGGAAGAAGGAAAATAACGTCTTTCCCCTTGATAAAATTCACCAAACATTCTCTTTGTTCCGGTTTTAAATCTTCGATCTCGGGAATTGTTACCAACACAGAATGTATGACTCTTTAACTGTTTGGCTGGTGCCCGAACTTGTACTTCCGGGGTTTTTGTGAACTGTCTAGTGTATTCCAAATTCCTGACCTAGTCGCTGTAGAGAAATAAAATTGAGTGGAGGCACTAGGTGGCACCAGCCTGGCTACTAATGTGAGTCAGTATAGTCACATTTTCATTGTGTTTTGGTCATTTTTAAGCAGCTTTTCTGTATTTTATCTAAAAAAATGACACTGTGTGCCTCTCTTTACTGTTGGCAGGGATCAAATTGGTCAAAAAACGGGACACCTGGGACATTTCTTGTAAAAAAACTGGGACAAATCTGCTGGGACAGGGGACACAGGGCTCAAAAATGGGACTGTCCTGGATAAATAGAGACATCTGGTCACCCTGTTATACTGCATCTTGCTTGACCATTATGTGTAGGATGACCAGATATTCAAAATAAAAAACATCCCTAGTTTGTGGTGGTTGGTAATAATAAAATTGTAAAACAAGTGCGTAATAAGGAGAATTGTTATGCACTCGGCACTAATGTGAGTCAGTATAGTCACATTTTCTTTGTGTTTTAATCATTTTAAGCAGCTTTTCTGTATTTTACCTAAACAAATGACAATTTATGCCTCTCTTTACTGTTGGCAGGGATCAAATTGTTAAAAAAAATGGGACTCCTGGGACTTTTCTTGTAAAAAAGTCAGATAAATTGCTGGTTTTGGATAAATCTGCTGGGACAGGGGACACAGGGCTCAAAACTGGGCCTGTCCCGGGTAAATAGGGACGTCTGGTCGCGCTGTTATACTGCATCTCGTTTGAGGCGGATTGGCTCCTATATATTTTCTATACACTGACCCTGGACTCACAAACAAAAATCTGCTTTTCCATTTACAGGGTGAAACAAAGTTAACACATACAGTCCATGAGAGCGCTGCAGTGATGTGTTCTCCATCTCTCCCTTCCTCTCTCGCACTCCTCCTCCTCCTCTCTTTCGTTCTCTCTCCGCTGTCCGCATCGCCATGACAACCCAGTCCAGAGATGCTGATGGCTTTCCCAGATCTTTTATTTATTCATCCTTCCACATTACTCTTTCATACCAGCACCAGCAACACGCATGCAGATGTTCACTTCCAAGCCACGTGCCTCTAACCCCAGCCAGACCTCCCCTTCCCCCTCCCGAGACGCTTCCTTTTCAATGCAAACTCCACGGGAAATCTGGTACGAAGATGTCCCTATAGGTTGGGTTCGCTTGAAAATACAACATTGTAAGGCCATAGTTTCAAAATGAGCTAAAGACCAAGTTGGATTGTATGATAGAATAGTTTTTAATTGTCAAAATGCAGATGTTTTGAGCTGGTTTGTGGTTAATATCTCTATTAAAATTGAGCCTATCCAAATGAAACAAAAAACGGCACATAGTTTTACATGGAACTAAACACTTAAATGTTTTTTTTTTTTTGCTACTAAACAGGATATATGGTGTTTTAATAGCATTGTGTACTGTCCCTCGTCTTTTAAAACAACATTACAGTAAACTAGGTATATTTTCAAGTATGTGCTGCTACTGTGATTTCAAGTACTACGTGACACAACTCAGGACTGTGCTGATGCTGAAGCCTGATGTTTCAGATTGCAAAGACATCGCGGTAAGGTTGGAGTTTGAAGTGATGATGCCTGTTAGAGAATCACACTGTTCCTTAAACCTCCAGACGCCGCCGCTCCTCTCTCACTCTCCCATTTTCTCCAGGTACCTATTCGAAATGTGGTTGTATGAGGGAAGGGCGTATGTTTGGTCTCAGCCTTGGTTTGGATATGATCAGTGAACCCCCCCATTATCAGCTAAGTTGCGTATATGTTTTATGAATTCTTTCCAAAAACACAGAGTCTGGGCAGGTCCTAAATAAGTGAGAGGTAGTTCAATTTTTCAGTTCGCAAAATGTGCAATTTGTGTCCATTTCCCTTCTAAGATCATTCTTTAGTGGATAACAGCGATGTAGAAGTTTGTAGCAGATTTCTCTTTGCTTCTTGGTGATGAGATATTTGTGAGGTCATGTCCGTACATTTTTCCATGGAATATTGTCAACAGAATCGTGTTGCTAAGAGCGGACAATTAGGGTTCCGTCTGGGAGGTGCACTTGTGGTGATTGTCGCTCTTTTTTCACGGCTACTCATTATAAGGCAAGTTTAACTGAACGTGAAGCCAAGTAAGTTCCTTTTGAAGAGATTTTTAGTTTGGTGCGCAGCCTCTTCACTCACGCCTGCTCAAGAGGCCATCTTCAGGTGCGGCCCTGTCCTGCCGCTTTCCCCAGTTTAGGCTCCTGGCTCCACTAATGACATCACTCTGCAGCAGCCAATGAACACATCTCAGAACGTCTAATAAACAAAATGTGAGCTAAAATGTGTTAAATTAATACTATTGAGTTTGGAAAAATATCTGAATAAATGTATATTTTTGTTTATTAAAATAAAATGGGAAATATTGGTAGGGATTATTTTGTCTTCCCCAAATATTGGTTGTGACATGTCCCCACTGTCATTGTGCAAACCTACGTCGTTGGTGGGAGGAGTTTAGTTGTTTAGTAGCAAATTTAACTATATACTTGGCAAAACGAAGTGCCATTATCCAAACACAATGCTTAATAGTTGTTGGTTGAAAGGACTTACAACCATAAGAATAATATGACAATTTGGTGACGCAATCCCTGACAAATAATAAGATTCGCCATTTGTGTATTTTCCATTTCCAGATATTTATTTCAAAAACAGTGAGTCACGCATAGAGTTACAAAGCCTCTTGCCCTCCATCTGAAATTACGACATCAAATTGTAGAATGGCGTCAATACAACCATTAGTCATCGGTGATAACAATATTAAAAAGTAGACAAATCTGATAAGCTGCTGAGTCAGAAACATATTTGTTAAAGGAAAAGGTCTGAATACTTTTCAATGAAAGCCAAGTTTAGCATCTAGCATCTCTTAACATCTTTATCATGAGGCAAACTGAAAATTCTTTGAGATTTAATGACACAATTCTGATCTCTAATGAAGTAGTGTTGTTATGATACTAAAATTTCAAACTTGATTTCGATACTAAGGAATAGACTCGATATTCAATACCAATAGACCTTTTTTCCACAACGGCCAGAAGTGATGCGATGTAGAGTAAAAACCACTTCGGGTTAATGCTTTTCTCTGGTAAAATATCTGTAGAAATGTCTTGCGTATTTTCCACCAACTTCATAAATCTGCCCCATCACCAAATCTTCATCCAACAAGGTCGACAAAGGATATAAATTCATCCATGAAGAATTTATCCACAAGTATCAAGGTAAGAAAGACGAAAACGTACAACGATGACACATTAGTGAACTACTCCTGAACAAAACTAACATTATGGTCATGAATAAAACAGAAGTAACTTGTGAACTCAGACTGATTCTATGATTAAAATAAAAAATCAATTTCATGATGTAGATATTTGCATATTTGTGCAGTTTGAATGCTACAGATGATCAGTCTGAGTTAACAACTTACTTATGTTTTATTCATGACCACAAAGTTAGTTTTGCTCAGGAGTAGTTCACTAATACTAGTTGTTGTTCGCCTTTACGTTTTCGTCTTTCTTACCTTGATAGTTGTGGATAAATTCTTCATGGACAGAATTTATCCTTTGTCGACCTTGTTGGAAGAAGATTTTGGTGATGGGGCAGATTCATGAAGCTGGTGGAAAATACGCAAGACATTTCCACAGATATTTTGCCAGAGAAAAGCATTAACCATAAGTGACATTTACTCAACATCGCGGCAGTTCCGGCCGTCGTGAAAAAGGTCTATTCTTATACCACAATGAGAATTTAAAACACTCTTTCTTTAGACAATAGAATGTGATTTTCAACATTTAATTATGGTCATTACTTTTATATTACCATGTGATCTTATATCTGTGTAATCACTTAGTGGTCCAGGTAGGTTCCATAGTGGTCCATGTGCTCTTATACTTGTTCTGATGTAGCTCAAGATCATTTTAAAGCTGTTCAGGAAAGAAATGCCCTGTGAAAGTGACTTTGTTAGTACTGATACCTGCTCAAATGAGTATCTAGTTCCGATAATAGTTTTAATACACGATTTTCGATACTTTTGCCAACCTGTACTGAACTAAACTAACAATTGTGCTCTTTCTTTAAAATGTCTTCTGAAAACATTGTTGTGCTGCGTCTCGTCTTTCGTCTTCCCGTCAAAATGGAGATTAGAAAACAGGCGGCGGATGACTCCTGTTCTATTCATGCGGTGTTGTCTGGGTGGTTCATGACGTCATCGTGCTCATTAGCAGAAGCCGCAATCTGACCTAAAAACATAACTGCATACACTAAACACAAGAGCACGGTACATCCAGGCTGCTGTGGAGGTAAAGAGCTTTCTGTGCTGAAGAATAATGCAAGTCCGCGCAGGTCGGGTCAGTGGTAATCATTCGTCATAGAAAAACGGGGTTGCAAAGTGTCCCAAATAAGCAGATCATACTGTAGTAGCTCGGTTGCTTCAGTGAGAATATTGCGGATGAATAGAAAATGTAAGATCGAATACAAAGCTGTTTTTTTAAAGTGCAATGTAAGATGAGAAGTGTAGAAAACTAACTAGATAGATAAATCTGGTAATGCAGCGTGCAAGTTTCTTTGGGGACTATTTTTAATAAATATTCAAATGTGTATTTCAGACACAATGAAGTGATAAACGAAGGATGTTTTTTGCTTTTTTTTTGGAATGGACTGGCAAATTTAGAGCTTAGAGTAAAAAATAATACACTTTTTATACATTCTGAGGGGAAAATGGTAACACATTTGTAAAATTACTCATGAATAACTATGAATGAACAATAACAACTACTTACTTACTTACTTAGCAACTATATAGAGATCAAGATTGTGTCGTCACCTCCAAGAATTTCCATTTAAATGTTATGTTTAACTAATGGGTATTTTACATTTAGCATTAATTCAAGTTTTCTGACACTCTTGATACTTTTCAGGCGGTGTCGTCAACATTCCCTGGGATGTGATGCTAACTGTAGGCATGCTCTGTCTGAAGCTTTGTTACACTTTAATCTGAGCTTTGCTTTAACACAATCTGACGAGGTAGAGCTGATTTAGCCTGAAGTACAACGACAGGTGCGGTCATTTTGTGCTGTTAAACAAGTCTCTTACACATAAAATTACAGCCACAATCTATCTAGCATTAGCAACAGTTTTTCACTTAGTTACTCTCATCTTCTATTTGAAAATCAAAACTCCTAAACAGGACCATCAATACTCATATTGATCACAGGCTCCTGAAAATGTGTGGTTTAAATCTTTTTTCTTTTTTTTTTTTTTTTGAGTTATTTGACAGTGTTTGCTAATATGGACATTATGCCACCATAGTAACTACACAGTGACTGAACATTCCACCATAGATACATGTAAAGCGCCCCCAGCATGATGTCACTGCAGTATCAGCAGCATATTGGTTTGTTCCACAGCTTTTGTTTGTTTACTGTATTTTTTGGATTATAAGTTCCACTTTTTTTCATGGTTTGAATGGTCCTGCGACTTATACTCCGGTGCGACTTATGTATTAAAATGTTCACACTGACAGCCACGAAGCTTGTGTGCCAGTATCTGCTATTCCTGTGCTACTGTCACTTGGCGCCCTACTGCGCATGTCTCCTGCACGTGTCCTGCTGCAAGTAGTGAAATATGCAGCCGAAAACAATAATCGAGCAGCAGAAAGAAAGAAAGTTTGGAGAGAGCGAGAAACTTGTGAAGGACTGGCAGAAAGTGGGGATGGAGAACACAGCTTCACAGGAACAAGGAGGGTGCACCATGCAACTTTCCTGGAAGTCTTTGGATGGATCGACAAAGCCTAGACTGCAATGACAACCAAACCATCCTGTTGGGATTCAGAAAGGCTGAAATAATTCTAACTGAAACTAATGCTGAGTCTCATGACAGCTACGCAGAACTGGAGGTGGTGCTCAGTTTACCTCCGGAGGTCGCGGAGTTACCCAGAAGTGACACAGAGGATGAAGAATTGAATGGATTTAGTGATTTGGAGTGAGATGGAGAGTTTGGTAAACTTGTTCTGTTCTGTTGTTTATGCTATAGTTATGTGAAGAACTGTTCATATGTGACATTAACAGTCTGTTGTTCTCTGTTCTATTGTTATTACTGTAACTTGCCTTTCAAGATGAAATGTTGGTTCCTGGTCTCTGCTTTCATAAAATAAAATTGTCCCGAAAAGTGCGACTTATATATATTTTTTCTTCTTCATTACGCATTTTTGGCTGGTGCGACTTATACTCCGGAGCGACTTATAGTCCGAAAAATATGGTACTATTCTATCGCTGTATTTCTATGAACATCATAGAAATCTTAGAGTACTGGCACCAAATGTCTTTATTATTTTCATAATCATAATAAATTGATCGTAAACCTGCACTCTTCCATACTTAGTGCACTACTGGATCCTAAAGGTCATCTAATGTGACTGCTTCACAAGTCACCATGCTGGGGGGTGATCAGGCCATCCAAACCCCAGCGTGATGCACTCTTCCTGGGGACCCTTCACACAGACCTTCCCTGCCCAGTGTCCACCACCAGCTCCTTCACAAATACATCATTGACCTGTCATTATTGTCACTCCACTGAAGTCGCCTCTTGATGAGTGACATTGGTCTCATGGCTCAATCAATATCAGCTACGTTTTCCAATCATTCCCTTCTTTGTGGCTATTTTACAACCATTGGCGAGAATAAATCCACTCTCCGCGGGCTCTCCATTTTGCCGACTGGCCATGACATCACGCGCCACTACACATCATGCCTGAGGATCAATACGGAGTCACGCTAGTCCATGTCAAATGCTATGGGAATGAGTAGAAGAATTTAGTAGCTCTGGAGCTCGCAGGGTACCACGCGATTTGAAATACACTCTACACGGTTCATGATACTGTTATATAGTAGATTTAGTCGACTGCAGATCATTATTTTTAAAGAATGAGAAATATATTTTTATGTCCATATTTCTTTGTTTAAAGGTCCTATATAACACAAAACTGACTGTTGTGAGCCTTAAGCCATGTTATAATGTTGTTACCTCCTCAAAAACAAACCAGGAGTAGTGTTTTGTTCATTCACACATGTTTGAGTAACACTTTATTATAAGTCTGTTTACTGCTCCAAAGCTCAAAATGCTCTGTTCCACCTTGTGATGTCATGAAGCTACCTTTTACCTTTAGTTCAATAGTGATTGGAAATTCCAAGGCTATAATTTTCCAGAGCATGGAGTTTAACAACACAGTGGAGCACATTTGATAAGGAACAACAGCAGAAAGAAGAAGGTATAGAGTGAGATATCTAAAAAGTTAACTAAACAACAGGCCGGTTATATCTTTAGTTTACTAAGGATTTCTTTAGTCGACTACAGCCCTAAAACAGAGTCTAAACCTGGAACTAAACCAGGACTAGAAACAAGACCAGACCAAGTCTACATCAGGACTGAACCGGGATCAAACAAAGACTGAACCAGGACAACTGTTCTTGCTCATTCCTCAGTGTTTGAAAAATACATAACTCTTGAAATATTCAATACATTTAAAGCTCATGAATAAACAACAGTAAGGAATAAACTGGTTATGCAATGTTTATATTTTTTAGCTAATTAAAGCATTTTAATGCATTTAAAAAGAAATGTTCTTTCCATCAAAATGCCATGGAGACGATCCATGTCTCTGAAAGATGGAAAATCTGAACCATTGCCATAGAAATAAACACATGTAAATAATGTGAATCAATCTTTTCTATGGTTCAAGTAAAGGTTTATGGTTTAAGTATTTAAAAATATTTGTTACTTACTACCTTTCCTTCCTTGAATCCGGTTGCTAGACCATTGTAGAATGAACATGCATCAAAACTGCTTTTTTTTTAATTATTATTTTTTATCACTGATATAATCTATCTGTACCAATTTTGATGGACAAAAACTACATTACATAAACAAGTTTCATATCACACAATTATAGTGCTACCAAAACATAAAACTATATAATAAATATACCAAAAAAACTCTGCCACGGATTTCAGAATTATGAAAAATTAGCACCATTACCATTATAACAATTAAGCATTTAAAACAAAATGTCCTATTTTTTGAACAGAGAAAATTCGTTTCAGTGTTGCTGAAAAATAAATCAAACAGCAGGCCACCGTATTAATCCTGCATCACCAAAACTACCAGCGCCAGTATTCAATATTTTGTCATAGAATCCACTGTTTAAAAGCCCCAAAAAACAAAGCAGAAATTATTCAAAACTCAACTACATTTAAAACTAAGCCGACAGTGCATAATTCAGTTTCATGCAGCTATTCTTGAGTGGAGAGGGAGCGGGAGAGGAGGGGGCAGATCGAGAGAAGCCTGCATCTCCACTGCACCAAGCATCCTCCAGTCACAAAGACAATGGAGGAGGAGAAGAGTGGAGGGAAACAGCAAAGTTGGCTTGTTTAGACAGTAATAGGACAATGAAAAATGCTACAAACTTTCTTTTTGACAAAGTTTGCGAGCACAACATCCGACTGTGCTATGTAATGAAGGTATAGCTGTATAGATGTATCTAGGTCAGCCAAAAGAAGCGGACATGAAGCTAACTCAGGGTAAATAGAAGCTTGATAGGTCGGCAAATCTGGCAAACATGATCTTTTACTTTTTGTTCCATTCTGAAACCAAGATGCTGGGCAAAAATTGGATTCAGGACGGGCATCTGGCATAAAACCTTTGCCAAACTATTGAATTAATAGAGGATTTGGATACAATAATGTCAAAAGCTAGAACTAAACGTAACAAAACGCACCAGATTGCTGTTTTTATTGCTATCGGAGTGGCAAAAATTGGCAAAATTGTCACTATAGGAACAAATTAGTTCGCTACCGGCTTGTTTCCATGGAGATGTTTTTTAGTTACTGGTCTTTTTATTGCTCAAAATACCTTCAAAATCATACTTCTCCATTAGGGGTTAGGTGTGTAACGATATCCAAGTCTCACGATACGATATTGTCATGGTATGAACCTCACGGTACGATATTTATTGCGATATTTTGTGGAGGCTGCAAACAAAACTGTGAATATGCTACTTTTTCTCTTAAAATGCCTTGACAAGACTTAATCCAAAGACTTAAAAGTGCTTAGAACTGTTATTTCTTCTTGTAGTCTACACTGAAATGGAGCAAAGGATCATGGTCTATGTAGTTCCCTCTGTCTTTTTTTTTTTTTTTTTTTTTAGCTATTGCTGCATCATAACTCTTAATTTAAGCAAAGAGACTTGTAATTCAATATATTGTGATGGTCCAACAATATTATTGTGAGAACTTTGACGATACGATATCACGATATTTCAGTTATTAGGGATTGCTGAATCGATATATCGCCAAGAGTATTTTTTTGGTATATTTTTCTAAATTATTTTGTTACAGAGCTACAGTTTTGTTGCTTGTTTAGAGGGAGAAAACTAATTTATGCGACACATTTGACATTTCACGGTTTTGATGATGTTTTGTGTTTCATATGAACTTTGCACAAGAAGTGGTTTAACAAAGACTTTCAGTATCACAAACATGATTCACCTTTTATTTTTTATCAAATCGATTTGAAATATATTATATCAAATTGAAAGTTCACTGTATCGAGATATGCATCGTATCTACAACTTCTTAATGTTACCCAGCCCTACTCTCCATAGATCTAACCTGTAACTTGGCCTGGTGGCGTCAACTTCTCGTCTTCACACACACTTAAGCCTTATCCTGAAACAAACATTTAATTTCGGTTTGAGTGACAGAGCAGGTCTGGGGAGGTGGGCTGATAAGAGAAAACAAAACACAATGCTCTTGTACAACATCGTCAACACGACGCATCGCCATGGCAACAACAGCTGCCAAAAAAGCCCTCCTACACTTCTTCTGCAGGGCCAATCCGCGCACCTCTGGCACTACTGGGACAGGACTGACAACAAGGAGAGAGAGGGGAGGCTCAGGCTGAGGGCTAATTTTAGGGCTGATGTTTCATAGTGCGGTAGATGTGGTTAAATTTGTTCATAGCAAAGATTAACGACTGATTAAATAACGTTCAAGCTGATCTCTGACAAGCACGTCCTAAATGTAACGTCAAGCCTTAAAGGGCATGTGGTGAGCTTGTAGGGTTGTCAAAAGTAAGGCTGGGTATCGTTAAGAAGCTGCTGATACGATACATATCTTGATACATGTGCCACAATACGATACAGAACTCGATACAGTGAGTTTTTGATTTGATACATTTCAAATCAGTTCAATATGGTTAAATAAAAATAATGTTTAAATCATTGCTGTGATGCTAAAAGTCTTTGTTAAATCACTTCTTGTGCAAAGTTCATATGAAACACAAACATTTTAATCATCAAAACTGTGAAAATGACAAATGTGTTGCATAAACGAATTTCCTTCCTCTAAACCAGGAGTGTCTGACTCTAATTCACAGAGGCCAAAATTAAAAACTGGGAGCAAGTCGTGGGCCAAACTAAATATTTATTGAAAAATATCAATGACATCTGCATGTTTTCTCTTCTTTTGAGATATGTAATGTTAAACCTTTTCTTATTCAAATAAATGTTTAGTACAGTTTTGCTTAAACATTGAATCCAGAACAAGCATAATATAAAATAAAAACATTTTAAATAAATAATGTCTCTATAGTCTATCTGTAGTCAGCGGACCAGCTCTAATAAATATTTGATATGATCTCGTGAGCCAAATATAATTATATTGCGGGCCAAATTTGGAACTTTGAAAACCGTAGAGCTGTAACAAAATAATTTAGTAAAAGATACCAAAAATACTCTTGGCGATATATCGATACAACAGCCCACGATATTGATACTTTATCATCACATTAAACGACACGATATCTTGATATTTTATATTTTTGCACACCAATAGTCAAAAGTAGAAAAAATTAAATACTAATCAATACTAAATCTAGTAACTAAATGAATTAGATACTCAGTTGAGCAAGTATCGATACTGAACAAGTCACTCCATGATCCTTTCCTGAACAGGTTTAGAATGATTTTGAGGTGTATCAGAACAAGTATAAGAGCATAAAGGCTAATACACGCCCATGGACCACTATGGAACCTACCTAAACAACTGAGGGGTTACACAAATATAAGACCACTATTATTATTACTATTATTAATTGTTGAAAATCATATTCTATTCTCTAAATAAAGAGTTTTTATTGTCACTTATGTTTTTTAAGGACGTCTATATGCAAGAATTCTGTGCTATGGAGTAGACAAAATTGGCAAAATTTTCATTATTTACTGTATGTTAAGTAGGAACTTGATTCCATGGAGATGTTATTTAGTTACTGGTCTGTTAATTGCTCAAAATACCTCGAAAATCATGCCTCTCCACAGATCTGACCTGTAACTTCTCTTATGGTGTCAACTTCTCATGTCCATGGAGATAAATAAGTTTAATGCCATATTTGGATCTTCATATATAAGACCACAATTATTATTACTATTATTTATTGTTGAAAATTCTATTCTATTCTCTAAATAGAGTTTTTATTGTCATTGTGGTATTGAAATCAGTATTGACTATCAAGTCTATTCCTTAGTCTTGAAATTAAGTTTGAAAGGTTAGTATCATGACAACAATAACTCCTACTAAAAAGGGGTGTGCAAACATATTGAAATATCGATATATCGTATCATTTAAAGTGATGACACAGTATAGATATCATGGGCTACTGTACTGATATATCACCAAGAGTATTTTTTGGTATATTTTACAAAATTATTTTGTTACGCGCTACAGTTTTGTTGCTTGTTTAGAGGATCATTTATGCCACTCATTTGACATTTTCACTATTTTGATGACTGAAATGGCTGTTTTTAATATTAACTTTGCACAAGAAGTGTTTTAACAAAGACTTTTAGTATCACAACCACGGTTAAGCTTTTATTTTTTTACTGAACCGTATTTGAAATAAATCATATCAAATCAAAAGTGCACGGTATCGAGGTATGTATCGTATCGACAACTTCTTAACGATACCCAGCCTTAATCAGCGCTGATGTCCGATAAAAAGTAAAGTGGAAGTAAACGTTAGTTGGTACCTCTTAGCTGTATATGTGATTTGATTTTTAACTTCATACTAAACTTTTAAGACGTATTATAAGGTTAAAACTATGCCTAAACACGGTAGTTAAAGGTGAACTGTGGTTAATGTTGTGGTTTTGATTAGTTTAGTATCAGAGACATTATTTAGCCATTATTTTTTACTGAACGATTTGAAATATATCGTATCAAATCGAATGTGCACTGCATCGAGATATGTATCGTATCGTGGCTTACGTGTCGAGGTATGCGTCGTATCGGCAACTTCTACTAACCAACTAGTTTTTAAAGTTTAGATTGTATCACTCTTTACTCCATCCAACATATTTCATAAGCCGCTATTTGGGGAAACGGGACTGAATGATAGGACTATTGTTATTATTTATTATGAAAGCCATTTTGGATGATGAGAACATTAAGGAAGCAACTGCCAGGGAAAAAACAGCTTTCATCCAACCCGAGACATTACTGGATGAGAACCATGTGGAAACAAATGCCTGTCCTGATTCAACATCACACTGCGAGAAAGTGAGCGAGGGTAACAGGTAATTCTGAAACATGTTATTCGCTCGTGGTTCAAATCAGGTAAAGGCTCTTAAGTTGTTTTTCTATTTAGTCTCTATTATCTTTAATCTCAAATGAATGTGACTGAAAAATGTTTTGCTCTGTTCTTGTAATTTCTCTCTCCACTCCTCACACACAGTTCACGTGACAAATTTAGGTAATTATATTTACGTAATTACAAATCTTATATTAATAATCACATCCCCTTTCATACTCAATTTTGAAGAATGTGATTTTCAACATTAATTTGACATTATTCGATTTTTTTTTTTTATATTACTGTGTGGTTTTATATCTGTGTAATCTCTCCGTCCTTGTCTTCTCGCGTACGCTGCATGGACCGCGTCCCTAAACCAGAACTAAAACCAGGACAAAACCAGAAATAAACCACAGACTAAACCAGGACAAAACCAGGTCTAAAACAGGTCTAAACCAGAACTAAAACCAGGACTAAACCAGAAATAAACCACATCTAAACCAGAACTAAAACCAGGACTAAACCAGGTCTAAAACCAAGAGTAAACCAGCTCTAAACAGGGTCTACAACAAGGACTAAATCAGGTCTATAAACAGGACTAAACCACGTCTAAAACGAGGACTGAACCAGGACTAAAATCAGAACTAAACCAGAACTAAACTAGAACTAAAACCAGTGCTGAACCAGAACTAAACCAGGTCTAAACCAGGTCTATACCAGGACTAAAACTAGCACTAAAACAGGATTTAACCAGGACTAAACCAGGTCTAAAACCAGGTCTAAACCGGGACTAAACCAGGTCTAAAACAAGGACTAAACCAGGTCTAAAACAGGTCTAAAACAAGTACTAAACCAGGACCAAACCGGAACTAAAGCCAGGTCTAAAACTAGGACTAAACCAGATCTAAATCAGGTCTAAACCAGGACTAATCCAGGTCTAAACAAGGTCTATAACCAGGACTAAAACAGATCTAAACCAGGACTAAATCAGGATTTAAGCTAAACCATGGCACATGGAGAGTCCTATAACCAGGACCAAACCGGAACTAAAGCCAGGTCTAAAACTAGGACTAAACCAGATCTAAACCAGATCTAAACCAGGACTAAACCAGATCTATACCAGGACTAAAACCAGGACTAAAACTAGCACTAAAACAGGATTTAACCAGGACTAAACCAGGTCTAAACCAGGTCTAAACCAGGACTAAACCGGAACTAAAACCAGGTCTAAAACAGGACTAAACCAGGTCTAAAACTAGGACTAAACCAGGTCTATACCAGGACTAAAACCAGGACTAAAACTAGCACTAAAACAGGATTTAACCAGGACTAAACCAGGTCTAAACCAGGTCTAAAACCAGGACTAAACCGGAACTAAAACCAGGTGTAAAACAGGACTAAACCAGGTCTAAAACCAGGACTAAACCAGATCTAAACCAGATCTAAATCAGGTCTAAACCAGGACTAATCCAGGTCTAAACAAGGTCTATAACCAGGTCTAAACCAGGACTAAATCAGGATTTAAGCAGGACTAAACCATAGCACATGGAGAGTCCCACCTCTTCCCATACGACGTGCACCACGCCTCCTTCTATACCCTTCCCCCCTCCCCTGAAATATTGTCGGACATAAAACCGGTCCGAGGTGCAATAAAGGTTTGGGACAAAAGTCAAAGTGGACCATGGGAGTAAAGTAGCTCATGTGCTCTTATACTTGTTCTGATACAGCTAAAATTCATTCTAAAAATATTCCGGAAAGGTTCATTTCTGTCCTCTGAATGTGACTTTTTTAGTATCGAGACCTGCGTAAATAAGTATCTAGGATTGATGCTAGTTTTAGTATTGATTAGTATTTAATTTTTGATATTTTACTCATAATAATGAGTACATAGAGAGAAAGACAAAAGAAACATATAAATAAAATGGATGGATTTTAAGTTAAAAAGTCAACTATTTTGAGCCTTGTGAATCTGTGTGTCATTCGTTCATTTGTTTTTCAAAATAAAAACAAAAATAAGAAAACGACAAAACAACTATTTTCTTTCGTTATTTGTCTACAAAACCAAAATGGAAAAACAGATAATGATTTGTTTTCAAGCCAGGACTAAACCAGGACTGAAGCAGGACTGAAGCAGGATTAAAACAGGACTAAACCAGGACTAAACGAGGACTGATCCCAGGACTAAACCAGGACTAAAACAGGACTAAAACAGGACTAAATCAGGACTGAACCAGGACTAAAACAGGACTAAACCATGACTAAAATAGGACTGAACCAGGACTAAAACAGGACTAAAACAGGACTAAATCAGGACTGAACCAGAACTAAATCAGGGCTGAACCAGGACTAAAACATTACTAAAACAGGACTAAACCAGGACTAAAATAGGACTGAACCAGGACTAAAACAGGACTAAATCAGGACTGAACCAGGACTAAAACAGGACTAAATCAGGACTGAACCAGGACTAAAACAGGACTAAAACAGGACTAAAACAGGACTAAATCAGGACTGAACCAGAACTAAATCAGGGCTGAACCAGGACTAAAACATTACTAAAACAGGACTAAACCAGGACTAAAATAGGACTGAACCAGGACTAAAACAGGACTAAATCAGGACTGAACCAGGACTAAAACAGGACTAAATCAGGACTGAACCAGGACTAAAACAGGACTAAAACAGGACTAAAACAGGACTAAATCAGGACTGAACCAGAACTAAATCAGGGCTGAACCAGGACTAAAACATTACTAAAACAGGACTAAACCAGGACTAAAATAGGACTGAACCAGGACTAAAACAGGACTGATCCCAGGACTAAACCAGGAGGACAAAACCAGGACTGAACCAGGACTAAAACAGGACTAAATCAGGACTGAACCAGGACTAAAACATAATAAAACTAATATCAATGAAATTCTACCTAGTGCTAATTTTAGTTAAACTCTTCCAGTCTATACAGTACTGTCATCTAAATCCGAGCCATATCTCCGATCCCGCTCATCTGTACAGTGGATGAATATTCACAACAAAGGCACCGTGAGTCACACCGTACAACAGAAAACCATCCTTTACAAAGAAACACTGAACAGATTTCAGTGGGTCAGATTAACCTTGTGGCCCAGAGCAGCAGCCTCCACCAGCTTCCCTCTTTAACCTTTGACCTTTTCCGACTCATCAGCATGATCCGGGTCCCGATCTGCGCGGAGTAGTGTGATGACTACCTCCCGGCGTCGTATGAATCCCAATATGGCTTTAGACTGTAGAGTAAAGTAGAAAGAAGACCACGAGGCTTTTCCCATGGCAATTAGTTTTAGCCAGTAAAGACGTCCAAATATACTAAACAAACAAATTTAAAATGTATAGATAAACAGAATATAATAAACTCTGCCCACGATCGCATTTCAAATAGAGCTGCTAAACTGGACAATACCTGGAGGACTATCCCTGCGTTCGATTACCATATTTTACGGGACTAAGAGGCGCTCTGGATTATAAGACGCACTGTCATTAAATGGTCTATTTTTTAAACTTTTTTAACAAATAAACCGCACTGGACTTTAAACGAAACACAACAGTTCGATGCTTCAGTCGGGCTTTGTTTGTGGCGTTCACGGTGACTCTGGGCTTTGTTCAGTTGTGGCGTGTAGGGAGGGTGCTGTCTGGGACCGCTGGATTGTCGGCGTGTTCGCAGTGACTCAGTTGTTCAGTTGTGTCTAGAAGTGAAGTTTTTCGGTTCGTTCCTCCGTTCCGTTCCTCGTCGGCGTGGAGTGATGAGTGTGGCTGCGGGTGTTTTTCGCTGCGCGGTCGCTGTCTGCTCCGTGCGTGTTTGCGTGCGCTGCGGGTGGTGCGGCTTTGCGCTCTGGATTGCGGGGCGCGCGGTCTTTTTTTGATGGGGTTAGAGCAGGGGTGTCAAACTCATTTTGGTCTGGGGGCCGTATCCAACCGACTTTGATCCCAAAGGGGCCGGATCAGAAAACTCATGGCATATAAACCCCAAAAATAACAATAAATTCAAATATTTGTGCAGAGAAACGCAAATCTATTACAGAAATCTTTTTTAATTGATGAACTCTTTCTTATTATAATATTATTATATTATGAACAACCTGAAACTTTAAGAAAAATTCAATTCCAACACAATGTTTTGACATGAACTTGTATGCAAATAGGAATAAGTAAATTTTTGTTGTAAAATTCTGCACTCGGCTCCACTTTTCTCATTTTTGACATTTTTCTGATGAGGGTGTCACGGTCAACAGTCAAAACGATCGTCCTTTAAGAGCGTTTGGAAAGAGACAAGTCTTCATTTGTGCTGCTCTGGTGGGAGGGGCCACGTACAGAGACACTGGAGACACTGCTATGATAAACACCACAGAAAATTAACAATATTTTAATAGAAAATATAATTAAAATATTTTAGTAGAAAATCAGCCAAGGGCCAGATTAAAGGTCTTGGAGGGCCGGATCTGGCCCCCGGGCCTTATGTTTGACACCTGTGGGTTAGAGGCTTAAGAGCGCGTCTAATAACCCGGAAAATACGGTATCTTCAGACTCCCACTTGGACCTCGGATTTGACATCTTGTCCGAGCTTATTATGTTTCACGTGTTGGATTTATGTGTAATTATGATTATGATTATTCCCTCATCTTAAGAAAACTCTGCCACTTTAATTAATTAAAGTTTTGATATTTGCTCTTCATTTTATGTTATGATTTCTTTTCCATTACAACCTTAGGGACGTAAACACCCGTTAAATCAAGTATTTGTTCAATATTGGCCTCACCACAACACCGACTACCAAACCCACAGGCAGTGATACAGACGAGGTAAAGTACTGCAGTGATACGAGTGACTGAAATTGTCATTTAAACCACCAAAGTGTCCAAACACAATGAAAACACATTCATATTTACACATCATCATGGGCGTAGTCATCTTGGATTCTGACTCTGAATCCTTGCTCGGTCTACTTTTTCCGAAACCGAGGTCCGAGTTGCACGTCACTTGGCAACTTCCTTGGAAAACTGATTCAGATTCGATTCACTAATTCAAAGTGAATCTGTGTATCAGCCGTTCATTAGTTTTTCAAAATAAAACCAAAAATAAGAAAACAAAAAAAGCAACTTTTTTCTTCATTATTTGTCTCGACGATTCATTTTTTTCAGTTTTCAATTTTGTGTTTAATGAATATTGGAAAAAAGGGTTTCCCGTTTCATCCAATTTTGACCCTTAGGGACTGAACCAGGACTAAACCAGGACTAAACAAGGACTAAACCAGGAGGACTAAACCAGGACTAAACAAGGACTAAACCAGGAGGACTAAACCAGGACTAAACCAGGAGGACTAAACCAGGACTAAACCAGGAGGACTAAACCAGGACTAAACAAGGACTAAACCAGGAGGACTAAACCAGGACTAAACAAGGACTAAACCAGGACTAAAGGACTAAACAGGAGGACTAAACCAGGACTAAACAAGGACTAAACCAGGACTAAACCAGGAGGACTAAACCAGGACTAAACAAGGACTAAACCAGGAGGACTAAACCAGGACTAAACCAGGGACTAAACCAGGAGGACTAAACCAGGACTAAACAAGGACTAAACCAGGACTAAACCAGGACTAAACCAGGAGTGAACAGGACTAAACCAGGACTAAACCAGGAGTGAACAGGACTAAACCAGGAGTGAACAAGGACTAAACCAGGACTAAACCAGGAGGACAAAACCAGAACTGGATTAGGACTGAACCAGGACTAAACCAGGAGGACTAAACCAGGACTAAACCAGGACTGATCCCAGGACTAAACCAGAACTCAACCACAACTAAACCAGGTGGACTAAACCAGGACTGAACTAGGACTAAAACAGGACTAAAACAGAACTAAACCAGGACTGATCCCAGAACTAAACCAAGATTAAACCAGGACTAAACCAGGACTAAACCAGAACTAAACCAGGACTGAACTAGGACTAAACAGGACTAAAACAAGACTAAACCAAGACTCATCTCAGGACTGAACCAGGAGGAAAAAAACAGAACTAAACTAGGACTAAAACAGCACTTGGCGCCAGTTCCTTTCGCCTGCGGTCCCGTTCTGACACTCAGTCCTGGTTCAGTTCTGGTTTAGTCCTAATTCAGTCCTGATTTAGTCCTGGGATCAGTGTTTATTCATTTAAACACATAATCGAAAACTGAAAAAAACAAATCGTTATCCGTTTTTTCATTTTGCTTTTGGAAACAAATAATGAAGAAGATAGTTGTTTTTTCATTTTCTTATTTGTGGTTTTACTTTGAAAAACGACGAACGCATGATACACGGATTAAAGCGGCACAAGTTCAAAGTCAAACGCCGTCTCAAATACGCCAAATTGTGAATGAGCCCTTAAGTTCACCGACTCCACTACGCTTCAACTTCCATTTTAAACACAACCATCTCGCAGTGAGCCAACCATTTTATAGCGATATAATCTTACCCCAGACACTTCCTATCAGCAGTAATCTGAGCTACACCTGACTTTATAGGCTCCACTTACCATTAGGCTAATAGCATTCTAAACAGCACTTTTTTTCAGGGGGAGAGGTCAATGCCTAAAACACACAGTCTTGGCGAACGCGCACACACACCCACACACGGTTAAACACACGTACATGAAAGTGGGGGCTATTAGTTCCGGATCATTTTGCAGTGCAGCCAGTAAACAGCGGGATAAACACAGAACTGCTCCCATAATGCACACATCCAAAAACCAGCACAAACAGCCTAAAGGGCCCCACGTGCAATGTACATATGTTTATACAGTCCAGAGTAATCGTGGCTACAGTGGGTCTGGCCTAATTTTAAGTACTTTAAAGGTCCCATATTGCGCTATTTTCTGATCTATGTCATAATTTTGTTTCCTCTCAAAAACATACCTGGAGTTGTGTTTTGTTGCATTCACGTTAATACACAAATCCTGAATATTTAGAGTAATTTTGTCAAACTGAAAACACCTTGAGATGTCTTGTGGTAATACAGGGAGTGCTCCACTGTGTTTTTCAAGATCCACACACCTTTACTCGAATCATGTGGATAATTTCAGCCCTGGAATTGCCAATCTCTACTAAATTAAAGGTAAAATGTAGCTGTTAACTTCAAAACTACAGAACAGGAACATGAGTGTTTTGAGCTTTGGAGATGTAGACAGACTAATAATACAGGATACTCAAACATGCATGAATGAAGCAAAACTAAACTCCAGGTATGTTTTTGATGAGGTAACGACATTTTAACATGGCTAAAAGCTCGTAAAAGTCGATTCTGGGTAATATGAGACTTTTAAATACAGCAGGGGTCTCCAGTTTTTTTCTTCCGGTGAGCTACTTTTACAAAACAAAAATGCCAGAGAGCTACTAGTTTTAGCAGTTACAAGAAATTGAGCATATATTAGAGCCACGGCAAGTCTTAGATGAGATACAGTTAGATGCCTGTAAAACATAAAACATAAACCATAAACCATAAACATATATATAATAAAACATAAACCATTATCCATTAGTGTACAATGTTAGGCATCAGAATGATACATGAACAATGGTTAAACGGCATTTAATTCACTATTTTATTTATTCAGCACAATACGTATAATTCAGAAATCCCTTGGCGAGCCACTTGGAAGGGGATGGAGAGCTACCAGTAGTTCCCGAGCTACAGGTTAGAGACCAATGAAATACAGTGTAATGAGCCAAACCAGCAACTGAAAGCGTTATGATTAGGTTGAATGTGTGGTTATATTGTATAGCTTGTTTAAAAAGGCACTGATAGCAATGAAAAACACTGTGGTTTTTTAGTATTGATTTAATTTCTCTCCAGCGACTAGGTCAGGAATCAGAATACACTAGATGGTTCGCAAAAATCCCGGAAGTTATAGACCGCGCACCACCCAACCAGAGAAGAGCTGTGAAGCCATGACGTCAAACTCAAGCTCCTGTCTGGGTCCCTTTTGTGGAACAGCACAACAGTAAACAAAGTGGTCGAGATGGATGTAGACGAAGACATACATTCTGTGTTGGCAACGATTCCAAGATCGAGGATTTAAAGCCGGAACAAAGAGAATGTTTGGTGAATTTTATCAAGGGGAAAAATGTTATTGCCCTTCTTCCTACGGGATTTGGTGCATTACATATGTCATGACCAAATAGTAGTCACTGGTTAAATAAAAAAAGTACCCGCCTACCGTCAAGCAAACGAATTCTAAAGCTGTGAGGTCAGACGGTTTCCACGAAGTGAAACCGGCTGATGAATCAGACTAACATTTTATATCACTGAATCTGAATTATAACACAATATTTGAAGCAGAGGCAAGTTGTTGAAGGTATTAAGATTTGTGGTTGTTTAGAGCAAATAAAATAATGATTAATGCAGGGAGTTAATTGCTTGATTTGGAATGTTCCACGGTATGGCATTAAGCAAACCAGTCAATTAACGCAACACTGCAATCGTTTAGAGGCAAAATAGAAAGTTAAAACCCAATATTGGGAAATTATTTAAGAAAATAGATACGTTTTATGACTTACTATAGAATACTGAAGTCCAAGGACAAGTAAGAGTTAGGGATGCGCCGATATCGATGTTGCTGTCAGATATCGGCGCCGATCCAAGAAATACTGAGGTTTATCGGTCTCATTCAGCTGATGTCCTAGTTGGGCCTTTTATTTGATGTAAAAAGCCTATTCACTGGCTGATGTAGACCAAGGACGTCTCATAATGATTAAACTTCTATTCATATTCAGCTTTTCAGTCATCACTTGTAGGACAAATAATAATTACGTAACACAATTATTATATTGTAAAATTTAACTGTTTTTTGAGAAAAATTGCCAGCCCCTACACTGGTATCAGCACACATCAGGTATTGGCAGATACTTGAAGCTTAAAACACATACTTTTTCTTCATAATGCATCTTTACTAGGGAAATATCGTGATATCGTATCGTCAAAAGTCTCACAATATATCGAATTACAAGTTCCTTTGCTTAGATGCATGGTTTTATAGTAGCAACAGCTTATAAACATCGGGAACTACATATCCCATGATTCATTTCAGTGCAGACAACATGAAGAAATGTGTTTTTTACTTAAATTCTTGGGATTATGACGGAAAATATTCACACCAAAATCTTGTCAAGGTATTTTAAAAGCAAAAAAAAGTGTCCTATCTACAATTATATCAGCCTCTCAAAAATATCTCAATAAATATGGTAAGGTGAGATGCATATCGTTATAATATTGTACCGAGAGATTTGGATATTGTTACATCCCTACCTTTAACACAAACAAAAGCTTTCATATTTGCTTGCCAGCCTATTATCAACATCCATTCTTTACCAAAACAACACTGGGACACAGGAACCCATTGCAAACGAATTCCTCTAGTCACAGAAACCCTGCTGGTACTGCTCTGGGGTGTTCTCAATCCTCCCACACGTTATAAAAACACATCCAAAAATAAAGTTCTCATTTCCATCACACATCATCGTACGTCAGAGGGAGAGAGCTGAGAGCGAGCCTGAGCAGCCCGCCCGCCCGCCACGCAGCCATAACCCCCCGATCTGCCGCTAATAAGAGCCGGGCCAAATATAATGAGTCACCCGCTCGAATACACGGACACATAAGCGCTGCTGTCTCATGGAAAGTGTCAAATACAGCTATGCGGGATTGAGAGAAGGTTGTCGGAGTGGAGGAGACCCGCTGATGTGGAGGGGCCAAAGAGGAGCTCAAGTCTGTGATGGAAATGGAAGGGGCGGTGTTAGCATGACAGCGGAAGGAAATTAGAAAATCCGTCAAACTTTTGAGGTGAGTTGGGGATGTTATTGGTCATAGCAAAGATCTGAAAGTGAAAAACAATTGGAGTTCTGTTGCAAATTTGATGTAAAAAATATGGTATCGTACATCCTGATCACGTTCCAGAGTGGGGATGTAAACAATAACTGAAATATCGTGATATAGTGTCATCAAAGTTCTGACAATAATATCAAGGACCATCACAATATATCGAATTACAAGTCTTTTTGCTTAAATGAAGAGTTATGGTGCAGCAATAGCTAAAAAAAAAACGCCAGAGGGAACTACATTGACCATGATCCTTTGCTTCATTTCAGTGCAGACTACAAGAAGAAATAACAGTTCTAAGCACTTTTAAGTCTTAGTTGTTTGGATTAAGTCTTGTCAAGGCATTTTAAGGGGAAAAAGTAGCATATTCACAGTTTTGTTAGCAATAAATGTCATACAGTGAGATGTATATCGTGAAAATATCGTACTGAAAGATTTGGATATTGTTACATCCCAAATCGTGAGCCTCCCCACCATATTGTGAGCTTTCCCATGATATCGCAATAAATATCGTACTGTGAGGTTCATACCAAGATGATATCGTATCGTGAGATTTGGATATTGTAACACCCCTAGTTCCTAGGTCTGTCTGTTTCTCCACCACTGCCAGCAACTTTCATTCATGTAAATCCTCTTTGTCTCCACTACAATGGGCTATTTACTATTGTTTCACTGTTTATTCTTCAGAGTGAAAATCTAATTTTCAAATAATAATCTGTCACAAGCAATAACATTCTTAACGTTAAAGGGACAGTCCAGAATTTTGGACATAGGGCCTCATTTCCTAGTGAGTCAGAGTGTTGGAGACGTGTGGAGACACTTTTTAAAATATTCCATCCAGTCCTTGTATTTGCAGAGGTCGTTGGTGCTAGGCTAGTGCATGTCAATGGCCATAGTTATCCTGCCACTAAAAACAGTCTTACCCACTCCACAAAACACCCGAAGGAAAACTATTATAACTCCAAACTGTCAGTGTAAATATCTGTGTCGATAGAATAATGTCTCAAGTAAAACTAACCTTGCATCGCATGAATCGTCGCATGTTGAGGGACTATTTTCTCATATATCAGTCCGCCGCTGCCAAACTTTCTATCAGGAAGTACAACTCACTGCTGCTGCTCAGACATAAATCCTTCAGATGCAAGGTTGGTTTTACTTCTAAAATTATTCAGTCAACACAGACATTTACATTGACAGTCTGGCGTAATAATAGAGTTGTTTCAGGTGTTTTGTGGAGTGGGTAAAACTGTTTTTAGTGGCAGGATAACTATGGCCATTGACATGCACTAGCCTAGCACCAGTGACCCCTGCAAATACAAGGACTAAATGGAATATTTTAAAAAGTGTCTCCACATGTCTCCAACACTTTGGTCAATTAGGAAATGAGGTCCTATGTCCAAAATTCCAGACTGTCCCTTTAACAATTTAACAATTCAATAAAATACATTTACTTGAGTAACTATGTAATGATTTCTAAGAATATAGACAGAAGTTTGTATAGTACTAACTTCACCTCAAGATTAAATTCTCTGCATTTGACCCATCCTTCAACCAGTGCCGCTAGAGCATGACAGACCACAGTGAAGTGCTCAGGGACTCATCTCCAGATCTTGAGTTAAATGCATGTTTTGGGTTGAGGGGGGAAACCGCAGTGCCCAGAGGAAACGCACCCAGACACAGGGAGAAACATACAAACTCTGCACAGAAAGACCCAGGCGACCCGCAATCTTCTTTCTGTGAAGCGTGAGTCACCACTCAGCCACTGCGCCGCCAGAGTTATACTGAATTATAAGTACATATTAAAAGAAATCTACAAAAAAAAGAAAACTACCCTTGAAAATCTACTCAGTTAAAAGTATTTGTAATTGAAAAACTACAAATTTTCTTGCCCTGCTTTCGAGAAACGTTATCCATATTGTATTTCTGCCCATTCTCCCACTTGTGGCAACAGTTTAAAATGGCTGGGTCCATTGATTGAAGATAAATGTGCTCGGCGGGCTGCGCGGGCTTCTGTTGACCCGTTGGTGTTGTCGCTGGAGCTTAGAGGCTTTCCAAACAACAGATCACACACAGAGGCAGCGGCTGAGGGAATACGCCGGAATGTGGAATGCTAACAAGCGCTAACGGTCGCTAACAGCGCCTCCAAGCAGGTATGTACTGTATGCAACTATGTAAACCTCCATTCAAGATTTTAAATGCTTTGATTGTTGCCAACTTTTTTCCCCTGGAAGAGTGTTAGTGTGTTTACTTACAGAATAAAGTTTATACAACCCACCACAGTCAGTTTTTCCCGAGACAAGTCAGAGAACGGCGTACATTGATTGCACTAACTGTTTTGGCTTGTTGTTGTTGTTGTCCGATAGAAGAAAGGCAAAAGAAACTAATGTCTGACAGTGGCAGTAATTGAAAAGACAACAGGCACACAGCCAACATTAGATGGGGATAAATGGAGGCAAAGGTTGGTGGTTAAATTCTAGCCCTGTCGGTGCATTCAGTTGTTGTGTTCTTGGGCAAAACACTTCACAATTAGTATTAAATGTCACAAGTAAGTTTTTTTTTTTTTTTTTTTATTAAGAAGCTAGAAAGTTGTGTCACCTTCACTGTTTTAACACATTTCTGTTGGAATAACAGTCTGAATAACTTGCAAAAATTCACAACATATCAAGGAGTGGTCTGTTTCTTTGTTTAAATTTGCTAATTTTTATTCTGTTCTTTCTTTTTCAAGTGCATAAAAATACAGAACAGATCTGGGCACGAATGTCCTTTATTTAATATATATTTAATTTGAATTAAAATAGACGCAAATAACACATTTAAAATTCTGCACGTGTCCTTAATAAACCTTTTGTTTGGATCCACTTGGCCACAGTCAATATATGTTTAGACTATTTCCATTACAAAATGGCAAACAAGATTTGTGTTGATTCCAAATGGCCGCACAGGTCTGCCAATCCAATATAAATCACTGTCCAATCATTCTGAGATGCATTACGTGTCCTTGCATTTCCATCAAATTTACTATTTCAAGTAGATCTTTTGTAGAAGACATCATTTTGACCACTGAAAAAACAACTTCAAGTTCACCTCTGCACATTCTGATTCAAATTCACAACTTGAAACAAACTTGAAACATTTTAGGACTGTAAATTACTTTAAAAAAAAAACAACAACAACCTATAAATCACATGTTAGCAGGTGTTAGCAAGAAAGTCCAAAGCGGTGGGGGTCTAAACTTTTTTCACTGAGGACCACATATTGAAACATTTTAGAGACCCACCAAATATTTAATAAGGTCTTGAAACATTAATTTTAGTTTGTATCACAAAGCAATGTGATGATATTGAGGTTATAGTTGTAGAAATACTTAAAATTCATGCATGATCAAATGGTCCATTTAAGCAGAAGGCTTAAGTGCCAAAAAAAAATTGGTTCCAGGACCGCTTTTGCCCTCCTTGTCTATAGGAATATCCTCTTACTAGTGTATATTGTTCTATGCCAGTTCCATAGAAACCAAACAAAAGCAACCTCTTCTATCTTTGACAATTTTCTATCTGTCACAGTCCAAATCACAATTCTTATGCCAGGTTTTAATAACATTTTGACAAATCCCTCCAAATTGTTCTCACTCCAAATCTTACACTCAACGTTCCCACTTCACATCAACTTTGAACACTGCAGATAACACAATCAAATAAGTCAAATTCCCAAAACAACTAACAACTACACTGAACAGATAAGCAGTCATTTTGTATGTACAGCCCCGTCCCCGGTCGACCGCAGAGAGGAGCAGGTCCGCGCTCCGTGTGCTGCTTGGGGACCCTTGACGCTGTAAACGGTTGTGAAAGGGCCAGCGGTTTGTGTACAAGTGGCACATGCTGAAATCTCCTCTCACTCAAGGACGCTCGCAGAACACTTGGAGCAGACATTGCATATCGTTGAGTCTGCCGGCCTCTCTGTTGGCTGCATGATAAAAGGGGCATTATGGGAGCCTTTTGCACTCCACTCGCCGGGTAAAGGGGAAATCGATTACTGTCAATATAGATGCTTTGATTACTTAACAAACACCTTTAATTACAGAATTGGCGAAAAGATTAAGCCTTCATCTGAGAGAACGCCCAGTAACGCAAGGTCTAGAAAAAAGCTGCAGAATTGAGGATATATGTTGTGCCAAATACGTAAAGACATGGAGGAAAATAAAGCACTTCAACTGGCCAAATCGTGTAAATGTCCAAAAATATTAACAGTAGCTATGTAGCCCATACTTCCACAATGCCAGCAGCGTATTTCAAAATATAATATGTCCACATCCAGCTTAAATATTTATGTTACGCCCCACATTGCCTCGTACTTTGAAGATTCATAGACCAAATATATGTATATGTATGTGCATGTATCAAATATAAACATTGATGATATGGGTTTCAGATTCAGAATCCATAACTTTTGTCAGGCTACGTTTATATGATGACGGTCTGAACAGAAGACGTAAAAGGGGCATCGCGTCTTCGGTTTTATTCCGCGTTTAGACGAGCGTTTTCAGGAGGATATCTGCGTGCATAGGGTGACGCAAAAGAAAAGTGTGTGGAATTCGAATGATTATGCTTGTACTTAAAGCAACAAGAGGATTTTTGAACATACGGAAGTTTTCACGTCACGGATTTTCATCAACTACTCCTTCCATAAAGTTGTCCCTGGTTCTCCCAAGTCTCGTCCACATCCTCTGCTCCTGGTGTGGACCTCTGATGGTGCTTTCTCAACTTGTTCGTCTGTATTCAGCCTCACATTCTACTTGGTGTAGTTTTGTGTATTTTACCATGTTAATGTGTGTGTGCCTGCGTGTGTGTGCCTGTTTGTGAGTACATGTGTATACATGTGTGTGTTTGGGGTCGGGCAGGTGTGGGGGTTGGGTTGGTGGGTGGGCAGAAGGAAATGTGGGATTGTTTTTAATCAATGTAAAGCACTTTGTGTTACATTTTGTATGAACTTTATAAATAAAGTTTGATTTGATTTGATCCGTCTGACTCGGCTGCGACAAACTGGTGCATCCAGATTTTGACAGAGGTAATTGCAGATCTTTCTCTGTTCACTAGTATCTCTGCATATTCTGTACATTTGTTGGGATGCCTCCTGTTAGTTTTTTAGCTGCAGACGCATGGAGATGATCCAACATGTTTGTTTTTGTGTACTGTCTGTATGTGATGTAAACACGTTTGTGACTTGAGCAGATCTGACCAGAGTTTTGCGTCTTGGGCAGTGTAGACGGAAACGTTACGGCGAAGCATATTCAACTTTTCCACTCTGGAGGGTGGTTTCAGATTTTTGCGTTTTAAAGCCGCAAAAACACCATCACCGTCTAAACGAATGGCACTTCCGATAGAATATTTTGTCATTTTTACCTGCAAGCTTTCTCGTGTAAACAGGCCCTTAAATTACAAGCTTACATTTTCTGTTGTCTTGGTAACAGACAGCCCAACTTCAAGAATATAATCTCTTTTGCCATACACGGCCCTTCTAATACAAAAAATTACAGTATATTTAGGTGATCAACAACTGTTTAAGCAAGGAACACAAAGACCCTTTTTATTCGCACCAACTTCAACGCATTACTCGCACAAATGTATCAAGCTTTGTTCTTTCTATTAAGCCAAGACAGCTGGTTTTGCTGCTTATAAATCATTACAACGAACTGGTAAGTACAGTCTGCATGTGACAGTGACTGAATTCTGACCTAGTTCTTCTTTTCCTTCACTTTGTACAGCGCTATATGCAAACGGCGACAACACAAAAGCAATCAAAAGCCTTATAACTGCAGGCAGAGATATTGAATCTTCCCTGCATCCTCCCAGTGGCAGCGAGAAGCAATATTCGGTACACATGATGCAAGACGGCAAGTATGGAGAAAAATGATGAAAATCCAGAAAACAGAAATCGCTATAGCAACTACCTATAGCACAAACATTGACGCGCATCTATGTGTGTACGTCTGGCAGTGGAAAAATCTCTCTTATTTGTATGGGAAATGAGTGGGCAGCAGTATCTCCTGAGTTCATTATCTGATAGGCCAGTCTTTTTTGAGCCTGCTGTGGTTTGGACAAATCGCTTGCCACATTTCACCGGGGAGCAGCGTATTATGTTCCAGCAAGAGTCAATTAACGTCAACAACTGATGAGATCATCATGTAGCGACACGTAGCAGACACCACCCCAGTGAATCATCGAGAGAGAGATGGACAAATACAGATAGCCGGGGTTGAGAATCTAAAGGGGTAAGTGGCAGCTTGGCACAGTCAAGTTTTAAATCAAAGGGTAAGGAAATGGAGATGGGATAATAGAATGGAAATGGATTCAGAAATTATAATTCAGGGACTAACTTTTTACTTTTTTTTTTACATAGAATATCATAAGAATTCATAAAATATCTGTTAGTCTGTTAAATATTCGATAGGTATTGACCACAGTTTACCATTCTCTATTCCTACCGATACAATACTGATATCTGCGCCGATATTGAGCGATTTTATGGATTTGATATCGGTTCCATCAATATCAGATCTGTCAATATCCCATTTTGGTCTATAAATTTGTGAAATAAGCAGATTTACTGGACAAACATCTTGTAGAGGTAATTCCACCTCAATTTGCCCCCCCCCCCAAAAAAAAAGGATATTTGGCATGTCTTAAGATGAGGGTATGTCAATTTCTAAGTACATTTGAGTGAAAATAAAAAAGAAAACCCAGACAAATTCTTTATATGTTGTAGTAGACATATAGTGCTACATTTTTTCTATTGGTGCCACTGAGGACGGGCGTGTCCTTTATTGTCAGTTTCAAAGTCAAAATATAGGTCAAAAGGTAATTCATCTCAAAGATTTGGATTCCTTACGGGTTCCCCTTTCCAGAGATACCTTGGTTTTTGATATCGGACCAGTAGTTGCTGAGTAAAGGCAATTTGGCGATCAAGCAAAAAAGTGGAAAAAATGAAATTGCGATATCTTGGAAACTGTTGGTACGATCCAACAATGAGCAAAGTAGGCTTTAACTCATTGGGTAAACTGAGGTGGAGTGACCCATAATAGGTTTCAAAGCTGTTCTGTAGTTCAGTCTCTGCCATGGTATCGGTTCGGTATCGGTAAAGCCAAAGTATCATCAAAGTATCAGTATCGGAACTAAAAAAAAGCTGGATCTAAATTTCTCACTCATATCCGTATGATATAACAGAACAATTTTTTTTTTTTTTACACAAAGTTCACACAAATGTTTTAACCACAAGCTGAGTGTACTGTTTTTGTGTCTGTGTTGTTGCTCTTTATGTCAAACGAGCTCTGAGAGTGTGAAAATGAATTTCCCCTTGGGGACAATAAAGTCTAAAGTCTAAACACATTCATAAATAATTCTAGCTAATTTATGTTAGAAAAGCCCAGTGAACATGGACTTTCTGGATGTACATAATGAAAAAGTAGTACAGCTGCCATAGGAATTAACAATTAAAAAAAAATATTGCATGATGGAAAGTCATTAAAAAGTTATCAGGGAGTCAAAACCCATTATTTGATTCTTCCTTGATTTAAAGAACTTGATGCACCTTTAACCGTTCACAAGATAAAATACTTTCTTAATCACTATGAGGTGCGCTTGAGATAAAGCGGCAAGACCTGAATTTTCCTTCGGGGATCAATAAAGTATTATCTATCTAAGGCGATGAAGAACGTAGCCATAGACTGAAACCCGAATGCCACTTTGAACCCTTTAGTTTCTCATCCCTGAGTTTGTTCTTACCGGCGTCACGGCTCGTCACTTCAGAGCAAAAAAGGATATGGGTTACATACGACGCGCAGACACCAGTTGCGAGGCCTCGTGGTTTGCTTTAGGCAGAAGAAGGCCACCGGTGCCAGGGCGGGGTAGGGCTGCTGCTCCTCCTCCTCCGATATACAGTCTGGATCGCGGATGGGCGCCCTTATCCGGACCCCTAAACTCGGTCCAGGCCCCGCCCCCAAATCCGTCTCTTCCATATCCCGATCTTCTTCCTGAATCTCCGAACTCCAATCTCCTACCTGATCCTTCTCCTCTTCCTCCTCCTCCACCTCCTCCGCGACCTCATCGTGACCCCTACCCCCACCGCCGCCACCGCCGCCGCCGCCGTTGTCGTCGTCTCCGCCCGGGTCGAGGTCGTCCGGGGCGGGGAGGTTGTTATGGTAACGGTGGGCGGGTATGGCCAGAATCACCTGGTCGGGAGGGGGCGACTCGGGCTCCGGGGCATCCTGGTCTTGTCCGGCGGGCTGCTGGACCTCTGCGTACTCAAAGCGCGCTCTCCCCTCGCCATCAGTCATGATAGAGCGTCAGGCCGAGCCACTCTGAAATAAACAACAGAACAGACATGAGAATTTTGGTAGATTTAGGGGAAAAAAATATCAAATTGTGATTTATGTTTTAATAGGATTTGGCACTTTTTTTGTCCAGATGAACTGACAGAAAGCCTGAAATATAAACTGACAAACACAAAACACAACACAAAAATCACATTTCAGAAAATATTTGTGCAGTTCTAAACTACAGCAAGCTATTTTGTTGTTTGTTTAGAGAAATTATGGCACTTCAAAAACTGCAGCCTCTGCGATTTGCTAATTGCGTCCAGTCAAATTGTGATTCATTTTATAGCCTTAATATTTGGCTATATCAGAAGTACTCATTACTAACTCAATTAATTCTAGGATAGTTTTTTTGCAATTTTGTCTACTTTAATGTATTATGTATATGTATATTATGTATGTATAGTATTTATTGGTCCCTGTGGTAACATTTGTCCTCTGAATTTGACACTTTCTTTATTCTTCATTAGTAATGGACGCCACAGTGCAGCTCCCCATGGACCCATCCCCAGATCTTGGATGAACTCTTAACTTTAAATATGTTTTCTTTTTGTGTTACTATTGTTGGACTTTGAATTTCCTTCAAGATCAATAAAGTGTCTATCTTTCTGTCTATTTTTCCATCATCTTGGGCTAGTTTTGGTCAGTATCTTTGCTGGAGGATTAGTCTGTTGCGCTTGTTTTAGGTTATCTGATGGCTTGTGTTATTGTAGAAATTTGTGTCAGTGTAATTCTCAGCATATTTTGTTGTACTGGCTCTGCTGCAAGACCACAAAGCACCTTGGTCTATGTAGTTCATGCCACTTTTCCCCATGACAGTAACAAAACAATAGCATTTTCAGCAGGGACATACTGTATATTGGAGAGTTGCATCAGAACGGCGTATTTCCTTTAAAAATAGGACAATTCCTTCACTTTAGAAAGGGGCAGAAGGTTTGAAATGTGATCTTGTATGTCTTGAGGTTTTGTTCAAATGGGAGATATGATTGCAAGGCTAAGCGGGAGTGGTATTTGGTCCTAATACTCGTAGTAGGCCTGTCACGAACTGTCTCTGACTCTGTGGAAACACTGTGTGAATTCTAATGAAGGGAAAGCATGTTAATTGCTCCAGTGAAATATTTTATACTCATAACTGTTCCATAACATATTTATTAACAACGATACAATTATATTTCCCTCATAAGATTATATCGACTTCATATAATTCAATATATGAAAACTGGAGCAATATATTTTGGGTCGTATATTTGTCGTATGTACATTTTCTTTGCAACAGTGGAGCGATTTTTGACATTTTCATGTAATACAATAAGATTTGAGCTGTAGAGGGTTGAAAAAATAAGTTATATCACTAATTATTGCTTCTTTCTGCTAGGCTTTTTAATTATATTGTCTATTTAAATGCTGGTTTACTTGGACTGCTTCGTGTCAGTGTCATAAAGTAGTTTCAATATTGTCATTAACCTTAATAATTCTCATGATAATGCTTCAAAATTTGATATTGTGAGATTCCCAATTGGTTGAAATCTACACTTTGGTTCCCTCAGAAGACGGTGATAACGGTATCTACTTGTATATCACTTAACCTTTGCTGAGTGCCTTTGTTGACATTAGATGGACAGCCACTAGTGTGTGTAGTGATCGATTTGATCAGAAGAAGTGGACGGGTCTTTCTAGGAAACCAGAGCTAATCCACAGTTTGTCAAACGTCTTTAAAAGAACATAAACATCGCACTTTATTGTCCCTGTAGGGAAATTCGTCTTGTGCATTTGAACCATCCTTTAATTCTGCTGGGTCAACTTGTCAGGAGAAGCGATGTCAGGAAGAAAATCCATCCAGAAACAATGAGAAACACGCAAAGTCCGCACAGAAAGGCAAAGCGAGCAAGGGAAAGGGCTGGGCAGTCTTAGATTTGAACCTGGAACCTTATCGCTGTGGGGTGAGTGCTCAACAATCCCTACAATCACTTGCCTGGAATGGAGTAACAGCCAAATATTAAAGAGCTTATATTATGATGTTGTGTCCTCATCAAAAACAAACCTGGCTTTTAATTTTGCTGTTAATGTGTCTGAAACTGCAGCTCTGTGACATCACGAGGTGAAACAGAGCATTTAAAGCTTTGGAGATGTAGCCAGACTAATAATAAAGGGTTACTCAAACATGTGTGAATGAAACAAAACAAGTCCAGGTCTGTTTGTGATGAGGTAACAAAAACATTACAACATTAAAGCTCACAATAAGAGACAATTCTGCATGACACAAAACCTTTAAGCAAATTTTCAAGTATCATCAGTAGAATTTCTTTTATGGTTTCGCTCTTATCAAAAGCCACGTTTTGATAAAAGTTCACTTAACCCTGAAAGCAGAGTTGCATCACAATTTTTTCCTTTTAGGGCTAAGCTCAGAACCAGCTTTTAGACTTTATATGGTCAGAATGGAAAGCCTCTTGCCCATCACTCGAGCTTGCTTGGCGGGGAGGCTGGGAGCGCTCTGTCTCCCTCTCCCGTCTTGTTGCTATGTGATGAACAGATGGGCTGCTCCGTGCTCTGCTTTACTGGAGGTTTGCGTTGCCCGCACCACGCAGTAGTGGGCAGGGTAATGCGGAAAAATCACAACACGCTTAAAAGCAAAGAACACAGACCGAAATCTACCTCAAACTTCTCGAATTCGACTTGTAAAATCGAATAAAACACTTTGGTTGCTTTTGCGTTTTTTTCACTAATGGGTTCTGTTTTATTGCCAGTGTTGGAATAAGCACTTGGCGCGCACGGAATTGAAACAAAACCCGTTGCCAAACACGATGAAAGCAAAGTGTTTCAATGTGGATCTTTACGCGCAAAACGTCCAAAAGGAAGAGCGCGCCCATCACCTGTGCGGTCGCCTCTTTGTCTTGAAACTCCTCACCTCTCCTCCATCAACCAAGCCCACTCCAAACACCAAAAACAACCGACAACAACTTTATAATCATCAAATACCTTAATAAGACGGAATAGGAAGTTCCCATAAGCATGATCCGTGACTTTCCTTGTTGCTAGCAGCCTCTTTTTCCCAGCAACCCTTTTTTCTTTTCCCGGAGATAAAAAAAAAATCTCACTATAGTTCCGTCTTTACGCAGATGCAATATAATCCAAAATCGCGGGGAATATCCACAAAGAGTCAGCTGAAGAGCGTTTTGGTTGTTGCGTTAACGTTGAGTGTAATAGTTATCCAAAATCTCTCCAGGATCCATGTTCGCCGAGGTGTCGTTTACGCAGCGTGGAGCGGAGACGTGCGCTTGGCTCGTGGGTACTGTGGACTGTGAGAGAGTGTGTGTGAGTGAGTGGGCTGCTCTGACACTGGGAGAGAGAGGGAAACAGAGATGGAGAGAGAGAGGGAGATGGAGAGAGAAAGAGAAAGAGAGAGAGAGGCGACTGAAACTTGGCCCCGTGACGTGACGCGCGCAAAACAACGAAAAATGTGCCACCGTGTACGCGCGCCGGGCCACTCTGCTTGAGATAATGGAAAAGGAATAAAATATATATTAAGACTCCATAGCATACTGCGGAGGAAGATGAGAGCGAGCGAAAATGTGGAGGAAAAACAAAAAAAAAGAGTGGAATTACGAGGATACGATCGCTCAAACGCTAATTCATGGCTTGGTTAAACAAACTATTGGCTATATTGGAGTGTTATTTTTCACAGCCTTTGAGATCCCCCTGTCACCACGCGCTATTGCCCCAGTTGTAGCTTTCAATAACGCTGAGTAGGAGCCATTTGTTCAGCGGTAGTAGTGCGATAAATGAAAGTGAATTTACGCTGAAACTGTGCAGGTAGATCTGTGCCATGTCAGGGGTTAACTGTGCCAATACTTGTAGTGGTCTTGATTTGTCACTTGGAGAGGTGAGGTTTTTTTTTCTATGCGTTTTGTTTCACTTTTTGTAACAGATTCGTGGTATTAAAGGGCCCATATTATGCTTTTTTTCTATAATGTCATAATAAACACATCCACAGTTGTGTTTTGTTTCATTCACACACGTTTAAGTTTTGATCCTGTCTGTCTAAATACTCAGTTCCACGGGTGTAACAAGGCTACTCAGCAGATTGGAGAAAAACATATAAAAGCCGAGGGGAGAAAAAAAAAAAAAAAAAAAAAAAAGGTCACATGATCTGGGAATTGAACCCTTGACCTTTTAGTGAGATGGGAGATTGGATAGACTCCAGCGAAACAGTCAATTTGGTGATTTGTCACTATATCATGCTCGCAGACCAGGTTGGAATCAGCTTACCTCTAGTTTCTAGCCGCACACTCGACCCACTGCACCTCTTGCCTCTTTATCTTAGCAAATAATAATAATAATTAATATTTGGCATATTGTGTGTAATTAACTGTCTCAAAAAGAGCCAGTTAAAATGTATAAACCTACATTGTAGTCTATTAAACAAGAGATTTAAATAACATTTCTGCACTTTTGTAGATAAGTTTATAATCCAATCACTTTTGTCTGATACTTAAACCTCAATTTAATATTTAAAGAAGCTATATGTAAATTTAAACTTTATAAACCAATCTGCATCCACATATTCAAGTACATGTTTTACTGATAACAATTCTACTGTTGACATTTATGATATAATTGACATTAAAAACAAGCCTCACATCGATCTCTCATCTGGGTTGCCAGTTTCAACGCTGAAAGTCAGTTGATTTAAACCTAAAAGGACTCTCTCTGATCTGTATCGTCACTATCTAAACCCCAGCGCTTGCAGGCAATCATTAATCAGTGCTAAGGCAGACTTTGCTGCTCAGTGACTGAATTCTGGAGGGAAACTTGTCTAAATTTACTGGCTCTGGCAACCCAGCTTCAGTTGATATTCTAGTAGTCTACATTTTTTAAAAACTGTAAAACCACAGGCAAGTTACAGTTTCTTCAAAGTGTTAGTACCACCTCTTTCGGATGACACTGTAACGTTCTACTAACCTGATACATCAGCTGGTTTCCCTTCGTGGAAACCGTCTGACCTCACAGCATTAGAATTCGTTCACTCGGCAGTAGGCGGGTACTTTTTTCATTTAACCAATCGCTGCTATTTGGTCATGAAGTATGTAATGCACCGCTAATGGGGTTAACTGGTATATTAAGCTTTTCCCAAATTCCGTAGGAAGAAGGGCAGTAACGTCTTTCCCTTGATAAAATTTCGCCAAACATTCTCTTTTTTCCGGCTTTAAATCTTCGATCTCGGGAATCGTTGTCAACACAGAATGTATGGCTCTTCACCGACTGGCTGGTGCCCGAACTCGCACTTCCAGGTTTTTTGCAAACCGTCTAGTGTATTCCAATTCCTGACCTAGTCGCTGGAGAGCAATGAAATTGAGCGGAGGCACTAGGTGGCGCTAATTTTCTACAGGCCCATATTACTGAATACAGCTGGGGATCAGCTAAAATGAATATTGTTATAAATTAATGCTGTTTTTGTTCATGACACAGAGTATGTAGATCTGTATGTAGACAGACTAATAATAAACGGTTACTCAAACATGTGTGAATAAAACAAAACACAACTCCAGGTATGTTTTTGATTAGGCAACAAAAACATGACAACATTAAATCTCACAAGAGTCAATTTTGCATGATACAAGACCTTTAAGTAAATTTCCAAGTCTTACTGAATACTGTTGGGAGGCAGCTAATGTTTTTTGTTGTAATATAGAGTTGATGGTTCCAGTCACTGTTAGAATTATCACATTTGTGCATTTACCTTTTGGATATTTCCAGTTAAACTTCAGTGTAATCAATAGGGAAAACTGACTCTTGCCCCCCATTTGGGCATCGACATCATCACATTTAAGAATCTGAATACCACTAATTTAGTAAAATAAGCTTCCCCGATGTTGTGTTTGGCGGTTCCTTCAGAGCAGCCGTGCTAACCAAACAGCACAGGCCCACAGTGTGTTTACGCTAGCCCTTAATCAGCATTATTTTTCATCTTTAGCCCGGCGCATTTGTCACAGTTCAGCGCGTGGACTCCATCAGACCACCGCCGCTCCGAGCCGCGTCAACCTCTTTATGGGCAATTTGATTTGACGATCAATTTGAAATCCCATGCTGCGAAAGATCGATCACAAATGCATACACTATGTTTAATGAAGAGGACAGCCAGTGAAGAATTACCAAAGCACGAAATGGAAACGCACAACTAAAACATGGGACAAGAAATATAATGTACTGTGATGTTCACTGTCTGGTGCTGATCGTAAAAGCGTGGAGAGGTTCGCTGTAGGGCTGCTCGATATGAGAAAATAATGTGTTTTTCCATCTGTATTACGATAATGATATGATGATTATCGCAATGATTTAATATACTTTATGGTACGATAGGTGTAGTTGAATTAAAACGAAAAAATGCCGTCATTGACTAGGCAACTGAGTCAAAATAAAAACCTAACAAAAGACAAAACCAAAACACAAGTATAATGTAGAACTTAATAAGGAAAATTATGAAAAATGTACTTTTGTGTCAATTTTACTTTCCAAAAAAACAGTATAATTCAGTAAAACAGAGAGCCTTGTGTTGCGATATCTTTATTTTCTTCTTATATTGATAATCGTGTCAGCCAATGTTCAGATATTGATATCTTCACAATGTATTATGCAGCCCTAGTTAGATGTAATTGGCTTTATGATGAGGGGAAAAAAAAGCAATACCAGATAATAATCAAAACTAAAACAAATATAGAAAATACAGTATAGTCATTTGAGCAAGTATCCATCACAGGAATAAGACACAAAAAAAAAAAAAACCTTTTCTGAATAATTTGTGAATGGTCTTAATCTAAAACAGAACTAGTACCAGACTAGTGTCACAATATAAAAATATCAAACTCAATGACATTCTGATACTACAATGAAAATAAAAAAAACACTCTTTAGACTAAACATGTCAAATTCAGGCCTGGGGACCAAATTTGGCCCACGATATAATTATATTTGGCCCACGAGATCATATAAAATATGTATTAGAGCTGCCCGCCGGCTACAGATAGACTATAGAGACATTATTTATTTAAAATTTTGTTATTATTTTATATTATGTCTGTTCTGAATTCAGTGTTTAAGCAAAACTATTATTAAATATTTATTTTAATAAGAAAGGATTTAACATAGCATATCTTGATAGAAGAGAAAACAAGCAGATGTTGTTGAAATTTTTCAACAAATATTTAGTTGGGCCGACAATTTAGTCCCAGTTTTTAATTTCAGCCCTCTGTGAATTTGAGTTTGACAATATAATGTGATTTTCAACATTAAATTATAGTTTTTATCTAAAGCTATTCAGTAAAGGTTCAGTTCTTTCCTGTGAATATGGCTTTTTTAGTAAAGATCTGCTCAAGTGAGAGTCTAGTTTCGATACTAGTTTTAGTGTCGATTAGAATCTGATTTTTCATACTTTTGGCAAACCTACACCAGACATCATGGCAATATTTAAGAGGCTGTGGTCCAAAAGCAAGAAAAATATCTGACGAATATCTTTTTTTGCCGAAACATTATCTTTTGGACATCGGCCGTCTGAGTGTGCTATGCAATTTTTCACTTTTATTTTACTGTTCTTTGCATTTGCACCTCTACAACTTTGGAACGTCGGTGTGCGTTTTCTGTTTCATTTAAATATTTTAAAAGCTACTATTACTTTGTCTAAAAGAATTGACCTTTCTTTAGAATCGTAAGTCTGAAATTTTAGAATAGTGATAAGATTATTCATTACTCAGTTCAGCTTCATTGTCCTAGTAAAAGTACAATTAAATAGTTTGGAGGACAAGTGAAGTTCGAATAGCCTTGAATGGAGCTTTGAAGTTTTAAATAAATATAGAGACAAAGCACAGAAACGCTCCTCAAGGTAATACCTGCTCTTATATTAGTATTAAATAGATACTCAAAATTAGAATATGAAATAGCAGTACTGCCATTGTGAGCCAACAGTTCAAGAGTTTTGGAAATTTGGTGTATAATAATATAATAAATGCTTTTAAACCTTGCTTTCTTTGTGGTGTTTTGCTGATAAAATATGATATAAAGAAGGCTGAATTGTGTAAAATGGTCAATCAATGCAATTTTTTATATTTGGTACAATATTTATAACAATTAAAAAAATAAAAATCTCAAAATGCTGCAAAAAGACCTGATTGAAAAGGCTAAATACGCAATTTGTACAGAATAACCACACAAAACCAGCAGTGCAAATAATCAGTGTTAAAATGATTTTCATGATCCCACCGGCAAAGAGGAAGGAACTGTTTTTCTGTTTTGTTTTTTTGTTTTTTTTTTGAGAAGCAGCCTTATAATGTGGACAGAAAATGCAAGAAAAAGTATTGTTTGCTGTGTGAGTAAAAAGACAGTTTTTGGAGCTGGTGTGGAGAACAGAATAATGAAATAATAACAGTGGAATTCTGATGCAATGTTTTGGTAACGCTGCCTACAGTTTGATGGGGCACAGTTGGACTCTTAACTTTTGCAGCGGCCGTAAATGAACAAATTAACATATTTTATTTTCATTTAGAGACCCAGCGCAATTACTAGGGTGACAGAAGCTCGTTTGGTAGGGCATTTGTCCACTGGTCCGGTTTGTGGTTCGAGTCCTGCCCTTGACATAAACGTCATTGGGAGAGCGATCAGATCCATTTACCCACAGGTTGGCAGAGTGATCAAAACTAGATGGGCAAGACACTTAAAGGTTGTATAGAGGGTTTTTTTAAGGGAAGTGAAATATCGCGACAGTCCTTTTTCAAATGTTGTTCATGCCACCATGACACCGCCTTCCTCCTCCACAGCTCCCTCGGTAGAAACATCTCCTCCCGCCTCCTTACTCTAGAAATCACGCTTGTTTACATCCAGTGCGCATTCAGAATTACTGGTGAGGTGACCTGTCTAGAAATAATTTAGCGACCGGCACGTCAGTTTTTAGACCCTTCGTCTGCTTCAGCCGCACCATCGCTGGAAGGAATCTCCAAGAATCACCTCAGTTTGGCTTTGCTTCTTTTCCCCTTCTCTTCTTCTTTCAGCGACCTCAAAAACTGACTTTCTTTTGCGGCGAACTGGTCGTGGATTCTCGTCCGCCATCGCAACAAACTTTGTGCGAATTGCGAGGAAGCAACAGTTTGAAAAAGCCTCTAAGAACCGTTGCATAAACCACGTAATCCCCACGCGTTGGGAGTTTGATTGAAAACCTAACAGCCAATAGAAAATGAGGGAGCCTCGTTATCTATTGGCTGATGTTTATCTGGCCTCACTACGTCCAGAGTTGATAGATTTTCATTCTTTTTAATTTGGTCATCATAATTACAAGGCTGCTGTGTCTCTGTAATGGTGTTTTAAACTTTCAATGACAATTTGAAAGTAAAAAAAAATCCTCTATACAACCTTTAACCCTCTTTGCCCTCAGTGTCTGTGGACACTGTGACCACTTAACCTTTACTAAGTTTACAGGTGACAGGTTAGACTACCCATTTCACTACAACATCATTAAATTTAAGCTAAAGTTAAATGTTGTATAAAGGTGTAGTTTTACTTTCTGCTTGGACACAGACAGCAGATCTGGTCAGTGGATTTTTTAACTGGGGGTACGTGATTCTTTTTAGTACAAATGTAAAGGTGCCAGGCCATTTTTACTCACAATGATGCAGAATCACGTTATTAACATTAACGTCATTTATAAGTACCTACAGAACATAAATCATAGGCTACAACACATCTGCCCAGGACTGAACCAGGACTAAACCAGGATTGAACTAGGACAAAAAAAAGAACAAAACCAGGACTGAACCAGGACTACATCAAGACTAAACCAGCATTGAACCAGGACTAAACCAGGACTTAAACAGGACTAAACCAGGACTAATCTTGGACTTGAGGGTAATAGAGAGAACCCAGAGCCCTTGAAGCAGGGTGTCTGCAAAGCGCGATCGGGCGATGGCTGCCCTTAGCCCCGTGGGCGTGGAGCTCTGCACTGGTCCTTTCGACCTCGGTCACCTTACAGTCTACACAGGTGTACCTCCAGGCCCGCCCAGACATTCAGTCCTGGTTCAGTTCTGGTTTAGTCCTGTTTTAGTCCTGGTTTAGTTCTCGTGATTCAGTCCTGGTTCAGTCTTGGTCCCTCATGTCTCAGGTCTCTATAGGACAGTACAGCAGGTATCATGAGCCTATGCAGGTTGTTTTCACCATTGCCAATCACCGTTTCACCTTTATATGTCGTCAGGAGAAGTGGGTGGACGGCGTACCCCCACGTACCACGCCCACTACACCCCTGGATATGGAATACATACACTTATGTTACCTAGCAACCATTATGTTAATAAGGACCAAAACCTGACTAACTTACACAATAATTATTAATAAAAAGGAGGTTTTAGAATTCACCACTTCCTGTATTCTACTTTTCTTCACAAACTGTCACCGTATTGATGTAAATTAATTTGTCTAATGCACGTTAAGAATGCATTGTGTAACTTTTCTGGTGCGGGGTCCATCAAATGCTTTTCTTCATGGAGTTGATATTGTTTTCTCTATGACATTAAACCTTTCTGTCGTCATGGAGATCAAACCAGACTGAGTTACAGGTAAGATTTGTGGAGAGGCGACCCCGCTCACAGTCAGAATGCGTTTTTCTAGATATTATTACGCTATAAAACCACCTTCAACTGTATAAATATAAAGTAGAGCAGTTTACATTTCAGGCAGAGCAGTCACATATCCATAGAAACAAGCAGGTGACAAATCCCCCAACCAAAAAGTTACACAGTGCACCTTTAAGTTACTCCTTGTCTTCTCATACCATGACAAAGCAGCCGTCACAAAACTGTATCGCACTCCCCGCTGGGGCCTGTCAATCATCTGTGCAAAATGTGAGTCTGATGGTGAGAGACGTCCCCTAATATAAAGACATAGTGCTATGGTTGCTATGGTGACAAGCTGTTTTTAAGTGGACAAAATATATTTCAAAAGACAACGCGGCTTTTGGCACAATGTAATAAGGTGTAATAGCAGTAGCCACAATAGATCAGTCGGAATATAAAACGCCGGGCACACGGACAAGAGACGGCTGCCAACATCCTCCCAGCGCACGGTTAAGAAACAGGAAATCAAAATATGACAAAAAGGTTGACATTTTCTGTTGTAACTCCTGTAGTCTGGTTGCCATAGCGATCAAGTCTGGCTTTTTTAATATGCTGGGTGCCCTCCCTACCCACAATCAGATGCATATACAGCACCTGGATTAGACTGTCTGGTTTTTATTAGGAAAGGTTTGAACTGGTGAACATTTGGTTAAGCGGCAAATACTGTGTGTTTCGTATCGTCAAAAGTCTTACAATAATATCGTGGGCTTTCACAATATATCGAATTACAAGTTCCTTTGCTTAAATGCATGGTTTTATAGTAGCAACAGCTTATAAACATAGAAAACTACATATCCCATGATTCATTTCAGTGCAGACGACATGAAGAAATATGTTTTTTACTTGAATTCTTGGGATTATGACAGAAATAATTCACACCAAAATCTTGTCAACGTATTTTAAAAGCAAAAAAGGTGTCCTGTCTACATTTATATAAACCTCTTCAAAATATCGTACTGTGATAATATCGTATTGAGAGATTTGGATATTGTTACACTACTGTACAAATACAAATGCAATGTGGCAGTGTTGCCCAAATACTGTAGATATTAACTAAAAAAGGAGCAATACATAACTTTTCTGGTGGTGGGTCTGCCTGCTTGTATCCGTAAATAGTACTGCTTTGCATGGAATCCTCCACAGTACGGCATTAAACGTAGCTGTCTTGCACTTATTACCAAAAACATACCACGAAAAACATGCTTTCTTGCTGTGAATTTGCCTTTCTCCACTATCTGACTTGCAACTTGGTCTGCCCCCATGGAGAAAGTACTTTTTCAGGATGGGGGGAATTTTACCTCTATAAAGGCAATAACTGTTAACACATAATATGTTTAGATCACCATGTTACCTTTTATTGTTTCAAAAATGCTATAATTGTTGTTAATTAGTTTTGGCCTCCTCCTGCTCACCCACTGCACCAGACTACTGAGGTACAGAGGAGCTCATTCTCCAACAGATTCCTACAGCTCCACTCTAATAGAAAGAGATACAGGACTACATTCATACTATAATACTCCCTACAACTGTACAACAACTCACCCTTTTGTAACGGATAACCCTATGTCCTGCCAATCATCATATCATTGTTGCAGTCTTCCTATGACCTGATTCATCAGCCGGTTTTACTTCATGGAAACCGTCTGACCTCGCAGCATTAGAATTCGTTCGCTTGACGGTAGGCGGGTACTTTTTTTGTTTAAACAATCACTGCTATTTGGTCGTGACATATGTAATGCACCAAATCCAGTAGGAAGAAGAACAATAACGTCTTTCTCCTTGATAAAATTCACCAAACATTCTCTTTGTTCCGGCTTTAAATCCTCGAATATCGGGAATTGTTGCCAACACAGAATGTCTGTCTTCGTCTACATCCATCTCGACCTCTTTGTTTACTGTTGTGCTGAACCACAAAAGGGACCCAGACAGGCGCTTGAGTTTAATGTCATGGCTTCACAGTTCTTCGTTGATTGACCGGTGCGTGGTCTACAACTTCCGGGGTTCTTGCAAACAGTCTAGTGTATTCTGATTCCTGACCTAGACCTAGTCCTAGTTACTTATTTTACTACTTTATTTTGACACCTGTCTCTTGCTCTTTTTGCTACTTATCTAGAATGTATTATTACCTGCTCTTGCTCTTTTTGCTACTTATCTAGAATTTATTATTACCATTTATATTTTTAGTCTTTGTTATTATATTTTATTGTGATGTGTGAGCTACTGTGTCCAAATAATTTCCCTGGCGGATTAATAAAGTTTGTCTAAATCTAAGTCTAAGAAGTTTCCTTTTTGATGCACCCTTTGCTCTCCGCATTAAGTCACTCCCCCTTCAGAGCGCTGTCACAACACAATCAGTGTGGATCTCACTAATGAAACTCCTGCACATCAAATCAAGTTTGTCAAGTTCCTGTGTACAGTTTTGTATCATGTTTTTGTATATTTATGGAGAGTTGCGGAGTGGGAGCAAGGATGAAAAAGGCCTGCGGGCTGAGTATTAGACAGATAACAGTAAAGACGTTCAAATATGGCCCAGGAGAGAGTGCTAAAATACTGAAACATGAATGGATGACATCTAAAACCTCTTCAGGCATGTTTTTGATGAGTGAACAATGTTATAACTCGGTAGAAAGCTTAAAAAAAAAAGAAAAGAAATTGACGTAGCGTAATAGCCTTTCTTTAAATATAGTTAAGATTGATATTCGAGCAGAGAAAGAACTCACCAAAATATAAACATGGTGTGTAAAAAGCTAAAAAGCCCGGCGTCTATCCTGGACTAAAAGTGTGGTCAATACAAAATGGCACAGAGCATTATTGTGTCATTAGCGGTGGCTGTGTCTGCCCAGCGGATCGTTAGCGTATCCATCTAACTGTCTAGCCAAGTCACTCCGGCAAAATTATGTCCTCACTTCAAACATTTATCAATTCTCAGGTGTGGGCTGTCTCCATCCATCATTCCGATATTTGCATTCTGCTACTGTGCGTCCGAACACATGTACAATACAGACCTGGAAGTCATCCCTGAGTTACAGCGGCCTTGGACCCAAAATGGCTCCCAAGACGACGCCAGTAAAGTCAGCTCCGGTTTCCACTGCCCATTTCCTGGAAGCCATGTCTGAGTGGTGTTGATGGTTGTAAATCTGGGGAAAAAACAATATATACGATGTTTTTGCTCTTGCTTTTGATTTTTTGGTTTTAATTGCCTCATTCTATACACTACACTACCCAGAGGTGGAATCAAGTCATTGTTTTGAAAGTCTCAAGTAAGTCTCAAGTCTTTGACCTCAAGTCTGAGTCAAATCCAAGTCAAGTCTCGAGTCGCTGGCGCATAAGTCCAAGTTGTCAGCTTTGAGCTTCAAGTCATTTCAGGTCTTTAGATTTTTGCAATTTATATGACTTTAAAGCTAAATTGTACTTAAAGTCATGGTATATTTATATGTGAGTATTTATATAAGAATGGTAGAAATGCAAAATGTCTTGACAAGATCTTGGTGCGAATCATTACGGTCAAAATAGAAAGAATTAAGATTTAAAAGTGCTTAATAACAGTTATTTTATCATGTAGTCTTCACTGAAATGGAAGGCTCCTGTTCTCTGTACTTCTCCCTGTTTTACTGTATTGTATTGTATTGTAGGGTATATTACTGTATTGTACTGTATATTACTGTAGTACATTTGAGGATACCATCCCACAGTACTTCAGTTACATCCAAAGTAACAAACAGACGTGAGGGAGACATGTTCAGGTTTGTTCCTGCAAAATCAAGCACCGCATTTAGAAAAATTATTTTCTAAAATCATATATTTTTAGGAGAAGCATCAAGTCTTCTCAAGTCACAGGCCTCAAGTCCGAGTCAAGTCCCAAGTCACTGACATTCAAGTCGAAGTTGAGTCCCAAGTCTTAGTCCATTTTATCAAGTCAAGTCTCAAGTCCTAAAAAAAGTGACTCAAGTCTGACTTGAGTCCAAGTCACGACTTGCAAGTCCCCACCAGTGCTACTACCCTAAGACCTTTTGTCCCCTTTTTAGTTAAACACTATTAAGAACTACCTTATTCTTAGTTTAGACATGGTTTAAGCTGATTTTAAACCAGGTTTGCTGTGATTTCGACTTTATAAAGCCCTGGTTTAAATTTGGTGGTACAATGAAAGCCAAATATTATGTTACTTGGACTGAAAAATTGGAACCACAAGCCTATATCAAAAAGTGTACAACCAAAAAATGTCCTTTGCGACATCTCTGGCCAAAGGAGAAATTCAATTTGTCAACTGGACAAAAGTTGGACAAAATAAACTTTTATCCAGCTGACAGATTGAATTACTCTTTTTGCCATGGGTTCTACCCGGACGACTGACGGATTTTACACACTTTATGACATCTCCTAACTCTGTGTGAAAATAAACTCAGTCAAATGGTTTGTATGTTAAGAATGTATGTAGTTTTACAATTTTCTTTTCTGAACAGAATAAAGTATGTTTTACTGTAATTTCCGGACTATTGAGCGCACCTGAATATAGCCGCATCAACTAAATTTTAACAAAATTATTTTTTGCATTGAGTCAGTTCGTCACGCTGCCGTCGTCAAAATCTCACCATCAACTCAATGACGCCGAGCTCACGTGCAGCAGCTCAGTTTCCTTCTTCCACAGCCACATGAATCGCCGTTAACTTAAAAGCTGCATCATCTGCATTTCTTCGTGTGTTTTCCACGAGGAGGGTGTGTGCATGAAGCGCAAAATAACTGTTCAAAACACAAGCATCTTCCTCGGAGCATCACCCTCGTCTCTCCACGAGCTTTACTGCGCATGTCTCCTGCAGAAAGAGTCTCTGTCCTGTCTGTATCATGTCAGTGTCTTGGAGGATTTCAGCAGATTTCAGACTCTCTCGGGGGCGGGGTTAGTTCTATCAATCAGGTACGAGTGGATGTGCGGCTACTGAAGTTTGAGATGTTTATTCCTGTCATTTACGCATACGAGCCACATTGTTATATCAGCCACAGGGTTCAGAGTGTGAGCGTCTTATTGTCCGGAAATTACGGTAATCTGTAATTACTGAAAAAGTAAATCAAATTTGTTATAAAAGTGCCTGTAAATGTAAAAGAAAAAAAAAGTTCTTACACATTTTTGATTTAAAAGGTAATCAGATTATTATTGGAAAACTGCAGTAGTTCAAGTAATATAACTATACATTTTCAATTTTGTAGGAACATAAATATCCACTGTGTATGTTAAGAAAATGGTGATGCGGTCAAAGGTCATGGGACAAGTCTAAACTATATACATGACCTGTTTATTTAACTATAAATTTAGGAGCAGGGTTAGTAACGCCAATGTCACATGTGTATTTTAACTGTCAAGACAATAAATAAACATGATTTCTATCAAGGGCCAAGAAAAGGGAAACATAAAAAGTAAACAATGGGGAGATGTGGATTTCAAACACATTTCTAAATAAATGAAAACAAATCATGCAAATCTGTCTCGTTAATGTAGCTGCAGAACTATTAGGGTAAAATTTCTATCTTTTTTCCTCAATTTGTGATTTTGAAATATTCTAAACCAGATGTAAACAGATTGTCCACTCAAGCTGTAGCCCGCAGTCAAACATGCAGCATTAGCGGTGAGGAAAAGTTCCATCTTGTGGCCTGTATTTAATTTATAACATTATATATTAGCGCTGGTGTGGATCAATAAAAAGCATGCTCGTCCCACAGATAATCGATAAGGCTGCTGGCAAAGCATTCCTCTATTTCTCCACTGGTCCTGTCACGCACCCCCATCCCCCATACGCACTACTACTGCTACTACTAATACTACTAGCATTATCACCACTACTACTACTACTAGTACTACAACAAAACACATCTTAAATTACAGTATAAGTTAGAATTTATTTACGAATATGAAAATGGTCAAACAAATATGAAATGGAGTTGTGGAATAAACTGAAGTTGAAGCTGGAAGGAGAGACATGACGCTGTAGTTCTAACGCAGACCATCAGAGTCCGGCCTACGCTTCCATTGTAGGGAGTATTATACCTCTGGTGACGCAAGCCAAGATAACAAGAACCGAACGGCGCAATTTCAAATGGGGAAAATATAGGGGTGTGCAAAAATATCGACGTATTGTATCGTTTAATGTGATGATACAGTATTGATATCGTGGGCTGATGTTTCGATATATCGCAAAAAGTATTATTTGGTACATTTTACGAAATGATTTTGTTACAGTGTCACAGTTTTGTTGCTTGTTTAGAGGAAGGAAAATCATTTATGCGACACATTTGACATTTTCGCTGTTTTGATGATTAAAATGTTTGTGTTTCATGTTAAATTTATGTTTAACAAAGACTTTTAATATCACAGCCAAGATTTAGCCTTTATTTTTTACTGAACCGTATCAAATCGATTTGAAATATATCGTATAGGATCGAAAGTGCACTGTATTGAGATATGTATCGTATCGTACTGGTAACGTCTTAATGATGCCAAGCCCTAGTAAAATGAAGAGAGTGAATTTTAAGTTGCACATGCCTGAAAATTTGCTTGGAACTAGTTCAATACACTTAAATACCTATTTCCTTATTTTGTAGTTTGGAAATCGGGCAGCCCAGCTTTAAGTACTTCAACCTAATGTAAAATGAAAACCAAAAAATACCACAAAAAGCAATCTCTCTTTTTGTATGTAGAATCCCTCAGTCATTCATGTAGAATCCAGGGCAAAGGAGAAATTCAATTTGTCATCTGCACAAACGTGGGTCTGAATGATTACACTAACAGGACCTCACACTCAGTACAGTATTAACAGAAACTGTAAACAAGTAGGGTGTTAGTTTCAGAGTAGTTTCAGTGTAGTTAGCTCCTCCCTGCAGGCAGATATAAGTCAGTGTCCACCAGCGTCTGACTAGAACTGAAGAAGCAGCTTGGATGAGCTGTGAAATGTTTTCGACCTAAATAAATGTTTTCCCAGTTGACAAATTAAGTTCCTCCTTTGCCACAGTATCTCTTTTGCAAATCACCTGCTCCTTCAGTAAAACCCACACAAGTTCATTTGTCATGCTAGGCCTTTCGGATTCCACTTGGCAACCACACAAAAAGAAAATACAGGCTTTTAGAAATCATTAGATAAACAGCATAGTCTAATGAGAACTAATATTGACTTAGAGCTAAGATACTTTCCTCTCGCATATCAAAGAAAGCAGGAGTTTAGCGCAGCATGGTTTAGTCCTGGTTTTGTCTTGATTTTAGTCCTGGTTTAGTCCTGGTTTTAGTTCTGATTTGAGTCCGGGTTTAGCCCTGGTTTAGACCTGGTTAAGACCTGATTTGAGTCCTGGTTTAGTCCTGGTTTAGAGCTGGTTTTATTCCTGATTTTAGTCCTGGTTTATTCCTCATTTAGTCCTAGTTTAGTCCTAGTTTAGACCTAGTTTTAGTCCTGGTTCAGACCTGGTTTAGTCCTGATTTTAGACCTGGTTTAGACCTGGTTTAGTCCTGGTTTAGTGCTGATTTTAGACCTGGTTTAGACCTGGTTTTAGTCCCGATATTGGTCCTGGTATAGTCCTGATATAGACCTGGTATTAGTCTTAGTTTCAGTCCTGATGTTAGTCCTGGTTTAGTCCTGGTTTTAGTCCCGGTTTTAGTGCTGGTTTAGAGCTGGTTTTAGTCCTGGTTTAGTCTTGATTTTAGACCTGGTTTAGACCTAGTTTTAGTTCTAATTTAGTCCTAGTTTTAGTCCTGGATTAGACCTGGTTTAGTCCTAGTTTAGTCCTGGTTTAGCCCTGGTTTAGACTTGGTTTAGACCTTGTTTAGTCCTGGTTTAGTCCTGATTTTAGACCTGGTTTAGTGCTGATTTTAGACCTGGTTTAGACCTGGTTTTAGTCCCGATATTGGTCCTGGTATAGTCCTGATATAGACCTGGTATTAGTCTTAGTTTCAGTCCTGATGTTAGTCCTGGTTTTAGTCCCAGTTTTAGTGCTGGTTTAGAGCTGGTTTTAGTCCGGATTTTTGTCCCAGTTTATTCCGTGTTTAGTCCTGGTTTAGACCTGGTTTTAGTCCTAGTTTAGTCTTGATTTTAGACCTGGTTTAGACCTAGTTTTAGTTCTAATTTAGTCCTAGTTTTAGTCCTGGTTTAGTCCTGGTTTAGACCTGGTTTAGTCCTAGTTTAGTCCTGGTTTAGCCCTGGTTTAGACTTGGTTTAGACCTGGTGTAGTCCTGGTTTAGTCCTGATTTTAGACCTGGTTTAGTGCTGATTTTAGACCTGGTTTTAGTCCCGATATTGGTCCTGGTATAGTCCTGATATAGACCTGGTATTAGTCTTAGTTTCAGTCCTGATGTTAGTCCTGGTTTAGTCCTGGTTTTAGTCCCAGTTTTAGTGCTGGTTTAGAGCTGGTTTTAGTCCGGATTTTTGTCCCAGTTTATTCCGTGTTTAGTCCTGGTTTAGACCTGGTTTTAGTCCTGGTTTAGTCTTGATTTTAGACCTGGTTTAGACCTAGTTTTAGTTCTAATTTAGTCCTAGTTTTAGTCCTGGTTTAGTCCTGGTTTAGACCTGGTTTAGTCCTAGTTTAGTCCTGGTTTAGCCCTGGTTTAGACTTGGTTTAGACCTGGTTTAGTCCTGGTTTAGTCCTGGTTTAGTGCTAGTTTAGACCTGTTTTAGTCCTGGTTCAGACCTGGTTTAGTCCTGATTTTAGACCTGGTTTAGACCTGGTTTAGTCCTGGTTTAGTGCTGATTTTAGACCTGGTTTAGACCTGGTTTTAGTCCCGATATTGGTCCTGGTATAGTCCTGATATAGACCTGGTATTAGTCTTAGTTTCAGTCCTGATGTTAGTCCTGGTTTAGTCCTGGTTTTAGTCCCAGTTTTAGTGCTGGTTTAGAGCTGGTTTTAGTCCTGGTTTAGTCCTTTTAGATTTTAGACCTGGTTTAGACCTAGTTTTAGTTCTAATTTAGTCCTAGTTTTAGTCCTGGTTTTAGACCTGGTTTAGTCCTAGTTTAGTCCTGGTTTAGCCCTGGTTTAGACTTGGTTTAGACCTGGTTTAGTCCTGGTTTAGTCCTGATTTTAGACCTGGTTTAGTGCTGATTTTAGACCTGGTTTAGACCTGGTTTTAGTCCCGATATTGGTCCTGGTATAGTCCTGATATAGACCTGGTATTAGTCTTAGTTTCAGTCCTGATGTTAGTCCTGGTTTAGTCCTGGTTTTAGTCCCAGTTTTAGTGCTGGTTTAGAGCTGGTTTTAGTCCGGATTTTTGTCCCAGTTTATTCCGTGTTTAGTCCTGGTTTAGAGTTTTTTTAGACCTGGTTTAGACCTAGTTTTAGTTCTAATTTAGTCCTAGTTTTAGTCCTGGTTTAGTCCTGGTTTAGACCTGGTTTAGTCCTAGTTTAGTCCTGGTTTAGCCCTGGTTTAGACTTGGTTTAGACCTGGTTTAGTCCTGGTTTAGTGCTGATTTTAGACCTGGTTTTAGTCCCGATATTGGTCCTGGTATAGTCCTGATATAGACCTGGTATTAGTCTTAGTTTCAGTCCTGATGTTAGTCCTGGTTTAGTCCTGGTTTTAGTCCCAGTTTTAGTGCTGGTTTAGAGCTGGTTTTAGTCCGGATTTTTGTCCCAGTTTATTCCGTGTTTAGTCCTGGTTTAGACCTGGTTTTAGTCCTGGTTTAGTTTTGATTTTAGACCTGGTTTAGACCTGGTTTAGACCTAGTTTTAGTTCTAATTTAGTCCTAGTTTTAGTCCTGGTTTAGACCTGGTTTAGTCCTAGTTTAGTCCTGGTTTAGCCCTGGTTTAGACTTGGTTTAGACCTGGTTTTAGTTCTAATTTAGTCCTGGTTTTAGTCCTGCTTTAATTCTGCTTTAGTCCTGCTTTAGTCCTTGTCCAGTCCTCCCAAATAAACACTCACCACTGATTACATCTTATCTGTGGATCCACCTTGGCATGATCATTTTCTCTTTCTCTTCTCATACGGCGCTCCTTATCCCACCCCCGCATCTGCCTGCTCCTCTCCCATGGGTGCTCCGGTCCTCTCATTACAGGCCCACATGCAGTGACGTATACGGGGAAGGGTGGGTATCCTAGGAGGGCTTCCCCAGCTATAGCACGCAAGCTCCTCTCCTCCGCTCGTACTGTACACGTGCGGGCCAGGGGGAGCGTGACGTAGGAGGGGTATCGCGCATAAGCCACTGAAATATGAATCTTGTGATGTATTATTGAAGTATAGCGAGGAAAAGTACACAGAGTGACGGGGGGTGTGAAAGGGAGACGCTCTGGGTTGTTTTCGTGGTGTTGCTGGGGCTTTTTGGTGGAAGTTATGATAAAAAAAAACGGGCTATTATAAGCAATGACAATGTGGCTTTACTTAAAGGTTATGTAACAATGGTAGTCCACAAGTTAAAGGTGCATTATGTAACTTTTCTGCTCGAGAGAGGGTTACTGCTTTACCTGAAATCTTCTACAGTGTGGCAGTAAACATATGAATCTTCTTGCACGTATTTAATTATGAGTGTTTACATGCATTCTTACTGTTAAAGGGGGCCGCCTCTTCACAGATCTGACCTGTATCGTGGCCTGATGGCACAATCGGCTTGTCTCCATGGAGATAAATGGGTTTGGGCGGCAGTAGCTCAGTTGGTAAGAGTGTTTGTCCACTGAGCCGAAGGTTAGGGTTATCTCGCTCTCGACATAAACATCATTGGTTGAGCGATCAGATCCACTCACCCACAGGTTTGTGGAGTCATTCCAGCTCCCACAGATGAATGCTGTTGTTGTGTCCTTGGGCAAGACACTTAACCCACCTCGACCCCGCTGGTGTATGAATATGTTCATGAATGGGTGTGTTGTTCCTTGTTGTAAATTGCTTTCAGTACCTTGAGGGTGGAAAAGTATAAAAATGTGACCATGGCCATTTAATGCCATAAGTGTTGCACTGGGTAAAATGTAGAGATGCATAGTTTGGCTGATATATCTGGCCGACATTTGCACTTTTTAGAGCAGACATGTCAGACTCAGGCCCAGGGACCAAACTTGGCTCGCAATATGATCATATTTGGCCTGTGAGATCATATCAAATATGTATTAGAGCTGGTCCGCTGGCTACAGATGGGATATAGAGACATTATTTATTTAAAGTTTTGTTATTATATTATTTTATTTTATAATTCAATGTTTAAGCAGAACTATTATTAAACATTTATTTTAATAAGAAAAGTTTTAATATTATGTATCTCGAAAGAAATGAAAACATGCAGATGTTGTTGAAAATAAATAAATATATTTCAATATTTCAATAAATATTTTGTTCGGTCCATGTCTTAGTCACAGTTTTTAATTTTGGCCCTGTGTGAATCTGAGTTTGACTCCCCTGTTTTAGAGTAATGGCTATTGGGCTTCAAACTCCAGCACAGGCCAATATTTTGTTTTGACCAATTTGCTGACTTTAATGCTGCGAGATAATGTGACTACACAGCCCTCTTGAAGGTTAGGGGCAAAAAGAAAATGTGTGGGTGAGTTAGTAGTAAAATAAAATTTCAAAATGTGGGCAAAATAATGAAAACTGGCCCTATAAATCATCTTAAAAATATCAAAAAATATAATTTTCTTTGGATTCTAAACAATCATTATCAGCATCGACCAAGCAAAAACCCATCAACCCACCCATTAAAGGTTGTATGGAGGATTTTTTTTTTGTTTCAAATTGTCAATGAAAGTTTAAAATACCCTAACAGAGATGCAGCAGCCTTGTAATTATGTTGACTAAAAAAAAATGAATGAAAATCTATCAGCTGTGGATGTAGTGAGGGCAGATAAACATCAGCCAATAGATAACCAGGCTACCTCATTTTCTATTGGCTGTTAGATTGTCAATCAAACTCCCTGCGTTTCTAGTGTAACTGACTTGCAGGCGCGCAGGGATTATGTGGTTTATGCAGTGGTTCTTAGAGGCTTTTTTAAACTGTAGCTTCCTCGCAGTTCATTTGTTTGTTTGTTGAGATGACAGACGAGAATCCATGACCAGTTTGCCACAAAAGAAAGTCCGTTTTTGAGGTCGCTGAAAGAAGAAGAGAAGGAGAAAGGTTGCAAAGCCAAATACGTGATTCTTGGAGATCTCTTCCAGCGATTGCATGAATGAAGCAGACAAAGGGTCTAAAAACTGATGCAGCGGTCGCTATATTATTTCGTAGACAGATCACTTCAACTGTAATTCTGAACACGCACTGGCTGTAAACAAGCATGATTTTTAGACTAAGGAGGCTGAAGAAGATGTTTCTACTGCGGGAACTGTGGAGGAGGAAGGTGGTGTCACGCATGCATAACATTTGAAAAAGTTCTGTCACTGTATTTCTTTTCCCTTTAAAAAATCCTACATACAACCTTTAAATAAGGCAACAAAATACTATATACTATTACTGGAAATAAAACTCTTCACAGATCTGACCCGTGACTTGGCCTGGCAGCATCACCTGCTTGTCTCTACGGTGACCGAAAGGTGTAACGCCATATTGCGGAACATTCTAGGCAAAACAAACAGATGGCAGACCTTCCACCAGAAAAGTTACACATCCCAGTACACCTTTAATCCATCTGGCCTCCTCCAATCTCCATATTTGTGTCGGGCTGCGTGCGACGGGGCATCTGGTCAAAACAGCAAAATTTCCAAACATGATACACACGAGATAACGGTTACATAAGCGCGCAGACCCGTGCTCCTGCCTGTGTGGACATACGATGAATACCTGTCTTCTGTATATGTTGTTTACCGCATACAACCTTTAACGCGTCTTACACTCATTTTCCATTTACGCCGTGCGCACAATATGTTCCATCTGTATTTTTAGAGAACACGTGGCGTTCGGGGACTGAAGCTAAGCGCCGTTAAGCAGCTCGTATGTATTGACGGTCATGGGTTTCAATTAGTATGTCCCTGTACTGTACGAGTCCCACTGCGCTTCACATGTGCTCAGCAGGGACATGTAATATAGGCAGCTAATTGTGAAGCGTGAACTAACATGCCTGACTGAGCTGTGCGTTTGGTAAATATACACGTCAAGGCTGTGTGAAAAGAGACGTATAAAGTATAAAGGAGAGATGTTACTAAAGCTGAACTGTGTATCTTTTTGGTTGGGGGTTCGTCACCTGCTCGTTTCTATAAATATGTCGTTTTTCTGCCTGGAATGTCCCACAGTATGACATTAAACAACTCTACTTTACATTTAGTCAATTACATGTGGTTTTATAGCTAAAAAATACCTAGAAAAACTGCATTATTACAGTGAGTGGGGTCGCCTCTCCATAGATCCACAGGTTTTCACAAAGATAGAAAGGTTTTATACTAGACTGTGAAACATTTCAAACATTTCCATGGAGAAAAGCTTTTGACACAACGCACCTTTAGAGCTGCATTTGGAAACTTGTCGGTAAAGCTTGATCATAACTATACTTTTAATAGCCTTAATAAAGTGTGAACAAAGACATAATTCTTAATGAGTATGAGTCAGACTTAGTAATGAGATGGGCAATTACCTAAAAATAAAATGTATTATATTTTTTCTCTAAAAATTAGATTTTTGAGTCAATTTACAATTTTTCCCATCTCTCAACTAAAAATGTTATTCAATCTACAGAAAATACTAGTATAAAAGTAACATTATATTGAGAAGTGATCACACTTCCCCTCAATGCCAGTGGGTTAAAGGTTTTATGAACAAGCTCAAACTAATCCTAATAGTGCTGTGGCTGCATTAAACATGTGCGGAAAAAGTCGTGATTTGTACTTTTACAACATTTTATTTGATGTCACTGATTTCAGAGCAGTCAAGGAAGAACTCCTTCTAAAACTGCAAGAATATAAATACACTATAACAGACATGTCAAACTCAGCCCCGGAGGCCAAATTTGGCCCGCAATATAATTATATTTGGCCCCTGAGATCATATCAAATATGTATTAGAGTTGGGCCACTGGCTACAGATAGGCTATAGAGACTAGAGATTATTTATTTAAAATGTTATTATTTTTATATTATGCTTGTTCTGGATTCAATGTTTAAGCAAAACTATTATAAAAAAAATATTTTAATAAGAAAAGGTTTAACATTACATATCTCGAAAGGAGAGAAAACATGCAGGTGTTGTTGAAAACTTCCAATAAATATTTAGTTTGGCCCATGCCTTATCCCAATTTTTTATTTTGGCCTTCTGTGAATTTGAGTTTGACACCCCTGCACTGCAATAATGTTTAGATTAAAGTACATTTTATTGTTCCTGTAGGGTATTTTGACCCATCCTTCAAACCTGTCAATACCAGTGACACCTCATCTCCAGATCTTGAGCTAGGCTTGAAGAGAAAGTTTAACAAAATTAACCATTATTGTTAGAGAAACTGCATTTCTGTGCTGTACCGAGGACACTCACTGCCAGCTCAGTCCTTGTTATCCTCGTCTAAATCATCAGAGGTATAATACTCCCTACAACAATAACATAACAAGACTACACCAGATTGTGACAAGACCGGAATGGACAATCACAATGTCTTTTAATGTCTCCAGGTACCAGGCCCTGTACTAATGGTCAATAAATTTCTCCTATGTTAAAACTCCAACCTCATGTCTCTTTTTCAAACTTTCTAACTACCATATTTTTTGGACTGTAAGGTGCACTTAAAATCTTTTAATTTTCTCAAAAATTGACAGTGCGCCTCATGTATTTATTCTGGTTTTGCTTACTGACCTTGAACCGAACTTATGTGGTACACGACGCTTAAAAATCTGTCAAAATGTTTTAGTATGACGTTGGTAAACTACAAAGCCGCACCGCTTCAATTTATTCTGCTACAATTATCAACATGATCTGTAAACTTACGTCAAAGAAATGTAAAAAGCTTGACATCATTTCAAAAGTGGATCTTGGATTGATCATGATTAAAAAAAAAAAAAAAAAAGACAAAAAAATCCTAGTTTGACAAACAGCTGGAACTTTAAAATGAACTGGCTATGGCACTGTTTCCCTCACCACAGACAGGATGACAAACCTTAGCCTCTGTAAACAGCAGAGGTCTTCCAGCAGCCTCTCCTCACACACAGACCAGCCCCTGTCCTTATCCCTCCACACTGATGGGAACTAAAGCTTTCAGAGCCCAACCCAAATCCATTTGTGCCATGTTTAATGTGGCTCTGCCCGTAACTCCGGCAGCTGTGACCACAAACATGAGGCCAAACGAATGGGCTCTTTACATCAGCCATGCAATCTTCCCCTCTTTATCAATTATTCACATGTTTATTTATCATAAAGGAAACATGCGCAAATAAGTCAGACGTGAAATATGAGCTCAACAGTGACTAACCAACCAAGTCAATTTCTTATTAATTTCTCCCAGACCTAGAAGATTTTCTTTAAAATCCATTTCTGAAACTTTATAAACTTCAAAGTTATTAAAGCATTTTTCTGAATCTTTGGTTTTAAATGTTACGACACAGCTGCTTAGCCTCCGCGACGACTTTGAACTCTTGATATTTGACATTTTCTATGAGGGAAAATGAATGAAAAATGTACTTCCGGAACTGGAGTGGGCAGTCACTGTTCCATAATCTGACCGCATATCTGACCCAACTGCACTCACAAGACTAAAACTACAAATGCATAAGAGTTCATGCAAAAAACATAAAACATTAGATACTATCTGTTGTCCCATAATTAGTCCACAAATAAAAACTGATTCATCCAGCCTTACTTGTGTTGGGAGCGTCCTTCAACAAATCTAACAGTCTATCTGTCATCGATCAGTGTTCTGGTGCCCATCAAGACATTTTGACTACAACATTTTTTATTTTTTTAAGTAATTTTATTTTTAAATTTAGATTTTCTTTTTTTCACAGAACAACAAAAGCAAAAACAAAACCCTCCCACACCCCACCCCAGCATGTTCATACTCTGCAATGTGGGTGAAGAGTCTTGCCAAAGGACACAACAGTTTGCCACTGCCGCACCACTATGGCATCTCATTTTCCCATCGGTCTCCCATCCAAGTACTAACCACGCCCAGGCTTGCTTAGCTTCTGCGACCTGACGAGATCAGGCTTTGACAAGGAGGTTTGTCCATTAATGGTTCATTGGGCTTGACTTATTTCCATTTAAAGGTGGATTGTGTAACTCTCTATGGAGATGTTTGTCTGGGATGTTTCAGAGTATGGCATTAAACCTTTCTATCTTAATGGAGACCAAACCAGACCAAGTTCAGATCTGTTTAGAGGCGACCTTGCTCACTGTATTTTAATAAATGTAAGTTAGAGCTGTTTAATGTGCTGTTTGCAAATTATCCATAAAGTTGGATTTTTAAAGCACACCCAAAATTTTTTATTCAATCCAGGCTCCTAAAGATTCCTGACCTTGTTGTTAAAGGTTGTATAGAGGATTTTTTTAAGGGAAGAGAAATACAGCGACAGTCCTTGTGCGCGTTCAGAATTACTGTTGAAGTTTCCTGTCTAGAAGTAATTCAGCGACCGACGCGTCAGTTTTTAGACCCTTCGTCTGCTTCGGTCGCGCCATTGCTTTACGAGATCTCCAAGAATCACCTCAGTTTGGCTTTGCTCCTTTTCCTCTTCTCTTCTTCTTTCAGCGACCTCAAAAACGGACTTTCTTTTGCGGCGAACTGGTCGTGGATTCTCGTCCGCCGTCGCGACAAACTTTGTGCGAAATGCGAGGAAGCGACAGTTCGAAAAAGCCTCTAAGAACCGCTGCGTAAACCACGTAATCCCCGCGCTCCGACGAATCAGTTATACTAGGGAGTTTGATTGACAACCTAACAGCCAATAGAAAATGAGGGAGCCTCGTTTTCTATTGGCTGATGTTTATCTGGCCTCAACACGTCCACAGTTGATAGATTTTCATTCTTTTTTTTTTTGTCATCATAATTACAAAGCTGCTGCGTCTCTGTAATGGTATTTTAATCTTTGACTGACAGTTTGAAACAAAAAAAAAAATCCTCCATACAACCTTTAAGAACCAAATATTATACACTGGTAATTTTATTTAGAGCATTCAACAATTTACTACCAAGTAATCTGCAAAGCTTGTTCAAAATGACAGAGAGAACTCATAATTTTAGGAGGTACGTAAATTTCAAATTGCCCAGTGTTCGAACTACCCATAAAAGTTTCTGTGTGTCTATATGTGGTGTAAAACTCTGGAACAGTCTGGATACACGCCTCAAGCAATGCCAAAATATCCATAAATTCAAGTTGTTATATAAACACATAGTCTGGTCACTCCGCACTTGTAAATAGTTCATATAGTTTAATGTAAAATGTCTGAAAAATTCGAAAGAAAGCTCATTGTGTTAGATTAGAAGATTTTTTGGGCCAATTCTTTCTTTCTTATATATTTTTTGTTGTTATTTCTGCTATGATTTGATTAATGTTATATGTTCCATTGTAAAAGAATGTAAATTTCTTACTCCAAAATAAATACATAAATCTTAATGCCATGCTGTGGGACATTCCAGGCAGAGCAATGACATATCCATAGAAACACGCAATTGACGGACTCCAAACCATAAAGTAACATAGTGCAGCTTTAAGTCTATGCTGGTTTCAATTCATTCATTTTTCACCCAACACCAGAATTTGTGTTTTTTGAATACGTCCATTGTGTTTTCCTGTTGGCCAGAGCTTAGATGTTTCGGACAGTAACCCGTTCACTTTCATCTGTTGACAATACAAAGCCATTGCCGCACCATCGCCGACTGCCTGCTGGCCTCTTGAAATCCCTCAAACTCAAATTTCAATAGCAAGCTGCCCACACCCCTGCCACCCCTACCGGCGCACTTCAAAAAACGGTTTCAACGGAGGTCTACAAAGAGAAAGAAAGATAGAGGGATGATGGAGAGAAAGAGTGACGAGTGATACAGTGTGTTCATGTGACACTGCAATATTCTAAAATCCCTGTAGTTTAACATTGAGCTGGAGGACAGGTCAGAATTCTACGCTGGAATTTGCAGATTTTATTGTCTTAAAAAAATGAAAAACAGAACTTGGTAATTTTAAATAGTTTGCAGTGGTCCAATTATTATATTATTCCACACTTGTTTTATACATTCCGCGTATCCTAATTATTCACAGTGAGGAGTTAATGAGCGCTTTTCACAAGTCTAAGACCAGAGCAGAGTTTTGCCATCATGGTAAAGCCAACAATTAGCATGCAAATTATGCATTTCCAGACTTTTGGACAATAAAATGCTTTATAATCGGACAACACAGAGTCCTGCAGTGGGTTGGGTGCCCGGGTTTTGGAATTTTATGGGCAGGTATACAGGCGGGTAGCGATTACACACAGGCGAATCAAATGAACATGAACGGGAGAAAAATACTTGACGTGCATCCATTGCCCTAGAAACAAGTGCCATTTCCCGGTCTTTTCCCAGAACGATGGCAGACCAGGCTGAGAGTGGTTTTAGCGTATTTATTACATGAAAAATGTCAGAGGAGGTGATTGGCTCAGCGACTGCACTCCTGGTTTACACCTTGTTTAGACCTGGTTTTGTCCTGTCGAGTCCTGGTGATCGGTTCGGTGGTTGCAGCGTGTGTATATTTATGCCAATGACACTGATTTAGTAATGGTTAAGCTCTGGTTCAGTCCTGGTGTAGTCCCTGCGATCAGCTCGGCGGCTGCACTCCTGGTTTAGTCCTGGTTTAGACCTGGTTTAGACCTGATTAAGTCCTGTTTTAGACCTGGTTAAGTCCCGGTGTAGTCCTGGCGATTGGTTCAGCAGTTGTGGCGTGTATATATATTTATGCTAATGACACTGATTTAGTCCTGGTTTAGACCTGGTTCAGTCCTGGTCCAGTTCTGGTCCACTCCAGGTCCAGTCCTGGTCCAGTCCTAGTGTAGACCTGGTGTAGCCCTGACGATTGGTTCATCAGTTGTGGCATGTATATATGACACAACGTAGGTTTAGTCCTGGTTTAGTCCTGGACTATTGGTCTGTCAGACTAATGACTGACCCCGATTTATCACGGGCGGGTGGGTCTGGGTGGGTGCAGACTTAACTTGATATAATCATGGGTTAACGGGCAGGTGTGGATCTCCAAAAATGGACCTGTGCAGGACTCTGAGACAACACACAGCTGACTTCTGACCTCAAGAGCTGCTTATATAAAATATCTGCACTGGGTCAAGACATATTTTGCTCAAATATATGGGCAAAAAATCCAATACAGGGCCTTCAACTGTCTGACTGCAGATTTGTTGACCTGGTTTATGGTTCATATCTTTGTAATTACTGGACCTATCCACATGAAATAAAAAATTGGCACCAGTTCAAATTCTTGTCTGTCAGCGCAGTTGAAAGGACTTTAAGCCATAACATTGTTGTTGGCGAGCTCGTGGAGCCTGTCCCCAAAAAGATAAAGTTGAACATTTGTGCTTCATAAGTTTGGATCTTTGCTTCAAAAACAATCTTTATTTATTTTAGTTATTTAGATTCCTGCTCCATCTGAAATTATGAAAAAGATAAGGTTCAGCATTTGTGCTTCATCAGTTTGGATATTTCTTTCGAAAACAATCTTTATTTATTTTAGTTATTTAGACGCCTGCTCCATCTGAAATTATGACACCATCAATTTTTAGAACCTGAACGCAGCCTATTGACACTTTTCAGCTGACGACGTCAACAACATTCCCTGAAAAAAAAAAAAAAAAAAGGACAACTTAACTGTACATTTTCATTGTATTTTTTTCAGTGTTCCCAATAAAAATATTTTGAAAAAAAAAAACCTTTAAACTTTAGACTTTAAACAACATTTGACCATCAAGCACTGCCTTACTTGGAGCTACAACAGGTGAGCTGATTTTGTACTTTTCATAAAATATTACAATTACGGGTTAGATAGCATTGGCCAACAGTTTTCTATGCTCACCATTTTTGCTGAAAATCAAACGCCTAAATGGAATTATGAATGCTTATATTGATCACAGGCTATGTTGTAGAGTTGGGCGGTATCCAAATTTTGATACCGTTAAACCTTAAACCTTTACCACGGTATACAGTATTACCAAAATGCTGTAGTACGACTTTTGTAAGCTATGAAGCCGCACCACTGTTCAGCCTATGCGTATGACCTGCAGACTTATAATCTCTGAAAGGTTTCACATGAACCATCTCCAAAGCGATAGAAGCGCAGAACAGACTCACCATCAGCAGCACATCCTCTGTCACAGAAAGAACACACATAATCCACTGAGTCATGTCCTTTAATCTGAATCTGACCATATCAGCAACACAAGAAAAGAGCTATTTTTATCAGTTCTTTATAGTTTATGCAAATGAGTCATGTGGTTTTAAGTTTCGTTTCTGTAAAACGTAAACAAATGTGCACCTGAAGCCAAAATGCTGCCAAATTGCAGTAGTACTAGTATTTTTGGGGGGGACCAACTTGCTTGCTGCTGGACTTGCCATCTTGTCTTGGTCTCCTTATGAGTTTCACGTGACAACGGAACAAAATTAATTAATCGTCATCTCCCCACGCAGTTAAAAAAAAAAGACCACCATTAGTTTTAAATCATGAGAGCATTAAATTGAAAACACAAGCACACACTTATTTGTGCTGAGCAAACAAATTTAGGTATCAATAAATTATAATATTATATAAGGTCCTTATGCGCTGCAGATTTTTTTAATGACAGTAATGAAAGTCATACTACTACTTTTTGATACCACGGGATGCTGTAATACCTTTTTACTGCCCAACCCTACTGTGTTGTTCAAATCGATGTGGTATTTCTCTCATGAGCTTTCTGAAAGTCTAAAAACTTATCAGTGTCTTAATGTGTCTGCTGACGTATGGATTGTTTCACCATGGCAACAGCTGAACATTCCTTCACAGACAAACACACAGTCGCCCCATCAGCCTGACGTCACAGGAAAGGTTGTAATCTTCTGCACTCGACAGGAATCTGTGTTGGAGCATTAATCAGGGACAATGCTCAAGTCATTAAACGTGCACTTTGCACTTTAACCCACGACCCCGTGCGACTCTCTGTGCACTTGTTTACTTTGTCCATAAGCCACGGCATAATGAGGAGAAATCTCTGCTAATACAACGTAATGCATGGAGGCTAAATGTACAGTAGGGCTGGGGATCATTAAGAAGTTGCCGATATGATACACACATCGATACACAGGCCACGATACGATACATACAGTGCACTTTTGATTCAATATATTTCAAAACGATTCGATACAGGTTCAATAAAAATAAAGGCTAAAATCATGGCTGTGACCCTAAAAGTCAGTTAAACCACTTCTTGTGCAAAGTTATTATGAAACACCTCCATTTAAATCATCAAAACAGTGAAAATGTCAAAAGTGCTGCATAAATGATTTTCCTTTCTCTAAACAAGCAACAAAACTGTAACTGTAGCTCTGTAACAAAATAATTTAGTAAAATTTAGTAAAATATACCAAAAAAAATACAGCTCACAATGTCGATACTGTATCATCACATTAAACAATACAATATATATCAATATTTCCATATTTTTGCACACCCCTAATGTACAACTAACATTTAATGAAAAGGAAATTGTTGACTTTGTCTTAAAATGCCCTCAATTTAGAGAATAACAGGAAGTCTACACTGTCACATTTCCCAATTCAAAGGATTCAGTTAGATTCTCGAAAAAAAATTCTGACTTGTTTCAATATTTATTTATATTTCACATTCTGAATTATACACTACAAAATCCATTTCTATCAAAAGAAACAATCATCATCTGTTCTGTCTCATTAGATGATTCTAAATGGAAAAAGGCAAAAGACAATTGAATTCTGTCAACAGGACAAATGTTTTTAAGAGCAAAAGACAATTTAAACGGAAAATGAAAAAATAATATTGGTCCTTGTTTTGAAGGCTAGTACATATTTTTTCCAGCTACACCACAAAATGGAAGGCAAGAAATGTGTTTTCAGAGTAATAGCATCATCATTTCATAATTACATCAAAAGAGAAAAAGCTATAAATATGTTCTTGCTCCTTGAGCTTATATTTTTTGACTGTTTAAATCTTAATTTAACAAAATAAAGGTGTTGTTACTTATTTTTAAGAAATTATAACAATAGGTGGTTTTCAGGGTCCCAAATGTGATAATGTCATACTTTCAAATGAGGTGCAAGAGCCAGACTTTCCTATTTATCACATCTGATGGTTTCTAATAACTAGACCCTAGAAGAGGCAATTCAAACTCAGGCCTGGGGATCAAATTTGTCCCGCGATTTCATTATATTTGGCCCACGAGATCATATCCGGCTACAGATTGGCTATAGAAACATTATTTATTTAAAATGTTGTTATTATTTTATATTTTGCTTGTTCTGGATTCAATGATTAAGCAAAACTATTATTAAACATTTATTTTAATAAGAAAAGGTTTACCATTACATATCTCGAAAGAAGAGAAAACATGCAGATGTTGTTGAAATTTTTCAATAAATATTTAGTTTGGCCCACGACTTAGTGCCAGTTTTTCATTTTGGCCTCTGTGAATTTGCTATTTGACAAAATCTGCATTTTAACAATATGAATTTTAGTTATCCAAAATTTTTATTAAATATTACTGGCCTGTAGAATCTTGCAATATCATCTGAAACCTAACATTTACCATATTTGTGCAACTTGTTGACATTATGGTTGCTAGGTAACAGTTGTGAAATTACTCTATGTATTGTATGTCATATATACTGCCCATGTCCAATCAAGAAGTAAAATTAAAAACTTCACTAAAATAAAAAATAAAATGTAAAAATAGATTTTTTTTTGTAAAATCCTAATCCTAATTATGATTATGTTAATTATTTTAGTGAAATGCGTTGTCAAACCTGTCACACGCACTTTAAGACGCCTGCTCCTCCATCCCTCGTGAGCTCCAGCATCACGAGCGCACGAGCCTGTGATTAAGCGCGAGGCTCTGACCCCGGCCGCCTGCACCATCTCGTTTCTCTGCTGTCACTCACTGGATTTATGAGTCTCTTACACTATTATCTGTGCTCCCATCTGGAAGACTGCTGCTGCCCACCGCCTATTGTAAACACGTCACCCCCCCTCACTGACATTATCATAACAAGTGTGCGCCACCATCCCTCACAGTATGGCACGGTGATAAGAGGCTCTGACAAGTGACGAGGCATCTGCTCCAATCAATCACACGGGCTGCATGTTTTAGTGTGGTCTGCTTTCAGTAAAAACTATTCTCATTTGAACACGTTATTGGTATTCAGAGGTGGGTGATGGTAATTGGTGAGGGGCTAGAACTCACTGCAAGAAGGTTTTGGATTTATCTTCCAGGTCAGCACAAACCTTTCTGTGCAGAGTTTGCATGTTTTTCTTTCTGTGTCTGGGCAGGTTTTCTCCATGAATTGATCAATTGGAGTGACGGCACACTGGGGGCGCTCTACATGTATGTATATGATGGAATGGTCATCGGTTACCATAGTGATACAATGTCCATATTAACAAACCCTGCCAAAAAGTTTAAAGATAGTCTGAAAACCCTGAAGTGTCCTGTTTAGGTGATTTTCAACTAAAAAGGTGAGCGTGACAAACTGAAAAACTGCTGATGCTACCAAGCGTGTGACTGTAATCTTATCTGAAAGCTGAATCAGTTCTTTCTGGTCAGATCAATCAATAGATAAATCCTCAGACTAAGGTAGTCCTAACTATGCCTAGCTCAGGATCTAGACATGGGCTGCTCCTGTCAGGTCACCGCTGCAGCATTGAAGGATGGGGCACCCACAAGGGATTAATACAGTAGAGTATTTTTTGGTCTATAAGTCACATTTTTTTTCATGGTTTGGGTGGTTCTATGACTTATATTCTGGTGCGACTTATATATTAAAATTTTCACACACAGACTCACACAGACTCACACAGACTCGAGAGGCTCTATTCTTGTGTGTCAGTATCTGCTTCTCCTATTACTCCTTTACCATTTTCACTTGGCTCTAATGCACATGTCTCCTGCAGAAAGAGCCTCTGTCCTGTCTGTATCATGTCAGTCGATCTCATCATTACTTCTGCACCACTGAAAATTTAACATTTAAGTGACTTCATTGAATAATTGTAACTGGAACTGATGCTGAGTCTGACAACAGCTACGCACTCTGTTTACCTCCAGAGGTTGCAGAGTTGCTCAGAAGTGACACCGAGGATGAAGAATTCAATGGATTTAGTGATTTGGAGTGAGATGGAGAGTTTGGTAAACTTGTTCTGTTCTGTTGTTTATGCTATAGTTATCTGAAGAACTGTTCATATGTGACATTAACAGCCTGTTGTTCTCGTTTCTATTTTTATTTCTATAACTTGCCTTTAAAGATGAAATGTCACTTCCTGGTCTCAGATTTTATATAAATTTGTATTATAAATAAATATAAATATAATAAATCTCCCCCCAAAAAAGTGCAACATAGTCCAATGTGACTTATATATGTTTATTTCTTCTTCATTCCACATTTTTTGGCTGGTGTGATTTATATTCTGGAGCGTCTTATAGTCCAAAAAATATGGTATACATTAACCTTAATAGTACATATTTAGTCAGTTACAATTAGGCCCTTTTGCACTTCATCTTGGAATAATTTGACAAGAATTTACGATTTTTTTAAAATGAAGTAACTGTACTCTTACTTGAGTAAAAGTTTTGGTTGATCTTCCCACTGTGATTAAGTCTACAAGTGACAATATTACACTTTGAATTTGGCGTAGTCAGTGATTGTATGGTATATTCTTAAAAAATACAATAATTTCTTTCTAAATCATAATCATTATTGCATTGTGTGAAGCATCTTAACAAATATCCATGTGGTAATCTTATAACCCAAAAAGTATCTAGTAAATGGCCTATTTCAGTGTAGTGTGTCATAGCTGAATTCACTGGGGTCTAAATGCAGAAGTTTATCCAACAACTATTATTTCTCTTTTGTCCGAGTGGTTAACGTTCATTTCCGGTTAATATCATATCTCACAGTGTGTATTACCGGCATCTCCACTTGTACTTTCTATCACTCTATCTTCTCAGCTGTTTTTCTGGCCGTTTTTGCTCAACTTTCCAGTCCACCAATCGAGTCTGAAACAGTTGTCGGAGGAGGAGTGTACGTCTGTCACATTTAGGGCTCCTGCTGGGACTGGAACACAAACACAAAGGTGTAAATGTAGAGAGACAGCTCATAATTTCAGATGAGGAGAGCAGAGCTGAGCCGAGCTGACACACTGAGATGGAAATGATCCTGGTAAATAACGCAGACAGGCGCACTGCAGAGTCAAGTTCCACGCACAAGTCAAATCCTCACATTGTCAGCTGTGGAAAAGTACACTGCAAAAACTGAACATAGGAGAGTGAAAAAGATGTGTCTGTCTCGCTCTTGCTTTGTATTATATTTGGGATGCACTGATACCGATACTGACATCCAGGCACATTCGCTGAACCCGGTTTTGGTTCCATGATATGAGTTCAGCCGATATTCTGGTTGGGCGTTTAATTGGATGTAATAAGACAGACTTAGATTTAGTGATTGATGTTGGTCTCGTAATATTTGAACAAAGCTATTCAACTTTTACTTGCTGGATAAATAATACTACTAGCTAAATTTTGGAGCAAGCCAGAAGTTTTTTAATGGAAATAAAATGCCCTTTTCCATCCCTGCGCTATTATTGTTTAATATCGGGTATCAACAGATGCCAAAAGCAAACGTATCATCTATGGTAGTGGTAGTTTTTGATGTAGTTATTTGTTGTTTTGTTTTTTTCAGCTGGTTGAATAAAATCCATTTTTGTTTAAGTCTTAGTCAAGGATAAACACAATAACATTTTATATTTAGTTTAAGAAATGTGAGGAAAATGTAAATTAAATCAATAACATTTTTAGTTATGAAAAATATATACATTTTAAAATATATTAAAACCTGTTCCACAACAGCTTCCTGAAAATGTATATATTTTGATAACAACAAAAAGAAGTGAATTAGGAAAATGATGTATGGAATTATGTATATAATTTTAGTTATTTAGCATTTTAGCAAGTTTGTTTGTAACTCAGAATTAATTCTCAAATGTGAATATTTTAAATAAAATGTAAAGATGTTTTATTCTTTTTGGTGTCATCAAAATATATACACTTTCAAGAAGCAGTTGTGGAATGGGTTTTAATATAAAAATGTATATATTTTTCATAATTAAAAATGGTATTGATTTAATTGACATTTTCCTCACATTTCTTCAACTAAATCTAAATGGTTGTTCTGTTTAACCTTGACTAAAACCTAAACTAAAATGGATTTTAGTCAACCAGCAGACTGAAAAAAAAACACTTTTACGTCAACAACTACCGCTACCATAGACGATACTTTGGCTTTTGGCATCTGTTGATACCCGAGATTAACCAATAATATGATGAAATATATTAAAATTTATTTCAGATTTTTTTTCTCATTTATTTATTTATTCTTTTATTTCTTTCAACTTTATTGAACCAGGTAAAATATTCACATTTGAGAACTAATTCTGATTAACAAACAAACTTGCTAGAATGCTTAATAACTAAAATGATATACATAATTCCATACATCATTCCTAATTCACATTTTGCCAGCTCTGCAGATTTCACCACGCTCCCTTACACCGTCAGCTGTGCAGAAGTATGCATATGTTTGAGTGGTATGCGTGGGCAGCTGTGCATTCCAATCAGGGGGAGATTTAACCCTCCCGCCCCCCTCCACACCACTCCACAGGGCCAGGGCCAGGACTACTCACCCCCTCCCCCCTCCCACACTTACTACAACCTCACCGTCTCACCCGCGTCGTCATAATGTGCCCTAATACCCTCCTCCGCCTGGCTGCCATCTGGACCCAGCCCTGGCCAGACCGCTCCATGTGTCCGGCCCTGGAAAGCACAGCACTCAAAAGCACAATTAGCTTATATGGGTTATGGATTATCTGTGTATGATAGTGTATCCAGTGGATTTTTTTTTGAGGGGTTATCTGGATTTTCTCAGTTTTCAAGAACGATGCAATTCAATATGCTTCTTATGGCTGGGGCTTAATATTAAAAAATGGCTATGCATAATACATGATATAATGGAGATTTTAAAAAAACAAACATCTATGAACTTGAACTTGAGACTGCATTTAATTTTCTTACATTTAAAACCCCATTTTCCAGCTGTATTTTTTGTACAATTGTTAGGAGGAGAAAAATAGGCATAAAATTAAAATGTCTTCCATAATTTGTTCACACCTTAGGTAGTTCAACAGACTTAATAGTTTTATTTTGACTTGACATTTACATTTATATAATTATACCTTATTTGACACCTGTCTCTTGCTATCTTTTTTGCTACTTATTTAGAATTTATTATTACCATTTATATTTTTGCTTTTTGTTATTATATTATATTGTGATGTGTGAGCTACTGTGTCCAAATAATTTCCCTTGTGGATCAATAAAGTTTGTCTAGGTCTAAGTCTTATAACTGACACTCTTTACTTGGATGTAACAAGGAACGTCGTCAAAAGTCTCACAATAATATCATGTGCCATTAAAAAATATTGAATTACAAGTCTCTGCTTAAAAAACAAACAAACAAACAAAAAAAATAAGTGTAAACTACATGAAGAACTATTATTAAAGCACTTTTAAATCTTAGTTCTGTGGATTATAATAATACTAACAATAATGTATTAATCTTACACAGCGTTTTTCCAGACGCTTAAAGTCGCATTATTCATTCATTCATTACATACCCGGTGGTGGTAAGCTACTGCATTGGTCCCTCTGACCACCAACACTCACACCGCTTTCATACTGGGCAATGTGGGAGAAGTGTCTTGCCTAAGGACACAGTTTTTTATTATTATTACTATGACAGAATCTAAGTCTTAGCCTGATTCATCAGCCGGGTTCACTTCATAGAAACCACAGCATTAGGATTTGTTCACTCGACTGTAGGCGGGTACTTTTTAAAATTTAATCAATTGCTGCTATTTGGTCGTGATGTATGTAATGTGCCAAATCCCGTAGGAAGAAGGGCGATAATGCCTTTCCCCTTGATAAAATTCACCAAACATTGTCTTTGTTCCGGCTTTAAATCTTCAATCTCGGGAATCGTTGCCAACACAGAATGTATGTCTTCATCTACATCCATCTCGACTGCTTTGTTTACTGTTGTGCCACAAAAGGGACCCAGACAGGTGCTTGAGTTTGAAGTCATGGCTTCACAGCTCTTCACTGATTAGGTCTACAACTTCCAGGTTTCTTGCAAACCGTCTAGTGTATTCCAATTCCTGACCTAGTTGCTGAAGCGAAATTAAACTGAGCAGAGGCACTAGGTGACGCAAGCCTGGGTATCAAAGTCTTGTCAAGGCATTTAAAAAGGAAAAAGTAGCATATTCACATTTTTGTCAGCCTCCACAAAATATCGCAATAAATATTGTGGAAATACTGTATGGAGAGATCAAACAACTAGAGTGTGGTCATTTCAGTGTAGTTATATGCTTCCTTCAAACAGATATATAGGTAGAAAAAGCTACTTGGGTAAGTGGCAAAACCTCATAAAACTTTTGTCCAGACAGAATTCAATTTTCTTTTGCAATGGAACCTACCTGGACAACTGAGGCCTTACATAGACATTGTTATTTTGTACTTTACAGTATTAAAGCTACATAAATGTTTATTAAAGGGCCCATATTAGGCTATTTTCTGGTTTATGCTATAATGTTTCCTCATGACAAACTATAAAACACAGTCCCTGCATATTTAGGTTCTTCTCTCAAACAGAAAACACTCCAGAAACTACACTACAGGAAGTTCTCCATGTGTTTTTGGTAATATAACCTATAATCTATTATTAAAATCGTACAGTTACATTTAAAGCTTATAGTAGTGTATAGTAAGTAATACTCACAACACCTACATAGGGCTAAAAGTGCTCACAAAGACACCCAAAGCTCAGTGTATAAAGTATGAATCACAGCATCCGTACATAGCTGGATATAAAAAGGCACTATATTTTCTCACTACCGTTGTTATGGCGTCCTCTGACTTTCAGTGCAGTTTCATCATCTCAGATTCTGACAGAGGATAGTCACACGTACAGCCGAATGCTCCATCACATGTGTTTGGACTGTATAGTGAATAATGGGGATGGGAAATCTATATGTGGATAAGCATGTGAGAACAGAGACAGAAGAGGAATTTGCATTAGGGCGATAAGGTGATAAAAATAAAACTGATCTCATCCAAGTGACGATTTGCTATTTTTGTCATATCAGGATTCATTATTTCTCTGTTTAATGCAGATGTCTGTTTCTGTTACTTTTTTCAACCCAGTTCTCCTCTGTAAGGGTCTGATTGAGTGACAGCTGGATCTAACTAATCACAGTGAAGACAACTTTATTTACCTTAAAGCAGACCTATTATGCAAAATTTAGAGCTTTTATAAAAGTGAGAAAATGCATAGCACACTTAGATGGCCAATGTCCAAAAGCTTTTTTATTTTTAAAGTACGTTTCGGCAAAAAAAGCCTTTGTCATATATTATTTTGTATATTTTTCTTGCTTTGGATCACAGTATACACAGTATACACAGTATATAGTATATTATACTGTGGTCCAAAGCAAGAAAATATCTGACAAAGGCTTTTTTTGCTGAAAGGTTATTTAAAAATAAAAAAAAATCTTTTGGACATCAGCCATCTGAGTGTGCTATGCATTTTTTCACTTTTATTTTGCTGTTCCTTGCATTTGCACCTCTACAAGTTCCTTCTGTTTCATTTGACTTTTAGAACTTTAAACCAAGTTATAGTTGTTTCCCCTCACTATTTACACACTCACAGGTGGATGTGGAGTGATTCATGCATGTTTGAGCAATATATAATCGCTTATTTTCCAGACGCCATATTGCTGATCATCCTCCCATTTCATCACCACTGACACACGCCCACTGCTCTGTGAATTTCTTTATCCAAATGTATTTTCTTAATTGGCGATACGTGTACGATTCAGCAGCGTTGCATAGTCATTTTGGTACAAATAGAAATTGGAGGTGTGATTTTTTGTTCTGACTAGGGATGGGCATTCGCTAAAAATTTTCTTAAATCGATCGTCGGGAGAATTAACAATCGAATTTTCAATGAATCATTAACCTTTTTTATATTCAAATTATCATTATTATTACTATTACAGATCTGCATAAATAACCTCAGTGTGTGTGTCGTGTTGGAAATGGTTCATGTTTTCAGAGATCAGACGTGTGCAGGGTTAGGGCAGCTTTTTATTTAACAGTCATTTCACTCACTTTATTTATTTTGGCTACTGTTGTGCCGAAAAGACTGAAAAGTGTGTCTGTTGGATGCACTTTATGTTTGGATACTGCGTTCATGCACCATGACGAAACCGGCACACTGATGTGCATGTGAACACACTCATGGACTGGCACAGTGATCTCCAAGGAGGTGAAAGAGCCCAAAACGTGGGACTGTGAGGTCGCAACTCCAGTGTGTTTGTTGATTAAAAATGAACATGATTGACGAAATTCTTAATGATCAGTTATCGATTAGTCAACTAATAATGCCCATCCCTAGTTCTGCCGACATTTACGGCGACATCAGCTCTCATTTGGCACAGCAGTTTTCTAACATGGAAATAAGCAGACATGTTTCTTTTATTAAGTTGATTCTTCAATTTAAAATATGCAAATTACAACAAGTGATAAACGAGCAGACATGAAGCAGACACATACTGTATAGCAGACAAAAGTGCAATGTCCTCTTTACATTTTTTTTTAATTACTTTAACAAACCAATATGCAATCTTCAGGTTTGAGCTCTGCAGGGGAATGAATTACATGCTGTCTGGTTTCTATATAAAGGTACAAATGTATGCAATGGCATGAAGGGAGAAAATGCTGGATTTGTTAGGAAAAATATGAAGACTGAAGAAGATATGAACAAGACTGCTGCGAGAGGCAATTGCGGCAATATTTAAAAAAAAAAATACAGCTGTACAAAACATGCCAATATTCTTGCTTAGTGTTTCAAACTTTTACTATCAAAGTAACTAGACTTTCTAATAGGATCTTCTGTTGTCTCACCCTTAAAAAGCTCCACTGCCCCCACTAATAAGATATATCCAGGGAATACAATGAAATACAACAACTCAACCGAACCACTACTTCTACCAAGCTGCCCCCAAGCAAGCTCCAGTAATCCATCTGAGATATACCCCCAGATCCTTACTTGGTCAAGCCAAAAGAACATGTTCTAGTGGTGACTTCGGGGCTGTTGCTAATAGGGCCAAACGGTTTGGGGACAATATATAAGTGCATTGAGTTTAGGGCTGGGCATTCGATTAAATTTTCTTAATCAATCATCGGGAGAATTAACGATCGATTTTTGATTAATCGTTAATGTTTTTATATCAAAATTTTCATCATCATTATTATTACTATTACTGCTTTGCATAAATAAACTCAACTTTACAACATATAACCCATAACCACTATAGAGATACATCAACCTGTTTGAGATTATAATGTTTTTAATGCAACTTTGAGCACATTTGTTTACGTTTTACAGAAACAAAACTTAAAACCGCATGGCTAATTTGCATAAACTATAAATCGCAAAAAAAACAAAACAAAAAACAGGTCTTTCCTTGTACACTGATGCAGTCAGTTTCTGTCGAACTAAAAGACACGACTCAGTGGAATATGAGTGTTCTTTCTGTGACAGAGGGATGTTGATGATGATGGTGAGTCTGTTCTGTGTGTGTGTGTGTCGCGTTGGAGATGGTTCATGTTTTCAGAGATCAGACGTGTGCAGGTTTAGTGCAGCTCATTTCACTCACTTTATTTATGTTGACTACTGTTGTGATGAAAAGACTGAAAAGTGTTTGTCTTTTGGACGCGTGTGCACTCAACTTTATGTTGCAGTAACCGGGATACTGTGCACACATGCGTCATGACAAAACCGAGATACTCAAAAAACCCGACCATACCCGAGACACTGATGTGCATGTAAACGCATTCAGTGACCGGTACAGTGTCTCCAACGAGGTGTCAGAGCCGAAACGTGGGACTGTGAGGCCACAACTCCAGAGTTTGTGCTGTCAGACGCGGCTCATCTCCTTACGCTACGCACAGCAACCTACATTTGGTTTGTCGATAAAAAATGAGCGTGATCGACGAAATTCTTAATGATCAATTATCAATTAGTCGACTAATCATGCCCATCCCTACTTGTGATTGCGATTTAGATTTGAGATTTATGTTTCTGTTCAAAAAAAACTGACAAACTAATACAAGAGTCATATTTCAGAACAAGTTTGTACAGATCTAAACTACAGGGTTAGTAGTTTTTATGCAGGATAAGACAGGATATAAAAGATAAAAATCTGGCTTTGCAATTTGCAAATTTTGTCCATTCAAATTGGGATTTTGACTTGATTGCAATTACTCCTGCAGGTCTAGTAGCTAATCTCTTCTTTCTCTTTCAGAAGACATTTGTATAGAGGTAGCCATTTTTTTTAATACAGAGTAAGACATCATTTTGATTTTTGTGGAGGAAAATATTGTAAGAAAAAAATTAAACCTTTGCAATTTGCTAATTTTGTCCATTCAAATTGTGATTTTGATTTGACTGAATCCCTTCTTTCTCTTTCAAAACATGTCTGTACAGATCTAAACTACGGGGTTAGCACATTTTATACAGAATATGTTTTTTGTGGAGGAAAATATTGTAATAAAAATATGTGAAGCCTTGTGATTTTGATTAATCTTGCAGCCCTAGAAGCAAATCCCTTCTTCTGAACATGTTTGTACAGATCTAAACTATACGGAAAAATATGTTTTGTTGTTTGTTGTTTTGTTGTTCATCCATTCAAACTGAGATTTTGATTGCGATTATTCTTGCAGCATTCTTGTAGTAGCAAATCCCTTGTTGCCTTTCTCTTTCCCTCTGACCATCTCTTTATGAAACCTCTCTCAGCTCCTCTGCTCGGTTCATCCAGACAGCATTCTATACCGGCGTGGGCGGGATTAAGACATATGTTCATCAAAGCAGGATTACACTGGTCAGTGGTGCGATCTAATCTGAACGCAGTCTTCGTAGTGGGATAGTATTGACGTAGATTGACCTACAGAGCAGAGGGTGGGGGGAAGGGGGCTGGTGAGGGTGCGGTCCTGGCTTTGTCGGGTCACCGGTCCGGTATCCAATCACGGTACGGCCCCGGACAACAGATGGGATTATTGTTAGAAAGTAATCTGCCGGTATGATTTCGTCTTGAGAAGGGACTTAGCGAGGAATTACTCAAATCTGAGAGAGAGATGCCTTGTCTTTTTAGTTGTGATACAACCGCAATATTTTAATTTTTCTTTCTTTCTTTTTCTTTCTTTTTTTTTTTTTTGGAACTAGGTAGGATATAATACAAAAAAAAATAAAAATCCCCAAATCAAAATATAATAATACTCCTGGCAGCAGGAGAAACGCCAGCCCCCTCAGCCTTTCTGTCACGCCAGCAGTGTCTAACAAATGTACTTCTAGTATTAGTAGTATTTGCAGTAGTAGTAGAAGCAGTAGTAGTAGTGGCAATAGCAGTAGTCGTAGTAGTAGCGGTAGCGGTAGTAGTAATAGTAGTAGTACCAGTAGCAGTAGTGGTGGTAGCAGCAGTATTAGTAGCAGTACTAATAGCAGAAGCAGTAGTAGCAGTAGTAGTAGCAGCAGTAGCATAGCAGCAGTAATAGTAGTAGTAGTGGTAGCAGTAGTAGTAGTAGCAGCAGTTGCAGGAGCAGTAGTGGCAGTAGCAGTAGTAGTAGTAGTGGCAGTAGTAATGGCAGTACTATTGGCAGTAGTAGTGGTAGTAGCAGCAGTGGCAGTAGCAGTAGCAGAAGCAGTAGCAGCCGTATTAGCAGCAGTACCAGTAGTTGCAGTAGTTGTTGTAGTAGTAGCAGTAACAGTTGTAGGAGTAGCAGTAGTAGTGGTGGTAGCAGTAGTAGTAGTAGTAGTAATAGTGGCAGTAGTAGTAGTAGTAATAGTAGTAGTAGTAGTACCAGTAGTACCAGTAGTTTTCACAGCAGTAATAGTAGTAGTAGCAGCAGTACCAGTAGCAGTAACTGTACCAGTAGATTCACCATCTCCTTTCAGGAAAATCTATCAATTATATCAATTATATTATTTATTTTATTTTATTACTTTATTACATACAGGAGATTCAAGTCTGTAAGTTGCCTTCATAACTCTTCATGCCACATTAATAACAACATTTAATTCACGTAGTAATAATAACAGTTCAGAGTTTGCGAGTTTGATTCTCAAGGGTAAAATCTTCATCCTCCATGTGTTGTGTGTCATTCATGAATAAATAAATGCGAGTGTACACCGCATAGAGCATAGTCATGACAAAAATGTTCCTGTGCATTGTTGTCCATCAGTATCACCCCTGCGATTAAACCAACAACTGTCCCTGAGTTTGTAGGTCACAGAGGGTTCACCTGTTACACATAAAAGAAAAATAGCCCTGTATGGATTTTGTTTAGCCGAGAAACCCCTCTTCTCTATATTGTATTATGCTAAACTTGATGCTACACTGCACTATTGACCTCGCGTTGAAAGCGGTACAATGCATTTACGGTATTAGCTTCATTTGTCACGGGGCTAATTAATGGACAGCGTCTCCCACCAGCTGAGCCACAACACTGTACAAGGAGCGGACAGATGTGCCAAGACGCAGACAATGGCGACTGATCGATACGTCTTATTGACACGGCTGCTTTTGAACCTTGAGAGGAGGCGCCGTGTTTTGTGGGTACTGTACGATCAATTCTTCAATATATTTATTAACCTGGGAAGATTTAAACAAATACCGACAAATGAACGGTGCAATGAACGGTTAACAGAACATTATGCAGCTTTTTTATGGAGGAGGCTAAGCCACCTGCTTGTCTCCATGAAGATGTTATTGCTTTGGCAAGAATGTTCCACAGTAGGATATTAAACGCATCTCTCTCGCATTTATAAAATTTCATTACTCAAAATAGTTGTGTTGAGTAGGGATGGGCATTCGATTACATTTTCTTAATCGATCGCTGAGAGAATTAACGATCAATTATAAATTAATCATTAACGTTTTTATATTAAAATTATCATCATTATTATTACTATCTGCACTACTAATCTGCATAAATAAATTCAACTTTACGACATATAAACCGTAATGACTCTAGAGCCACATCAGCCCGTTTGAGATTATAATGTGTTTAATGCAGCTTTGCCCAATTCTTACAGAAATTAAATATAAAACTGCATGAGTAATTTGCAAAAACTAAGCAAATTTTTAAAAAAAACAGCCCTTGTGCGCTGATGCGCCACAACTCAGTGGAATACAGGTTAGTGTGACCATATTTGCGTTTGTAAAATCCAGGACACTGTACGGGGGGTGGGAGGTGGGGACTCGTCATCGACATTGTGCTACTCTCACATGGCAAAACTTTTTCATGTGTTCGGTGTCCTGGAGCTTTTTCCCACCGAAACATACGTGCTGCTTTGTACACTGTGCACATGGCCTCACACTTGTCCCGACCGGAAGGAAAAGTGTGGAATTTCTTGTACAAGTCATTGTTAATACGCATTTGCACTTCGGCGTGTTGCAGACTGAGCGACTGTTTGTGTCTCGCTCCTTCTGAGTGCAGAGAGCTACATGTACGGACCCCTGTTTGTCCCCGGACACAGCCGTTTGGTCAGCCTACGCTATGCACAGCAACCTACATTCAGTTTGTCAATTAAAAAGAACGTAATCAATTAAATTCTTAATGATCAATTATCGATTAATCGACTAATCATGCCCATCACTAGTGTTGAGCTGCCTATCACTGAAAGGTTTTTCATTTTTCATTCCGTACTCTTCTCTCTAATTTAATGTCTATCTCTCTTTGTTAATTTTATGATTATTATTTATGTTTTGATTTGTTTTTATTGTGATTTTAATGTATTTCTTCTTCTGTAAAGCACTTTGAATTACTTTGTGTACGAATTGTGCTATACACAGGAATCTCCAACCTGTAGCTCTTCACCCCTTTCCAAGTAGCTCTCCAAGGGATTTCTGAATGATACGCATTGTACTGAATAACTCAAATTTGATTAATTGTATTAATTGTAAATGTGTTGTTTTGAACTTTGTGCACAAATAAATGGATAATAGTTTTATGTTTTATAGGCTGTAACTGTACGATCTAAGGCTTACCCTCTTGTATTAACTCAATTTCTTGCAACTAACAAAATTAGAAGCTCTCCAGCATTTTTGTTTTGTAAAAGTATTTCACCAGAGGCAAAAGGTTGGAGACCCCTGTGCTTTACATATAAACTTGCCTTGTCATGTGTTAATATTGCTTAAGGTCCTATATTATGCAAAATTGTCTTTTGTGTTGTTACCTCAGCAAAAACAGACCTGGAGTTGTGTTTTGTTTCAGTCAAACATGTTTGAGTAACTCATAATTATCAGTCTGGCTACATCTCCAAAGCTCAAAATGCTCGATTGCACCTTGTGATGTCATTAAGCGGTAGTTTTCAACTTTTGTTTCCTTTTATTCAGTAGACTGGCAATTCCAGGACAGAAATGATCTAAATGATTCTAGTGAAGGTGTATGGAGTTTAAAAAACATAGTGGAGCACTTCCTGTTTTACCACATTTTTCTGTTTGAGAGAAAATCCCCGCCTAAATTTGTGAGTTAAACATGTGTGAATGAAACAAAACACAACACAGTTACCAAAACTAGACTCTAATCTGAGTTTTATTTTAACACAATCTAACCACAAAGAACTGACTTATAACATTACAGTCACAAGCAGCAACAGTTTTTCAGTTAGTCACCTTTTCGTTGAAAATGAAACACCTTAAGGGCACTCGTATTGATCAGTGTCGCTAATGAGCATTGTGTCGCCATGGTAACTCCTACATGTGTTTACAAGCGGAACAAAAATGCAGATGGCCAATGTCTAAAAGCTTTTTTTATTTTTAAATTATGTTTTGGCAAAAAGCTTGCTTCAGATCATTTTTCTTGCTTTGGCCCACAGTAGACCTGAGTATCTTTAAGAAATTGCCAATACGATACATAGGCCAAGATACAATACATATCTTGATACAGTGCACTTTAGATTCAATACGATATATTTCAAATCGATTTGATATGGTTCAATAAAAAATAATGGCTAAATCATGGCTGTGATTCTAAAAGTCTTTGTTAAACCACTTCTTGTGCAAAATGAAAATGAAACATTTTAATCATCAAAACTGTGAAAATGTCAAATGTGTTGCATAAATGAGTTTCCTTCTTCTTCAAAAAAAAAAAAAAAAAAACAAGCAACAAAACTGTAGCACTGTAACAAAATAATTTAGTAAAATACACCAAAAAATACTCTTGGCGATATATTGATACAGCAGCCCACGATATCGATACTGTATCATCACATTAAACAATAAGATATATTGATATTTTGATATTTTTGCACACCCCTAGACGGCAGTGTATAAAATGGTTGCCAGCCCAGGTGCTCATTAGCCTGATTCATCACCCGGTTTCCCTTCGTAGAAATTGTCTGACCTCACAGCATTAGAATTTTTTCGCTCAACAGTAGGTGGTTACTTTTTTTATTTAACCAATCGCTGCTATTTGGTCCTGACGTATGTAATGTATGTATGCATCTTAAGCTTTTAACCACTTCCATATTAAGAAGGGCAATAACGTGTTTCCCCTTGATAAAATTCACCAAACATTCTCTTTGTTCCAGCTTTAAATCCTCAATCTCGGAATCGTTGCCAACACAGAATGTATGGCTCTTCGCTGATTGGCTGGTGCCCGAAATCGCACTTTCGGGGTTTTTGTGAACCGTCTAGTGCAGGGGTGGGCAAACTACGGCCCGGGGGGCCTTTAATCTCTTTTATGGGATATTTCAACAACATGAGATATGTTTTCTACATTTCCAATGTTATTTTTTTCTCTTATGAGGTGGATTACCAAAAACTCCATCCATCTGCTCCTGGTCCGGCCCTTCCATCAAATTTTAGAACCCTTTATGGCCCACGAGTCAAAAAAACCCTGGTCTAGTGTATTCTGATTCCTGACCTAGTCGCTGGAGAGAAATAAAATTGAGTGGAGGCACTAGGTGTTCATATCCCCTCAAACAAATTGGAAGTCCCAAAGTGAAGCCACCCAGTGAGATTTCCAACATGTATATCTAATGGTGGAATGTTTAGAAAACCCCCGACATGTCACTGCAAGCAATCAATACACAAAAAACCTTCAAAAATCTCAACAAAGCAAATATATATATATATATATATATATATATATATATATATATATATATATATATATATAATAAGCAGACGCATCGTTTACTGGTAGTGTCGCGCAAACTGCACCTGTGGGTTGATTTATAGAAGCTGGAGGATGGGGGAGGTGGTGCAGCTGCTGTCACGGTGAGGATCAAAGGGGATTCCTCGACAGGCAACCAGGAGGCAAGGAGCCAGGGGGAGGTTTGGGGGAGGGGTGAGTGGTTGAGTAGGTGGGTGGGCGGGCGTTTGGGGACGGCTGGCTTGAGTCACATTTCTGGAAGTTAATGGTTACGTCGGTGTCAACTGACTGGAAATTGAACTTGACAATGTTATGACTGGGTGATGTACGATGGTTTACTCTTTCGTTTCATGCCAGGGTAGAGTTTTAAAGGAATGGTAATTGTCTTCTGTGCTTCTGGAAGGGACGACGCAAAAAAGAAAACATATTAAAACTAATTAATTCATTAGTAGGGATGGGACAAGATAAAATTTACACAATTTTGAACACAGGAGGCGAGATTTTGCCTAATATTGACCTAAAATTTAGCAAAACTCCTTCATTGTTTTCACTCTAAAGAAGCTATAATAACAAAAAAGCAGTGTGACAATGACATCAAAAATATTCTATTAAATAAATAAAACTGCAAGGGCCAAAACTGTGAACTGAACAGCCCAATTAATAAAAAAATATGTCAAAATCCTCATCTTGTCTCGTTCTAGTCACGCTTCTCATCTTGTGGGAATTGTGTTCTGTCACACATTTTTGATTAACTTCTGCGCAGTAGTGACAATATATATTTAATTTAAAAATACTTCAGGAGGAACGTTCTGACCAATCACAGCCACACGTTGATAAAAGCACGGTGGGTGAAGTGTCTTGCCAAAGAGCACGATGACATTATTTATGGAGTAGCTTATATGGCACCCTTAAATACCCATATAAAGTTTATTTAAATTAAAAATATTATTTTGTCCAGTCTATTTTGAGTTCAGATGTATTATTGCCAATGCCTAACCAGATAAAAATATTGTACATGAGTTACTTAATAATAATAACTTAAAAATAATATAATTAAGTTGATTTAAAAACAGAACAAAAGTTAATTTTAATCCTTGCTTTCTTAACATATTCCTAGCACTATAATTATTTACTTATTATCAGTTTCTCTCTCTCTCTATTTTTATTTTTTTTTTCTTCCTTACAAATTTAGTGCACTGACATCAGGCTACTTCCTGGTTCACAAACAATAAAAACACTCATAGTATCGGTATCTGTATCAATATCTGTTCTGTGGCATAACAAATTTGACTCTTACATGAAAAAAACGGGTACAGTCCCTTCAAGAAAATACTGAGAAAGTAAAACGTATTTCATAATTTTGGTTTATAACAATCAAAACTTATCCGATGACAAAGGTGGGACTTTAATGGAGAGGTATAAAATGAAATTAATAGACTTAAGTACCTGATAAATTCCATCAAGGGCACGATATAAAACCCAATTCTCCATCTACAGTCAATTAGGCTTCTCGTGGCAGCCCATTACTCTTCTTAATGGGCATCAATCATATCATGTGATCCTGAGAGCATCGCCCGCCGCTCTCCCCCTGAGCCGTACTAATCCATTTAAAACGTGAGCGACTAATTCAACCAATCCAGATGTTATTAAAGTCCACTACAAGATGCTACTGTGACAACATGCTTTTCATTTCACTGACAGGGCTAAATTAGAACACCGTAACAGAAAAATGAGAGGAGGACAATTTGTGTGTACAGTCATTTGAGTAATATTTCAAAATGATACGTCAGGACAGGTAGAGTTCAAGTGACGCTGTGTTCGATTGAGCTGAGATGGAATGGTAAAAAAGACTTGACCTGGTTTTAGTGTCTGTAATTAATGTGTCTATTCACATGAAACAAAAACTGACACTTTTGTCATCATATTTTTATTTGAGTTAAGTGTCAAAAAACTGTGGAAGACAGGACTTTAAACTAAGCCACCATAAGATGTGATGATATCTTATCACACACTGTATAAAAAAGTGGACTAAGTGAGTGTGATGTCACCTGTAGTGTTCAGCGCCGCTCAAATGAGGCTCACAACGGTTACAGGAGCGAATCTGGAGCCAGGCTCTATGTTATGAATAGGAAAAATCAGACAGATCACGTAGAGCGGGTTAATACGAACATTTTAAGACCAAAATGACGAGATTCACAGCAGCAGTTACAGAGAGAGGAGCCACAAGATCCTAATGTAAGTCAATTGGAGCCAGGGTGAGAAAGAGCCAGAAGAAACTCCTGGCAAACTTTCTATTTGACACACAGCGGCTAGTGCGCTAGCTATGTCCACTCACATATAGGGTCTATGCCAGGGGTGTCCAAACTTTTTTCATCAAAGGCCACATATGTAAACACAGACGAAGCAGAAGGCTGATCGAGGACCGTACTGGTGCTCAATACAGTGAAGAATTGAAATATGTGCATGTTTAACACGTTAGAATGAGCCATCAGTTTTTATTCATTCAAGATCCTCAAAACCACACACTATATATTTAAACATTGGCTTTATCAAGGTAGATTTTCAAAAAAAAAAAAAAAAAAAATGCAATAAAAAGTAAATTTTTCAGTGATGCAAGGTAATTTGAGCCAATTCTCCTGGAAGCCTGAGGGCCAAGAAAAATATGTCTGAGGGCCACATTTGGCCCATGGGCCATAGTTTGGTCAAGCCTGGTCTACGTATGCCACCATTCACCATTACAAAAAGTACTACAAAGAGTGTGAACTTAACCATACTACATCCTATTATTATTCCCATAGAACTACAACTTTAGGTGAGCGTGATTGACAGGTGGATTGGCCAATCAGGAACACACTCGGTCCGCCTTTAACAAATCAAATATGGCTGCTAATGAATAAAACAAAGGAAATATATCTCACAGCGGACTGAAAAAACACGGCTGATTTCTGCATCAATGAGTGAAGCAGTAAACCCTGTTAATGTGAGACGAGAAACATTTTATTTACTGAGCATCTTTGTTTCACATAGGCTACTGAAAATTTGACTGGACAACCTGGTGTTCGTCTGGGGACTAAACTGATAGACCTTTGTATAAAAAATACAGATAAACATGATTCTGACAAACTACTACTACTTTAAATACTGCTACTGGCACTATAACTACAACAAATACACTACAACTGCCACTACAACTGTTACTACAACTACAAGCACATACTTATATCTTCAAAAATCTTCCCATCTACGCAGACAGAAATTGGGACACTCTTGGGATGAATAGGAAACCGCAGCAGTTCCCACTAAGTTTAGAAATCCATCCGTCTGAGCTGTCATAGACAAAACAGTGCTCGGAAAGAGTCTGGGAACTGAGAGGAGGAGGGGGAGGGGGAGGGGAGGGGAGAGGGGCGCTGGTGGCCAAAACCGGGAAAAACATACCCTCCCAAGTGACCAGTGCCTTACAAAGAGCCAAATGTGGTTTTCTTTGACACACAGGTTTAATGGACCTAGGGCTCCATTTGTTGATTTGTGTTGAGAAAGTGCGATTGTGCGTTCCCATAGTGGAGATGCATCATTCTGTGTATATATGTGAAGGCATTGTTCATCATTCTGGAGGTAAATAAAGTCTTTGTGTGGAGCTGGTGTTTTGGGATTATTATTTCTGCTTCCTATTATGCAATATTTTGAGGACTCTTTCCCATTCAGAGGATATAATAGGATAAGGATTCGCTATGGCAACAGTTCTAAATGCATTATCCAGTTCTTTTTTAAATAGGCTGCAAAATAAAAATAAATAACACAAACATTGGCATTTGAAGACATCTTACTAATAATACATTTCACAGTAGATTAAAATTAAGAGACATTTGTGGTAGTTTGTCTGGGAGGGAAAGCTTGTTTGGGTCATGTACACGCTCATCGGTAGGTCAGGTCACAGAAAAAGAAAAAAGGAATATAATATGAAGTACTGTATAGTAAATCGACAGGGTTTTAATCCAGATGCCCTTCCTGTTGCAACCATCCATAATAAAGTAACAATGACAATCCTAAAATGTTTAACTTGATTTTAATACTAAGGAAAGACTTGATACTCAATACGTGGGGTGTGCAAAAATATCAAAATATCTATATATTGTATCGTTTAATGTGACGATACAGTATTGATATCAAGGGCTGCTGTATCGATATATCGCCAAGTATTTTTTGGTATATTTTACTACATTATTTTCTTACAGTGCTACAGTTTTGTCGCTTGTTTAGAGAAATGAATCTCGTTTATGCAACACATTTGACATTTTCACTGTTTTGAGGAGTAAAATGGGCATGTTTCATATGAACTTTGCACAAAAAGTGGTTTAACAAAGACTTTTAGTGTCACAGCCATGATTTATCTGTTATTTTTATTGAACCGTATCGAATCAATTTGAAATATATTGTATCAAACTGAAAGTGCACTGTATTGAGATATGTATCGTATCGGCAACTTCTTAATGATACCCAGCCCTACTCAATACAGATTCTTAAAGCTCTTCAAGAAAAGGTTAAGTTCTGTCCTGTGACTGACTTTTTCAGCAACAATACCAGCTCAAATTAGAATTTTATTTCAATTCTAGTTTTAATATTGACTAGTATCTGAATTTCGATACATCTGATAACACAAAGGGAATGATAGGGGCTCGGTATCATTCAGAAGTTGCCGATACAATACATAACTCAATACATAAACCACTATACGATACATACCTCGATACAGTGATCGTACAATTCGATATATTTCAAATCAATTCGATACGGTTCAATAAAAAATAAAGACTAAATCATGGCTGTGATTCTAAAAGTTTTGTTAAACCACTTCTTGTGCAAAGTTCATATGAAACACAAACATTTTAAACATCAAAACAGTGAAAATGTCCAATGTGTTGCATAAAAAAGTTTCCTCTAAACAAGCAACAAAACTGTAGTACTGTAACAAAATAATACAGTAAAATATAAAAAAAAAATACTCTTGGTGATATATCAATACAGCAGCCCACGATATCAATACTGTATCATCACATTGAACAACACGATATATCGATATTTCAATATTTTTGCACACCCCTAGTGAAGTATGTGGGTGAAATAAACACAAGACATCCACAAACTACCCCAACATAATTCGTATTTCTATTATTTTATGCAAAGATCCACTAAACCAAGCTATTTTTCGCGACACAGACCAAAACATTTCAAATCCCACATGGCGTGAGTTGCATGTTTACACGATCCGAACACTAAAAATATGGCGGCATGAGTGAAATTTAAAAACCGGTTATTCTTCCCAAGAGCCATCCGGGAGACAAGCTTTGGAGATGTGCAAGTGACAGGAGCGCGACAGGAGCGTGTCAGGAGCGTGTGTGTGCATGACGTGGCAGGTGATGGAGTGAGAATAGACGCTATAGGAGAAGGATGAGTGGAAGCCGGAGCAGCAGACAGGAGCAGACAGGAGCAGAGCGGGACTGTGGGGAGAGGAGGATGAGTCAGACACACACACAGGAGCTAAGGATCACATATTATGCATTTCAGGGGAGTTTGGACATCTTTGCACTGTATTTCACATTTTATAACGGGAAATATTGGAAGTGTGTGGAATATATTCTGAGGTGTTGTTATTTTGGGCAGTTTACAGAATTTAAGAACTAGGGGGCTTTTTACTGTTGCATTACATAAGGTGGACAGGCAATGCATGACGTAAAATGGACTTTTGTGATCACAAAAGGCGATATTCCGATATTTTCTCATCTCTGTTATAATGTTTACTCATCAAAACACACCTGGAGTTTTGCTTCACACACATTTAACACAAAAACCTGCATATTTAGACTCTGTTCCAGCTTGCCAGGTCATGTAGTAATTGAAAGGTGTGCAAAAATATCAAAATATCGATATATCTTATTGTTTAATGTGATGATACAGTATTGATATCATGGACTGCTGTATATTTTGTTACAGTGCTACAGTTTTGTTGCTTGTTTAGAGGATGGAAACGTGTTTATTTATGCAACACATTTGACATTTTCACTGTTTTGAGGATTTGTGTTTCATGTTCACTTTGCACAAGAAGTGGTTTAACAAGGACTTTTAGAATCACAGCCATGATTTAGCCTTTATTTTTTATTGAACCGTACTGAATCTATTTGAAATATATCATATCGAATGAAAAGTGCATTGTATCGAGGTATGTATCGTATCGGCAACTTCTTAATGATACCCAGCCATAGTGGTAATACCGGAAGTGCTCCACTGTGTTTTTATAAACTCCATACACCTTCAATAGAATTTTCTGGATGCTTTCAGTCTTAGAATTGCCAACCTCTACTAAACAAAAGGTAAAAGGTACTTTGTGAACTTGAAAACTACTATTTCATGACCTCAAAAGGTAGAATAGAGCATTTTGAGCTTTGGGGATGCAGACTAGTCAAGCTGGTTCCACCTAGTGCCTCTGCTCAATTTTATTTCTCTCCAGCAACTAGGTCAGGAATTGTAATATACTAGACAGTTTGCAAGTGCGAGTTCAGGCAGCAGCCAATCAGTGAAGAGTCATACATTCTGTGTTGGCAACTATTCCCAAGATAGAGGATTTAAAGCCGGAACAAAGAGAATGTTTGGTGAATTTTATCAAGGGAAAAGACATTATTGCCCTTCCTCCTAAGGGATTTGGGAAAAGCTTAATGTACCAGTTAGTCCCATTAGCGAAACATTACATACATCACGACTGGTTAAATAAAAAACGGCTGATGAATTAGGCAAGATGCAGACAGCCTAATAATAAAGAGTTACTCTAACGTGTGAATGAAACAAAAGGTAACTTCAGGTCTGTTTTTGTGGAGGCAACAACATTATAACCTGGCTTAAGGTTCTCAAGAATAATGTTGTGTAATACAGGACCTTTAACTTACTTAATAAAAGCTGTATTTTCATCGATTCAAGCATGTTTCAGTTATTCTATATTAGCTTGCACCTGTGGCTTGGGTGCTCGAAAAAAATTCTGTTTTCACCTTCCCCCATCTCCGCCTGCTTCTCTTTAACAATAACAACACATAAATTTGCAGCTGCCACTTGTTAAACCAGGGTTTAATAGCTTCATGGCAGTAAAATGAAGTTAATTTAGTTGCTTTGTACTTAAGGTTAAGACTTCAGTTATTTGAAGGAGACATTCTGGTTTAGAGCAGTCAATTGGAGGGTCTTCAGGTATTCAGGAGGAGATGCCTCCTACTTAATAAAGACAAATGAGACAAAATGCAACTCTAAGTGTGCAGATGACACAGCTACATTATGGCATAATAATGAAACTAGTAATGGAACTTTAAAATCTATACACTGATGGTTAATGTGATATAAACATGACAAATGGACGAATAGCAGGCAGCATAAATCAATAGTCTTTAACTATGGATTAGAGAGAGATTTGAAGAACCAGCTCATTTAGTATTCTTCACAACGACTTTCTGAGCAGCAGTGTTGTCACAATACTAAAATACTTTAATCTAAAAATCTTTAATTAGACAAAAATAAATCCTACTACTTTCTTTTATATAAGGTAGGTTCCATCGTCGTCCATGGGCACTGTTGGACAAGTTACTTCAAAACTGTACTGCATTATTTATCACTTGTTACTTTCATTTCAAAGTAATTTGTTACATTACAGTATTTCTGTATTTAAAATGTAAAACATTACACAACTATTGCAGCACTTTAAGTTACTCTCACCAAAATAACTGCGAAGATGCTGAAGTTTTGTGTCGTATATGGAGTGAACCAGGACTAAACCAGGGCTAACCCAAGTCTAAACCATGACTAAACCAGGACTGAACCAGGAGGACTGAACCAGGACTAAACCAGGATTAACCAGAGCTGAACTAGGACTAAACCAGGACTAAACCAGAGCTGAACCAGGACTGAACTAGGACTGAACCAGGAGGACTGAACTCGGACTAAACCAGGACTAAACCAAGGACTGAACCAGAGCTGAACCAGAGCTGAACCAGGACTACACCAGGACTACACCAGGACCAAACCAGGACCAAGCCAGGACTAATTTTGGACTAGGACTTGGAATCTAGGACCGCCCCTGAGAGAACCCCGAGCCTGTGGAGTAGGGTGTCCGCAAAGTGCGATCAGGTGTCAGATGCGATAAGCCCCGTGGAGTGTGGAGTGCTGCACCGGTCCTTTCACCTGCAGTCACCTGACGGTCTACATGGGCGCACCTCCGGGCCTGTCCTGACATTCGGAACCGTAACACCTTTAAATTTCACCGCTGCTGATATCGCGGTGATTTTAGTGAATTTGTATGAAGAAAAACAAAAAAAACACCACTTCAATCCAGGTAAAAAAAAAAAACATTGTAAGGCACGATACTGACATTTGTACAGAGTAAAATTTTAAAATTGTTTTCTCTGTAATGCCACATTACTGTGTTAGAGCAAACAGCAATGCATTACAGTAATTTATTACTTTTATAACGCATTACTCCCAACACTGTCTATATACATGGTTTATACTAGTCTTTGTGCTCTTATACTTTTTCTGATACAGCTCAAGATCATTCTAAAGCTATTCAGGAAAGATTCATTTCTATGCCGTGAATGTGACTTTTTTTAGTATCAGTACTTGCTCAAATGAGTGTATAGTTTTGATACAAGTTTTAATATCGGTTAGTATCTGATTTTCAATTTCTCTTTCGATTTTAAAACACAATATCAGACCACAATCCTCCAGCTAGGTACCCCTGACCAATATTCTCACTCTGCCCGCAAATATATTACGTTATCCAAAAAAGGTTGAGCAATTCATCATCCCCCTGTACAAATAAATACAACATGTTCTATTTCACCCCAACGATGGCTCTGACAAATATTATTCTAACCTTTTGTACAAATACGTCGCGTGGAGTACATCTTAACCCAAACCTCCTCCTCTATCATGACTATGTGACAGTAAACCAAACAAAGCAGCACACCCAGGTCAGCTACAGCGAATCAGACAGGAATCCACAGGAACAACTGACGCTCGGCTCCAATTACCCAGAATCCTCCTCCTCCTCCTCGGGCACCCGGCGCTGGTCTGAGCTTCGGTCCTGACAGGTGCAGCGGAGAGCGTTAAATGAATGAGTGGGTGGTACCGTGGCCCTCACACAGGCTTTCATATATTGCTTGTGGTTAGAATTTATGTCTCGTGTTGGCACCATCTTGGCACGATTCCCTCAATGTATTTTGCTAAGTAACGCGGTTGAGAGTCAAGGGGAGGTTTAATACTCTAATAAAGAAAGCATCGAGAGGCTGACATAGTGTTAAAGGGGCTGTACTGCATTTTTTTCATGTGATAAAGTAGAATTCGTCTCGCCCAAGTACAGATATATTGTAAAAGCAGCTCTTAGGGTAAAAAATTAGAGCACTGTGCACTGTCTGCATCTTATTATAAAGCGTTTTATCGCCCACAAACCAAGGAGTAAGGCAGGTGTGATGTTAGCATCCTAGTTCTTTCTAACATTACCGTGACAAACACTGCTCTGGCCTCTGAAGGTTGTAAAAAGAGCTTCTAAACTCATCATGCTGAATAGCTGTGCACTGTCTGCATCTTATTATAAAGCGTTTTATCATCCACAAACTAAGGAGTAAGGCTGGTGTGATGTTAGCATGCTAGTTGTTCTTAGCATTACCATGACAAAACACTGCTCTGGCCTCTGAAGGTTGTGAAAAGCTCAGATAAACTCATCAGTGGAGGCTGGTGGTATAATTTCTTGAGGGTGGCACTAAAATTATAAATATATACTATAAATATATGTATTATATATAGGCTATATAGTATTATAATTAATGCCAGAAACAGACTAAAACTGGTCTTAGTCCATCTTCCCACTTAAATCTGAAAGTTACGATCAGTCCATATTAGCACTAGGCACCAGGCAGACTTAAGCCCTCTGCGGACTACACCCAGGTAAACTTTTATGCTCAGAAACGAGCTGGCAGAGGCTGGTAGAGCAGCGAGCGAGTGTCCCAGCCCCGGCGGCGACAGCGAGTGCCGCGGGTGCTGGTGTTTGTTTCAGTGTGTCCTCTGCTTTGGGTTTCTCCTCGTGGTTACCTGTGTGGAGATTTAAAGGTTGTATGGAGGATTTTTTTTTGTTTCAAGTTGTCAATGATAGCATTATAGAGGTGCAGTAGCCTTGTAATTATGATGACCAAAAAAAGAGAATAAAAATTCATCAACTCTGGACGTGGTGGGGCTAAACATTTGCCAATAGATAACGACACTGCCTCGTTATCTGTGAGCTGACAGGCTGTCAATCAATCTCCCTACGTTTCTAGCGTAACTGACTTGCCTGCGCGCCGCCGGTACGTGGTTTACGTACGTCTGTCACGCAGTCCACAGACGCAAGCCGCACATACGCTGTTTACTCCACCAACGCAACAGTTCTTAGCGGCTTTTTTTACCTATATCTTCCTCGCAGTTAGCACAAAGTTTGTTGCAATGGCGACAAGAATCCAGGAGCAGTTCGCCGCAAAAGAAAGTCAGTTTTTGAGGTCGCTGAAAGAAGAAGACAAGGGGAAAAGCAGCGAAGCCAAACGAAAGGTGATTCTTGAAGATTCATTCCAGCGATGGCGCGACTGAAGCAGACAAAGGGTCTAAAGACTGACGCACTGGTCCACAAATTACTCCTGGACAGGAAACTTCTGCTTATTATGAAAACGTACTTTATTTCCAAGAGCTAGTCAAACGTTTTTCAGGACACGAAAGCGATATCCTATGTCTGAAAACGTAATTTTCAAGGCAAAGAAAGAGTCCGCTTGCTGCTGCGTGTTGTAGCTAGTTCATTCGCACAGAATCTCCGCGCAACCTTCTCTGCACCCCTTTCCTGCTCCTGTCCCCGCTGCCCGTTCCGCTCTTCCCCCTGCTCCTCACTTCTCCGGGCTCGGAATCTCTGCGCACCGCTCCCCTCTCCTCTCTCCTCTCCTCTCTCCCTGCTCCGCTCTTCTCCCTGCTCCTCACTTCTCGCCCGCGAACGAAATGTCCGCACACCCGCTCCCCCCGCTCCTCACTTCTCCGTCTTGCCTAACCAACACTGTAGTTAGTTGTTTACAAGTCATGTGCAGCGCACCGGCTGTAAACAAACCTGTTTCTGGCGTAAAAAAGAGGCGGGAGGAGGCGTTTCTACGTAGGGAGCTGTAGGGGAGGGGGGGTGGTTTCACGCATGCGCAACATTTGAAAAAGGACAAACAGTCGCTGGATTTCTCGTTCCTTGGAAAATCCTCTATACAACCTTTAAGCAAAAGTAGCTGCCATTAGCCAGTGTGTGAATCAAAATAAATGCTATAGGATTTCAATGCAGCCAGATGCACTCATTTGAGCTTAATGTTTCTTTTCTTACTTGGCAGAAGGGTCCCGCTGAAGAGAAGACATATTACTCCCTGAAACTGAAACCTGTTGCTCGGATGTACTTTGACTTGAAGTTGAACTCACCGTAACTGTTTAGCACACAGCTCTGTTGTTATCCATTCATTAGCCTGTAGCAGTAACATGCCGTCAGTGGAGAGTTGGGGCTGAGCGGGAGAGCGAGCACCTGAATCACAATAGGTCCGGTGTGTGGTAATGTTTATAAAGACCAATCCCTCGTTCCACCCTGCGCCCCCAAGACGTATTTCAGAGCTGCAAAGTAAAGTAATGGGCAGAAGCAACGTAATGATGTCAAATTTTCACATAAACACATGAAAAAAATATGTGATATGAGCATATTTAACATGATAAAAATATGTCTAAGCAGATGCATATTCAGTTTTAAATGAAGTATTAAACATATAGCCTAATACAAACTAACAACTTTATATATGTATTTTCTCTAGATCAAATTAGGGAGCGTGGCCTCGATTGACCAGCTGCCACTGAAACTCATCATGGTGAATAATTAGGATTTTAGGAATCCAATAGGAGAGGAATACATTTTGACATCTGCAAACCAAGAAGTAAAACTGGTGTGATGTCTGCTAGTTGTTCTTAACATTATTGTGATGGCAAAACACTGCTCTGGCCTCTGAAAGTTAAGAAAAGTTGTTATAACCTCATCATGGTGAATAATTAGGATGCTAGGATTACAAAAGGAGAGGAATAAGTTTTGACTGCTGCAAACTGTTTCAAATGAGCTAGTCTGTTTAGCACATTTTAGGAGGGTAAAAAGGCACAGCACCTTTAAATGTGACAGAAGAGAATTTCACAAAAGGATGAAAGTGTTTGAAGATGGATTACCAGATTTAATGGAGGATTGAGATTGAGAATGTCTAGCTCTCACAATCTCTCACAAACCCTTTGGCACATTGCTACGATTTATATGCATTGACATTTCTTGTGACAGTGAAGCAAAGCAAGGTAAACCCCCTCGCACAGTCAATCAACTCTGCCCAAAACACCAAACAGAGATGTATGCAGACTGTTCTGTGTTTGTGATCTAATGGTATTGACATAAAACGCTGCTTTTACAACATACGATACGGAGTAAATGTAAATGGAGCGCCCCAGCTTTAAGAAGTGATTACTAATGGCCCGAGCAATTTCAGAACGTTCGTCATCATCAGATCATTTGAGAGGGTTTGAATTAATATCATTTAAATGAGGCAGATCGTGCAATATTGACTCTTGACTTTAATATTTGCTCATCAAAATATATTAATTGAGGTTGTTTCCTCAGTAATTGCTTTCAACTGTTTATGTAAATAATATAAAAACCAGGAATGCTATGTGTGGTAATTTCGGGACTATAAGCCACTACTTTTTTCTTACACATTGAACCCTACAGCTAATATATAGATGAATTATTTGTTTGGCACATTGTCCATTCATATATGTGGTCTATGGTTTGGCAACACAGCGGATGCGCGCAGCTTGAGTGCAGAAAACACCGCTGTCTGTGCATTCCGATGAGGTTCATTTGGTCTTCCGATAATTTATGTTATTAGGTTCTTTTTTTCAGACCAAGAGTTTGTTTTCATACATGACCGTTTCGACTGCTCACTAGCGGTCTTCCTCAGAGTGGTCACGTGATGTTTCTGTGACGTGTCCGGTCAGCTGATTTATACAGGTTTTGGCGCTGTCTTCCTACCGGTGGAGGCAGGACGACAGCGCCATCTGCAGTCCAACTTCCTCAGGACAGTATCCCAGGTGTGTGAGAGTAAAAAAGCCCTCTCGTCCCGGTTTATAGTCCCGTGGGCACGTTACCGTATTTCGATTGCCTCTTTAATCCAGCGACGATGTTTGTTTTCCTCTGTCCCAATGATGTTTGCTCCGTCCCAATCCATAATGTGGTTCTCTCCTTTACAGTGGTCAGAAATGGCCGATTTGAGTTGTTCCTGTTCTGCTTTGTGTTTTGTAGCTCATGTGCACACCTTCGCTGTCTGTGCAGTTCACACGTGGATCTAGGGTTCACATGAAGTTGCTACACTCAAATAGTTTATCGCCGTGTGATAAAATAAGTTATGATGCTAAATTAACATTAGTGAGGGGGATACGTCTTACCCGTGTGCGTAAATGACGAGAAGAAACATCTCAAACTTCAGTAGCTGCACATCCACTCATATCTGATTGACAGAACTAACCTAACTGCCGAGAGAGTCTGAAATCTGATGAAATCCTACAAGACACTGACATGATACAGACACGACAGCGGCTCTTTCTGCAGGAGACGGGGAAGATGTGCCGAGGAAGATGCTCGTTTGATTGTGCTTTGAAGAGTTAAGTTGCGCTTTATACACACACACTCTTCATGGAAAACACACAAAGAAATGCAGATGCAGCTTTTATGATAAAGGCGACTGATATGACTGTGAAAGAAGGAAACAGAGCTGCTGCACGTGAACTCGGCATCAATGAGTCGATGGTGAGATTTTGGCCACAGCAGAGTGACGAACTGACTCAATGCAAAAAGACAACAAAAGCTTTCAGAGGCGATAACAGCAGACTTGAAAACGTTCTTGAAAATGTGGACACCTGCGGCTTATATTCAGGTGGGGCCTATATATGTACCATTTTAAAATTTAGTTAAAATTTTGTTGATGCGGCTTATATTCAGGTGCGCTTAATAGTCCGGAAAATACGGTATGTTGTTTCCTCATCACAAACATATCTGGAGTTGTGTTTTGTTTCATTCACACATTTTTAAACACACAACTCATAATTAGAGTTCGTCTCTCAAACAGAAAACACTCTGTTCCACATTGTGATGTCAAGTGGCAATACAGCACACCTTCACTAGAATTATGTGGATAATTTCAGACCTGAAATTGCCAATTCTCTACTGAACTAACGATAAACGGTAGCTATTAAGTTGAAAACTACTGCTCCATGACAAACACAACTGCAGGTATGTTTTTGATGAGATCACAACATTGTAACATGGCTTGGAGCATGAGTCATTTTAACGTAATATAGGAACTTTAATTCAAGTGGTGCTTATGAAACTGAAAGTAGGTACTAAACATCATTTTAATTTGTGAACTAAAGCATTTCTAATACATCCACGGCTTAAGCTTACGCTGTGTGAACTCCCATCCAACACCTCAGTAGCAGCAAAATTCAGTGGAAAATCAAAACAATTTATATGATAATATGTTAATACGCTGTTTACTATATCTGTTTGGATAATGCAAAAATAATTTAACCAGTCTGTTTATGAATATTGGAACAGGGTAAAGTAAGGTTATGTCAGAAGGAGAAAATATAAGGGTATAAAGTTAATAACACTTTTGAGAATTTACAACTAGCTTGGGGCTCTTGACTAAATATTGTTTTCAAGCATATGTTTGGAATAAAGCAGAGAAACACTGTTAAAATGTTTTTTTTCCATTTGTGTCAAAATGGCTACACAATACTGCCAAGTCCTACATGTGTCATGTATGATATATGTGTATACATGTATCATTAAGAAAATTAAATTGGAGATTGAAGTACAGACCATCTAAAAAATGATAATATCATGAAAAAGTTCAATATTTTTTGTCTCTCAATTCAGAAAGTCACTATTATATAGACTCATGGCACATAGACTGAAGCTTTTAAGGCTTTATTTCTTGACATTTTGATGATTATGGCTTACAGACAATGAAAACCCAAAATTCTGTGTCTTAGAATTAAATTTTTAAAAATGATATTTAAGACAGAAATGTCAGACGTCTGAAAAGTATGTTCATTTCTATTACTTGGTTGAGCAGTAGGCGTATACCAGTGGTGGTGAAAATGGGGGTTGATCAGAGCCATGACATCTTGAATACAGGAGAATAAAGATTACTTAGCCATGCATGAATAATTGTAAATACATCTTCAAGAAGGTAAAACAGCTTCAAGAAGCTGAAACACCTATAACATGATTAAAAGCTCTGAAAAGTCGATTTAGTAGAATATGTCCCCTTAAGGTGAAGATTTCAGCACAAAATCCAAGTTAAAACTGACAATAATTGCCTTAAATATTGGACAATTGCACTTTGTTTTTCTCATTTGGTCCACACTTGAGTGTGTCTCCTGGTTTAACTGCAGTAAGGTGAATGCATGCACCATTAGTCTGACAAAGAATCCAATTATTGAGTTGCGTTAGCCAGCAGAGCTAGTTCTGCTCACAGGTCTGGACTGATCTTTGTCCTTGTCAACAGTTTGGAAAGTACATTGGACGTGATTGGATGAAGAGACATTTAGTGTCCATGCAGAAGTGCTTTAGGCCATTACAGCAAAACTATTTTATTTGGACCAACATGTTCTGTGAGGATTTATTTTGAACATTTGAATTTAAAACTTGCACATTCGTAATTTCTGCTTGGTCTGCCATTTTCCATCATTACTAAAACTCCAAAGCAAAGAAAAACTCCAAGTAGTATTTTCATCATATTTTTACTCCAGTTAGAATGACCATTACTTTTGAAGACATCATAATCTCATGGGCACGTTTTGTCTAATTAAACCTAATAGTAACAAGTTTTCTTGCATGTCTAACTTGAATCCATGTTTTTCAAGGTGTTTTTGATTACCATATTTCCCGGACTATAAGTCACTCCAGAATGAAAGTCACACCAGCCAAAAAATGCATAATGAAGAGAGACCAGAAACCAACATTTTATCTTGAAAGGCAAGTTATAGAAATAACAATAGAATAGAGAACAACAGGCTGTTAACGTCACATATGAACAGTTCTTCAGATAACTAGAACATAAACAACAGAAAAAGTTTACTAAATTCACTCCAAATCACTAAATCTATCAAGTTCTTCATCCTCGGTGTCACTTCTGGGCAACTCTGTGGAGGTAAACGGAGCACTGCTTCCTCTTCTGTGTAGCTGTCATCAGACTCAGCATCAGTTCCAGTTAGAATTATTCCGGCCTTTCTGAATCCCGACAGGATGGTTTCGGTGTCACTGAAGTCCATTCTTTGTTGATCCATCAATTGACTTCCAGGAAAGTTGCATGGTGCATCCTCCCGGTGTCACAAGCTCACTCCAAACTTTCTTTCTGCTGCTCGATTACTGTTTTCGGCTGCATATTTCACTACTTGCAGCTTGTAATCTGCAAAATATGATTTTCTTTTTGGGGACATTTGTGTTCAGTCTTCATAAGTTTGTTTAAATGGTAAAATTTCAGAGGTACAGAAGTAATGCTGTGATCGACTACCATGACACTAGACAGAACAGAGGCTCTTTCAGGACACATGAGCAGTAGCGTGAAGTGACAGTGGTACAGGAGTAATCGGAGCAGCACATACTGACACACAAGACTAGAGCCTCTCGTGGCTGTCAGTGTGAAATATTTAATATATAAGTCACACCGAAGTATAAGTCGCAGGACCACCATAAGCATGAGAAAAAGTCTGACATATAATCCAGAAAATATGGTAGTAAAAACCCTGCAATTGAACAAATGCAAGACAAACGTTAAATACTATCGTGGAACAAACCAAGCAAAGCAATAACATCTTCTGGAGACAAAAAAGTACATAGCCTATGTTTAATTTTCATCTAGCTCATTTATCCTCAATTTGATTTTTGAATATGTAAAATCTGGCTTTGAATCTTGAGTAAAAATAAAATATTGTGATTTTATTATCTCATTTTTAGTAACACTTCAAAATATTAATTTACAGTTCACTGACAACTCGGAGCCTATCCGACTCACCTCCAACCATTTTATCCACTCCATCCACAGCACGTAGTTTAACACAACATGGAATTTCACACTTAGATCTCCGTTCTCCTCCACTCTATTCCACCTCCCTGGGGCCACCTCTATCCCAGCACCCCTCCACCCCTCCTCCCTGGGCCTTATCTTTCATACTGCTGGAGAAAAACCTACTGATGCGGCAACCTAGAAGCCATTGCCGAATCTTCTTACAGTCATAAATACTGCCAGCTGAGATAGGCCCTGACCAGTGCTGTGGTCAGCGAGCCTTGGCCGGCCTTCCCACCCCATCCACCGATTCCTGCCGTGGTTAAATACACCATTAAGATCAGGCGGAGTGACAAGGCGGACCCCGGGACTCTGCGCAAAATAAGGGATAACTGGTGAGTACAAAGAGTGAGCTCGAAAAGTGAGCAGTGAGAAGAAAACGCGTGCTGTGAAGTTGAAGAGATGTTGAATTAAACAAGTAACATCATCCACTTTCTTTTTCTTTTTTGCCTTGTAAGCTAAATTTGACATGACAGTAAACAGTGTGAAATGGGGTACGACAGCAGGGAGATACATTCGGCTCTAAACTGCATTTGCATTCATATTCATATTGTATATCATATTTTACAACTCAAAGGAACACTATTAACTTTTCTGGCGGAGGGTTTGATAGCTTCTTGACTCCATGAAGAGTTGTTTTGCCTGGAATGTGCAACAGTGGCCGCGTTTACATGATTTTTATTTTTTTTATTCTGAATTCATTGTTCTGAATTAAATAGTTCTGAATTGAAATATTCTCCTTCGAGTTTACATGGGCATAATTCCAAATTGAGACTTATATGGAAAAGACATTGAATTGTCTTTATTTAATTCTGTTGAACGTCTGGGGATCGGGAAGGGTTCTGATCGGACAGAAACATGAACGTATTTACGTTGACCGGAAGAAAATACACACTTCAGCTGCTACCGGCTTTTTTGTCATCTCGATTTGTCGTTACGCCACGGACACAAACATGATTCAAACTTTTTCTGCAGTTGTTCCGATGATAATGAAACAGCAGCTCGAGAATTCTCTTTAAGTTTATCAGCTTAGGAGGAGAAGAGAAGAGTGTCGGAGAAACTGAAAAAACGGTCGCCCACTTGCAAATCCAAAGAGCTGTGGATGAAAGTCCGAAGCGACGACTGGCGTAGCTGGATCGTCTGGATTGTGCATGGGATCGCGTCAGAAGGGCGACCCAACGAGAATGTGGTGCACGACCGGAATAATTTTTATGAAAAATAATTGTTTACACCAGGGGTGTCAAACTCATTTTGGTCCAGGGGCCATATCCAACCTACTTTGATCCCAAAGGGGCCGGATCAGAAAACTCATGATATATAAACCCCAAAAATAACAATACGTTCAAATATTTGTGTAGAGAAACGCAAATCTATTCGAGAAATCTTTTTTTTTATTGATGAACTCTTTCTTTTACAAAATATTATTATATTATGAACAACCTGAAACTTTAAGAGAAATGCAATTTCAACACAATGTTTTAACATGAACTTGTGTGCAAATAGGAATAAGTCAATTTTTCTTGGAAAATCCTGCACTCGGCTCCACTTTTCTCATGTTGGACATTTTGCTTGATGAGGGTGTCACGGTCAACAGTCAAAACGATCGTCCTTTAAGAGCGTTTGGAAAGAGACAAGTCTTCATTTGTGCTGCTCTGGTGGGAGGGGCCACGTACAGAGATGCCGGAGACGCTGCTGTGATAAACACCACAGAAAATTAACAAGATTTTAATAGAAAATATAATTAAAATATTTTAGTAGAAAATCAGCCGAGGGCCAGATTAAAGGTCTTGGAGGGCCGGATCTGGCCCCCGGGCCGCATGTTTGACACCTGTGGTTTACATGATCAAGGAATAAATTTGTCTTCAAAATAGGAATAAACCACACACTAACTTTGGAATTAAGTTTAATTTCGAATAATCATTATCATCATTTTATTAGGAGTTAAGTGTTAAGCGGAATTCATTTTTATTCAGAATTAAATTATTTAAATAAGGAATTAAAGCTCTCATGTAAACATGGTGAGTATGGCATCAAAGTTGTCTAACTCCATGGAGAGAGACACCCATGTCACCAGCATGGAGAATCATGCCCGTACATGGTAAAATTGCATGTTTTTCAATTGGTGCCCCATAGGAGTTAACGTTTCTCACTGGGATGTGATGATGTCCAAATCCCTCGGTACAACATCTCATTTGATATAACAGAATTATGAATATGCTATTTTAACCTTTAAAAATTCCTTGACAAGACTTTGGTTCTGTCATAATCCAAAGAACTAAGATTTAAAAGTGTGTAATAACATGTATATCTTTATGTAGTCTGTAGTCTGAAATATCACAATATTTTGTTCTTTGTTACATCGCTAATCTCTCAGCACCATCCTGGAATAGCAGAGGATGTTTATTTTATTTTTCTCAAGCATTCTCATTCTTTCACTTAACATTTGAAAGCTTGTTTTTAGTGTCTGAAGCCTTCTGCTGGAAACAGTCACCAGCAAAACCTTTTGAAAAACAAATTACCATCTTGAAAACTGTTAACACTAACAGAGAGGAGAAATTAAGCACTGAAATAATCATGTAGTACAAAAGCCCAGGTAGGTTCCATAATAGTTCATGGGCTTATACTGTTCAAGGAAAGGTTCATTTCTGTCCTGTTACTTTTTAATATTGATTCCTGTTCAAATTAGTTATTTAGTTTCGATGCTCGTTTCAGAATCAATTAATATCTGTTTTTTGATCAATTTTGACATCTCTAGTCTGCAGTGATCAGCCTAAATCATAAAATAAATGCACCAAAAAGATTCTTAAAGTACAAAGCTATCTGTCAAAAAGGAGGACAAACGAAATATTACACCACACTTGAAATCTTAAAAAGTCACTTCACCATAATAATACTCTTTTGTTGCCATGCCTGAAAAGCACAAACCCTCCAAAGTATTCTCATTCCGTCCTTATCGTCGGTTGTCGTGCAGTTGTTATTCCACTCTGCACTTGTGTTTACTCGGAGTGATAGAAGAATAAAAAGAATAAGGAGACAGAGTAACACGTCAGTTCACAGTGCCCCAGTGACAAACAAATGTACGCCACCGAAACACCCAAATTCGCTGACGCTATCTGGCTCTTGGTGCGATAAGCCCGGCAAAGCAGACGGCGGATGAGTGATGTGCTTATCCGTTATAGCTCCATGGCAACGCTGGTGCTTTCCGAAGACGTCAAAACACTTACTCAAAACATCTGTGGATCTGCTGGCTCAGTTTGATGTACCCTGCGTTTTCAAATACAGATCGTTTTCATACTATTTCGAGAGGACAAAAATATCCAACAATTGCAGAGCGGGTATCACACTTCTATGAGATATTAACTGCTAACACATTATATTTAGATCTTCATGTTGCATTTTATTGTTTTGAAAATAATATTGTTGACAAGGTTAACATGTTTAGTAAGTTTCGTTTTTTGACGTCCCTGCTCTCCACCTTAAGTCATTCCGCGTTCAGAGAGCTATCACAACACAATCAGCATTTCGCTAATGAAACAACTGCACAGTGCATCAGGTGTGTGAAGTTGGAGCGTATTGTTTTGTATATTTTATGGAAAATTGTCACGCAGGATGCAGGGTGATGCTTATGGGATGAGTCGCAGATGGGATAATTCTGCTAACCGTAAGAAGGGCTTGAATAGGGCCCGGAACGATTGCTAAATTATTCAAACATATATGGATGACTTATAAAACCACTTCAGGCATGATAGAAAGCTCCAAAAAGCTGAATTTGAATAATACCCACTCTTCAAAAATGTAAAAACCTGCTTCAGAAGTGCTTCTCCCGCTCACTTAATCTCTTCTCTCCGTATGTTTACCTGCACGTCAATAATCTGATCATTATCTGATTTCTGGATTTATCGGATTATTGAAATGTCATGTAAACAGTTACGTCTGATGTGAGTGATGTGATTTCTTTAAGGCTGTTCACATATGCAAAAAATTGTGCAGAAAGGAAAACAAATGTGGCTAAGGCCAAAATTCAATACAAAAAAAAAAAGAATTTATTATTTTAAAGTTCTTTGGCCTTTGTCTTCCAAATCCAACAGTTACTCTAAAACTCCAGTTATTAAGTGGTGACCAACTTTCTCTTGGGCATTAGGGGTGTGCAAAATTATTAAATATCAATATCTTGGGCTGCTGTAGTGATATATCAAGAGCTAAGAGTATTTTTTGGTATATTTTTTACTAAATTATTTTGTTACAGAGCTACAGTTTTGTTGTTTGTTCAGAGGAAGGAAACTTGTTTATGTGACAAATTTGATATTTTCACTGTTCTGAGCATTAAAATGTTTGTGTTTCAAATGAACTTTGCACAAGAAGTGGTTTAACAAAGACTTTTAGTATCACAGCCATGATATAGCCATTTTTTTAAAATATCGAATTGATTTGAAATATATCGTATCGAATAGAAAGGTTACTGTATCGAGGTATATATTGTATCGACAGCTTCTTAATGATACCAAGCTTTATTGGGCATGTTAATCAGAACTAAATCTGGTTGTCCTTGTTATCTGTTTTTAACTTACCCTTTAAATGTATCCACTCTGATGCTGAGCCATAACAGAGAGACAGCTGGGATGGTCACAGGCATTTGTTCCACATGGATCTCATCTGATGTCTCTGATTGAATAGAATTGTGTGTCCCTGGCAATTGCTTCCTATGAGTCAACCAATAATGGCTTTTAGAATGTGGACACAATATCAATCAGTCTATACTTTCTCACAGATGGCTGCTTTTATAATATACTGTAACAAAGAGACAACACTCATGTACAAGATGATTTTTTTTCCATGTATTTGAGCAAAAATTTGTCTTGCACCAGCACAGATACAGTATAGGCGAGTTTCAGCTGACGTCATTGTTATTAAAAGCCCGCGTTGCATGCTGGGAAATATTTTGGTCGGAGGCAAGAAACACAATAGCGTCAAACACAGTGCGTAACCTTGTGTATTTATCCCCATTAATGGTAAATTCCTGCTGCATTATCGGATGCACAAATAGAAGCACGGAAGAAGGAAAATGTCTTTTTCGTATTCCGAGTGAAAAGAACCGCTAACGGCAAATTAAACGGCTTTCAAACATTCGTAGAGCAAACGTAGAAGATCCTAGCAAACCGTGGACTCCAACAAGTTCAACAACGCATCGAGACTCTTGGAGGCTTTCATCTTTTCTGCTGTGAATGGCCCAGGAGTTTCCACCAAGTCATTGTGGATATCGCCGAAGTGAATATTTAGCCAGGTAGTTGGCGATTCTGACCAGAAATTTGGTGTGGTCCACATTTTGTAGGGGTTGAAAAGGGTGACTTGGCGTCCGTCGATGCTTATGACCAATTTCTGGTCAAATCGTCTTCGGTCCTCTGCTGTTAGAGTGGATAAATAACCGGGATCAATACCCTTTATGTGCTTTCTCGCTCCGTCCGTCATGTTGAATTAGTGTTTCTTGCCGCCGACCAAAATAATTCCCAGTATGCAACGCGCGCTTTTGTCAACAATGAAACTCGCCTATATAGCATGGATCTCCAACCTTTTTCCTCTGGTGAGCTACCTCCCCACTACCTTTTACCAAATGAAAATTCCAGGGAGCTGCTCATGTTAGCGGTCGCAAGAGTAAATATAAGAGTCTAAGATTTGTACAATTAGATACCTATAAAATATAAACCATTAGCCATTTATCAGTGCACAGTAGGGATGGGCATGATTAGTCGACTAATAGATAATAGATCATTAAGAATTTCGTCGATTACATTCATTTCTAATCGACAAACCGAATGTAGGTTTCTGTGCGTAGAGACAAAGCTGTGTCTGACTGGAGTTGCGGCCCCAGTCCCATGTTTCGGCTCTGACACCTCCTTGCAGATCACTGTACCACTCAGTGAGAGAGTTTACATGCACATCTGTATCCCGGTTTCGACATGGTGCATGTAAACGCAGTATCCTGGTTACTGCAACATAAAGAGCTGCACTAAACCTGCACACGTCTGATCTTTGAAAACATGAACCATCTCCAACGCGACACACACACACAGAACTGACTCACCATCATCATCAACATCCCTCTGTCACAGAAAGAACACTCATATTCCACTGAGTCATGTCCTTTAGACCGACAGAAGCTGAAAAGCATCAGCGTAAGAGATTTTTTTTTTCCTCTGCTTAGTTTATGCAAATTAGCCATGTTGTTTTAAGTTTTGTTTCTGTGAGACTTGCTTCATCAAACACATTATAATGTAAAACGGGCTGATGTGGCTCTACAGTGGTTATGGTTTATATGTTGTAAAGTTGAGTTTATTTATGCAGATTCGTAATAGTAATAATATAATGATGATAATGAATATAAAATAAAATAAAAACATTAATGATTCATCGAAAAGCAATCGTTAATTCTCCCGACGACGTAATAAAATTTCATCGAATGCCCATCCCTAGTGCACAGTGTTAAGCATCAAAATGACACATTTACAATGGTAATAGGCATCTAATTCATATATTTTTTTCTTTTTAAGCACAATTTATATAATTCATAAATCCTTTGGTGAGCTACTTAAAGGGGGGTTGGAGAGCTACTGGTAACTCTCGAGTTACAGATTGAAAACCCCTGGTATATAGTGTAAGCAGATCTTCAGGTAAAAAAAAAGTCTGTAGTGAATCCAGTTATTGTTTTATTGTCCGATAATCAGGAGGTGCACTGTGAGCATGCTAATCATTGCTACCATCACCATAACCTTCATTCTAGTCTGTGAAAGTTATGAAAAACGCTTATAAACTCATCGTAAAGGAATAATTAGGATGTTCAGAATGCATAAAGTAAGTGAAGAATAACTATGGATCACTGCAAACTGTTTAAAATGAACTAGTTCTGTTTTTCGCATTTTTAAGACAGTAAAAAAAAAATTGAGCGGGTTTAAGTGCACCATTTTGCAACATACATTTAACCTATAAATGAAGCCTATCAATTTTGCTATAGAATCTAAATCGTCTAGGAATATCCAAGTGATTTTAGTGATTTTCGCCTGCAGTTAAGAGGTCTGGACGTGTCAATAAATGGGAGTGGATAGCGCTGGGCTAGTGTTAACAAAAGAATACTGTTCAGTGCCGCTCAATAGGCTTTATCTTAGAGCAGATAATCAGCTGTAATAATTCACAATAATTGAACACAATGAAACTGGTGTTAAAATGCAAATGTTGTCCAGAACAAGCTTAAGATTCGTGGTTTGGAAAAGTATACAGAAAATACATTGATTTCTTACAACAACATAATTGAGCATTTGTTGTGCTCCACTGCCTGCACATAATGATCACAAGGCAGTGTATTAGAAAGAATGGTGATGTGCTCCAGCCCAGAACAGACAAATGCATTATGGGTAGAAAATAAACTGGTTTGGGTACCGGTGATTTGTGACAGTAATAACACTGGAACAAATTGGATGTCATATGCACAAATGGAAGCCCTCTGCGAACAGCTCACTATATGGCAATGATCACCGCCATTTTTCTTTGACTCTTTTCTTTATAATAGCAACCAACCTCATTACGAAGAAGTTTAGATTTAGGCCTATAGAAAATGTGGTTTAGAACTAACTGTGCTATTGCAGATGGTAATTTGGCACCGCGCACTACAGAGGATAGACTTTTATGCTCAGTGGACCAGATACGGTTTAAGACTCAACTTTTAATTTTAATCTCCACACTGATATTTGGTTTTGGCCAGCCTGAATATGCATAAAACTTTCTCTGAACACTTTACTATAAAAAAGACACTGTACAAAATAAGACTACACAGCACCCTTAAAGAATTGTGGTAAAAAAGGCTGTGGTTTATCGGTTTCTCTGGATTCTAAACAATCACTATCAGCATTGGCCAAATTCTACCCATATTGGTCAATTTCTAACATTTACTTTTACAGTGCAGGACTCGGGGACCCATCTCCAGACCTTAGGCTACGGTTGGTCATGACTACCTTAGCTGCAGTATTTTACCTATTGGGTCTGTTTTGGACCCAGAGAAAACTCACCCAGACATTGAGAGAACCCTCCTAGTACTTTTTTTCTGCATGCTACTTGTTTTTGCTTGAACTCCCATGCAGGTGTAGTTTTGTGCAGTGCAGTCTGGCTGCAGGAAAAGTTTTAAGTCGGCCAAGAATTATTTTAGTTTGGTGACGCCACAGGGCTAAGGAGAGTGCATTTTTACACTTTCTGACTGGTCGAGATAGGGACAAAATTCTCTACCTGGTTGAATTCACACTCTAGCTCCATCATTTTAACAACAAACCATCTAAATATCAAATCAAATCTGTGGAGAGGCAAGTCCGCTCATGGTTACGGAAGTTAAAATTTATCAGCACCATCATGGAATAACATAATAATGCCCCCTGCTGGCAACAGTGAGAAGTGAAACCATTTTAAATGACAAATTAGTAGCATGGAAATTGTCAACATGACTGTTATGACCCAGTCACTGAAGTAACAAAAAACAAGGTGGATAATGATATAAATTAAGTAATAATTTAATGAATCGAGATGTAACAGGCAAAATAACAAAAGTGGTCTAAAATATATACAAAAAATAATCTGAACTAAGAAACAAGATTAACTCATAACAAGTTTTGTGTCAAAAAACTGGACACATAGGTCTATACTAAAACAAGTGACTAAACTAAGCAACACTTAAAACAAAACTGAATTATGAGTGTCCCAAAATAAAGTCACATAAACCCACAAACAGAATTGAGTGACATAAAAAAGGACATAAAACACTCACAAAACCGTCCCACACACAGTGTCAGACACTAAGGAACTGACATAAAAGAGACACAGAAAACACATAAAATGACAGACTGGTCACAAAGGCCAGCAGCCCTGAACAGGTGTCCCCGATGTGTTTAAAAGTAGGGGGAGGTGGCTGCAGGTGAGGTGGGATTGGTCCAGTGTAGACAAGCCCCACCAATCAAAGACCAAAATCCAACAACCAACCAAGACCAGGCAGGAGAACGGTCCAATCAGCTGCAAGGACTCCCACAGCAGGAATTAGTCGGGACAGAAAAAGAAATTAACGCGAAATTTATATGATGACGAACTGAACAGAAGACGCAAAAGTGGCATTGCATCTTCACTTTTTATTCTGTGTTTAGACAAGCGTTTTTGGGAGGAAATCTGCGTGTGTGGAATTCCATTGGGTATGTATGCCATCCGACATGTTTGTTTCTGTGAACTGTATGCGTATGATGTAAACGCGTATGTGACGTGAGCAGATCTGACCAAAGTTTTGCGTCTTGGGCAGTGTAGACGGAAACGCTACGGTGGCGCGTATTCAACTTTTCCACTCTGCAGGGTGGTTTCAGATTTTTGCGTTTTTAAGCCCCAAAAACGACCGTCTACACAAAAGGCACTTGCGATAAAATATTTTGTCCTTTTTAGCCACAAGCATTCTCATGTAAACAGGCCCTAAAACACACACAAAGCAAGGTAGAAAACTGAAGACCTAGGATCGTAACAATGACACAAAAAGATTCTTTGTAGAGGAGAAATTAAGCTTTGGGAAAGTCAAATTTAATCAATATAGAGAAGGTATACAGACTTTATAAACATTTTAAAAAAAGTAAGAGCATGTTTTTAGAGAGTTGAAACTGAATATATATTTTCAGTTGATCCAAACAAAAAAAGAAAGAAAGAAAAATGCCTAAAAATGATACTGGTAGACTCTGAACCACAGAAATGAAGATTTGAATTGAAGACGATGAGCGTGCACCTTGCATGTTCACAGTGCGGGTCCCGTGGGTGTCCGATGATGTCACGTGAGTCCGAGGCCGACCCACCGCTGAACCTCGGGGCCTATAGGATTACAGAAGAGGTGGAAAGACGCACACGCCGACTGAACTGGCCTGTGAATAATAAATGTCGTGGAACTAATGATGGCGGTTTGGTTGTTCGCGCAGGTCACACAAGAGTAGAACGGTGGAGTGGACACAGGGAGGAGGAGGAGAGCTGTCGCCGTGTGTTTTACAGGCTTACGGGGGTAATTAAAGGGAGAGCTTTACGGTGTCGGAGGGGCAGTTAAATGTCCCAGCGGCAGCATGTCAGGGCAAACATGGCACAAATCTGTCAAAGAGACGAATGGAGGCTGATAACACGCAGAAGGCTGAATAAGATGTTAAAACAACAATGGGGGTTTTAATTAAAGGGTCTGTAAGGTTGGACAATTTACTTACGCACAGATATCTAATATTTATATTTAAGTACAGCATTTTACTACTTTTACTTTGTTCCAATACTGATTAAAAGGGGACAGACTTACAATTATAACTGTGTTCTCTCATAATTATCTTATTCAAAGTTGCATTTCAATTGATTCATGCTTGTATTGTCCAGTAGTTGAGGTTTGAGTGCTCAGAAAATTACCATTTTCACCTACCCCTTATCTCTACCTACTTCTCTGTTCTTACTTGTGACTATTTAAAGAATTCAGGCTCAAGGTTATAGAGATAGCATTCAAAACTGTCAGCAAGCCATTTTCCAATAATAAAAACGATGCTGCTGCTCGCTCTGGTGAAATTTCACTATCGGTTCTGTCAAAAAAGTCAAAAAAAGACCCGAGGAACAGCCCAATAAGCTGCTGGGTCTCTTCTGCTAAAACGTTTATCACACTACAGGGTTAGAACAGTATCAGCATCCAAGTCTCCGTCACTTTATATTTGTCCAAGTGAAAATTTGTGTAACAACGCAATTCCACTCTCAATAGAAATATCTGAAGACTTAATTTCAGAGAACAAAATATGTTTGTTTATTTGTTTATTGTCCAAATTGGACAGATAATAACGGAAAAGTAAAATACAAAAGAAAATTTGGCATCTTAAATATTGATTTCTGTATTGATCCATCCACAACTTCACACAGACTAGGAAATACTTCCATTTTCTTATTTTCTTACAGTTTCTTTCAATTAAAGAAGGCCATTAAGGTGATTAATATTATAAACATTAAATGACATCCATAAATAAGCCTAATTGAATAAATATAAATGTTTCTATTAATGCTGTTATAATTAAATCCACCAACATAAATCATCGTGTAATTATAGCATAACATATTAGTTTAATTTTGTGATCTTTTGTGTCATCATAATTCAATCAACTTTCTGTCCTGTTAATCTGCAACTGTAGCCACTTTTGGTCAATAAAAAATATAGTATTTTATTTATTTTAGTCATTGATTAAAAGTCTACTTTTCTGGTGCCAACTTGTCTCAATTTAGATGTGGTTGCTTGGAATGTTCCACAGTATGGCATTATGTGTATTAATTAAAGGGTATTTATTGCTCAAAAATACCTTGAAAAACAATAAGCGGATGTTGAGTCTCCACAGATGAAGTCATGAATAATGAATTACCTTTTATATACTTTTCAGCAAAAATACAACATTAATAAAAAGTCTGACGAAATATTTCAGTCGACAAAATGAAAACTGTGTACAAGGACATATGGACTGCTAATGGCCAAACTTCATCCTTCCTTTTTTATTTTGTACGAGTATTCAACACTGTCGGTAAAGGTGCCCTATCAGTAAAGGTAATTCTCTCCCAGGAGTCTAGACCTGGGCCGAGTGAATGCTTCCGACCACAGTGTTAGTGTTTCTGTGTTGTGGTCGGGGTCACATGGAAAGGGCAGCTCGCCTCGTAAATTATTGATCCGGTCATCAGTCTTCGGCTTTGGATGGACGGGCCCAAGCAGTGAGTAACAGTCCACCGCAGAGCATTATGGACCCAGACTGACCGCTGAGATACAAAAGAAAAGCAAAACATATGACTTCAGAAATGTCAAATGATCAAGGTTCTTCTAGTTTGGAGGTAGATGCTCTACATTTACCCTCCAGTTAGGGCTGGGTGATTTTGACGAAAAACAAATGAAGCTCACAGTTTGATTTTGATACTTAATGTTTTTCCACATTTTCTACTAAGCATTTTCTGCAAAAGATGGATAATTAATAATAATAATAATGCATGTTTTTTTATATAGCGCTATGTATGGAAATACACTTTACACTTTACAATTTCGTGCATTATTCATTCACTCAACATTTGGTGGTGCTAAGCTACAATTGTAGCTGCCCTTGGGCAGACTGGTAGAAGTGAGGCTGCCAGTCTGTGCCATTATCCCCTCTGACCACCACCAGCACTCACACCACATCACTTTAAAAGGAGGGTCAAGTGTCTTGCCTAAGGAAACAATGGCAGTTTTAGCCTGATTTTCCCTGCAGTCTCCCATCCAAGTACTAACCAGGTCCAGCCCTGCTTAGCTTTTGAGATCTGATGAGATCAGGCTTTTACAAGGAGGTTTAGCTACAACCTGTTTGTTCTATTTAAGTTATAATGCACTAAATAGTAAGAAGCTTCTTTTGGTTAAAGCAACAACAACAGCTCGCAAAAGGATTTCTGAATTGTACATATTGTGCTGAATGATTCAGATTTGATTAACTAAATGTATCATTTTGATGCCTAACTGTGCGCACTAATAAATGGATAAAGATTTATATTTTATAGGTATCTAACTGTTCCCCATCTAAGACTATGCTCCTATGCTCATACGCTCTGCTCAATTTCTTGTGACTGCTAAAATTAGTTGCTCTTTGGCATTTTCTTTTTGTAAAGGTAGCTCACCGGAACAAAAAGGAGACCCCTGACCTAAACACTGTATAAAAGCTAAAAGCATCTAAAGCATGTGATGATACTATAATATTGTATTGAGAAGTGACCATACTTGAACTCATGGCCACTGGAGAAAAATGACTGTCTACAGCTCTAGAGGTAAACAAGCACTGGGTTTCAGGGGGGGGGAAACCCAGTCACAGGACAGTCCAATTTGTGATTCATATTTGAAATAAAATGGACAAAAATAAACATGCTGATGATATATATTCAGTGGTACAAATATTCAGTGGTTTCAAAAGTAAAAAATTACTATTACTAGCGGTCGGTCACTAGTCCCTGCCCGTAGATATATTTAAACGGTCAGAAGGCAGATTAGGACAAACTGGGAGCAGGAAATCTGTTCTTTGTTCTTCCGTCTGTGTGACAGTGGTTACATAAGCCGGGGCCTTCCTTACATAAGCATCATTAGTCAGCGCTAAATTTCAAACTGCTAAAATGCATTAGAAAAAAAAACCTCTAAGGGTCACGGCGGCTGCCTAATTCCAAAATCTAAGTACTTTTGTCTTTGTAGTATCAGTGGTACTAATCCCCGGGACAATCCTAGTACAGACGGAGCCGGGCAAAGCTGAGTATGAGACTGGAAGCATTTCATTTCAATTTTAATTTACTACAATGTATTTATTTAAATGTATTGTTATTGTTATTATTTATTTGATTACTTTTTTTCCCCAGTTCTCTCCACAATCATCACAGAAAACTAAACACACACTGGGCACACACACATTAACAGTCAAGTCCAGAGATATCAACATGTTCAAATCAAAATACAGTAGCGTGGCGCGGTTTTTGATTTTGTAGTTTGGTTGTGGTCTCTTCGTTCCTCCGTAGAGTCCAGTCTGAGCACATGTCCCTACACATCTGTGGCGGTCAGTCGGATGAGCTGCCAAGGCTTACAAGTGACCAGCTGGTGCCCCGATCATTATACGGCCGGAGCTGCGCGTGGGCCAATCCTATTCACTTTGTGTCCAAGGCAAATTAGTTTCAGTTACAATAAAAGATCAGTTTTTCATATGGGCTACACTAATATTTCTTGTTAACACTTCACTAACTAGACTTTTATCAGCCTTAATAGAGCATGAGCAACGACATAATGCACAATGAACAATGAATTTTATCGAGCAATCAATATCGAGCTGATTTAAATGCATCGGGTATAGGCTTTAAAGAAGCAGTGTAACTTTTTTGGTTGGGGTCTATCACCTGCTTGTTTCTATGGATATGTCATTGCTCTGTCTGGAATGTTCCACAGTATGACATTAAGGCTACATTTACACATAGCCGGGTATGTTGAGAAAACAAATATTTCCCTCCCTCGGTTTTCCAAAATAACATTGTGCACTTAGCATCGTTTTCAAAAAAGATTTCATTTACAGAAACCCACATAAATACGCCATTGAACTACACCAAGCCTCTGGGCGGGACCTGGATTAGATTCAAACCTGTAGCATTTATTTCATTACAGTTCTAAGTATTACTCAAAATTACCCTGAAAATCTTGCATTATTGATCGGGCTCGCCTCTCCACAGATCTGTTAAAGAAGTGGAAACACTGCTGACCTCCGAGCCTCATTCGTCTTTGGTCATGGATATGAAACATCAGCTATTTGTGCTGATCAGAAGAAATGTGACTACTGCTCTGAATGCTCCACAATCATCATCAGAGCAAAAGGGAAACATTGGTCACACTTTTGGCACGTCAGCCCCTAAAACTCTGTTTATCTCACTTTACACACAAACGCAAAACTGTTGTTTTTTACTTACCTGTCTAAGGACTACAGATGGAAATTAGCATCTTTGCTCAAATCTGGCATATTTACACTGCAGTGTTGTAGATGCTCATTAATATGCACTGTGCCTATTAAATAAATAAATAAATAAATAAATAATAAAATTGTTTTCCAGAATTTCCACTCTAGCTGGAGTTTTTACAAAGATTTTTTTCAGAGGTGAAGTTGCTGTTTGTGTGTAAAAGATGGATACAAATGAAGGGAAATGTGTTTTGTTTTTAAAAAATACCCGGGTAACATGTAAACAGGACCTAAACAGATTACCTCACATTTATTCAATTACTGGTGGTTTTATAGCTCAAAAATACCTAGAAAACTGACATTCTGACTGCGAGCTGGGTCGCCTCTCCACAGATCTGACCTGTAACTTGGTCTGGTTTGGTCTCCATGAAGATAGAAAGGTTTAATGCCATACTGTGAAACATTCCAGACAAAGCAATAACATCTCCCTGAAGAAAAGCATCTGACGGACCCTCCACCAGAAAATTTAGACAACGAACATTTAAATCTTGAAACAAAAAGATAACTGCACCAAACAAGACTGCACAGCTCTATTAAAGGTTTGTGGTAAAAAAAAAAAAAAAAAAGGGGCTGTGGGTTTGCTTGACCAGCCAGTCCTTTATACAATGTGTTTGAATCCAGAAGGGACCGTGACTGGAACTGGACCTGGACAATAGAGGGTGAAAATCCTCTGTCCTAATTTGAGACGATCCAGCCACAGCTGCTAATTTGTATCACCTGCCTCTCAAATGCAGAACACATCTCCTCTCCAAACAAAAAAAACAAACAATACAAAACATATCACTTCTTTAACCTGACATATGTAATAGTTTGGTGCTTCTATTGTTGATACTGTAAAAATACGCAATGTTTTTCAATCCTCCTTGATTTTTATTTATTTTTTTGCCTTTTTAACGTGTGAATCAGCATATTTGTTTTTGACGGAGCAAGTGTTTCCTTGATTGGTTAATTCACCTGGTCATTAGTTTCTCTGGATGCTAAACAATCAATATCGCCATCAGCCACTAAAAAATCTATATTGGTCGATTTCTAATTTGCTCATTATGAATTAAGTCTTCATTATGAATTAAGTCTATTCGTGCTTTATTAAGGCTAATTAAGATGGATATATTACCAAGTTTAGCATAAATATCCACATGATTTGTTACAATACACTGTAATAGGAATTAAACTCAAATAGAAGTCAGATCTGCGGAGAAACGAGCCCACTCACAGTAAGAGGTAAGCACGTTTTTCTAGATATTTTAAGGGAATTAAAACGACCGTGTTTTCCGGGCTATTAGACGCGCTCTTAAGCCTCCGACCCCATCAAAAAACGACCGCGTGTCCCACAATCCAGAGCGCCCTATACACGAATCCACTCGAGTGTCCCAGCACGACTTCAGTAAACTACAAAGCCGCACCACCCGCAGCGCACGCAAACACGCACGGAGCAGACAGCGACCGCACAGCGAAAAACACCCACAGACACACTCATCATTCTACGCAGATGAAAAACGGAGGAATGACCCGAAAAAGCGAGTGCAATGTGCCACTTCTAGACACAACTGAACAACTGAGTCACTGCGAACACGCCGACAATCCAGCGGTCCCAGACAGCACCCTCCCTACACGCCACAACTGAACAAAGCCCAGAGTCACCGTGAACGCGCTAAACAAAGTCCCACTGACTCATCGAACTGTTGTGTTTCGTTTAAAGTCCGGTGCGGTTTATTTGTGAAAAAAGTTCGAAAAAAGACCATTTAATGACATGCGTTTTATAATCCAGAGCGCCTAATAGCCCTTAAAATACGGTAAATGTAAGAAGAGGATGATAGATGAGCTTAATGCCATACACTGGAACATTACAAGCAAAGCATTAACATTCCCGTGAAGACAAACATGTAGTGGACCCTTTGCCACAAAATTACATTCCGGAAGTTTTGTGATCACTTACGTGGCCGTTTCAACAAATTTCTGATATAGCCTCTGAAATTTGGGAAGAAAATAAATAAATAAAAATGAATATTGCTTTTAGTCAATATCACCTGCCCCTGTCACTACTCGATGTCCGAAAATCGATTTTCTGATGTCACCTTTAACCCTTGACCATTAAATTTTAATCACCGCTCCCACAACCGCATGAAGTGAAGTGGCAGATGGACGAGACGCAGGCGCTCCCCCTTTACGTCAGATTTACAATAGTGTGACAGGGAGGAGGGCACGACGTTCACCTCTCACCTCCACTCACACTTCCATCTGTGCAAACACAATAGTGAGTACTTATTAAGACATCATACTCTATTTAAATGTCATGTATTACAACTGTCAGCTTTCGGCTCTTTCACGGTTCAAGACTCCATTGGTTCGCTGTTACAAGAGGGATTTGTCTGTCATTCCCTATAAGCCCTGCATATTTCAAAAGTAGAAGTAGAAGAATACATTATGCAAAATTTACTTTTATGTGCAGTCTACCAAATTATATTGGTTTTATCTTGTAAAAATACAACTACATTTTCTTTCATTCAAGCAGATATAAAAAATCCAGAGTATTCTTATATAGTTATGTAGGGGTGTGCAAAAATATTGACATATCGATATATCGTATTGTTTAAAGTGATGATACAGTATTGATATCGTGGGCTTCTGTATCAATATATCTGAGTATTTGAGTATATTGACAATTTGTTGGTATATTTTACTAAATTATTTTGCACAGCGTTACAGTTTTGTTGCTTATTTAGGGGAAGGAAACTTGTTTATGCAATAAATTAGTCATTTTCACCTCATTTGATGATTAAAATGTTTGTGTTTCATATGAACTTTGCACAAGAAAAGGTTTAACAAAGACTTTTAGTATCACAGCCACAATTTAGACATTATTTTTTACTGAACCGAATTACTGTATCGAATCGATTTGAAATATATCGAATCAAATGTGCACTGTATCGAGGTATGTATCGTATCGGCAACTTCTTAATGATACCCAGCCTTATAGTTATGATGCTTTACCAGACACATTCTGAACATTTCCACACTACTGTATTTGATATTTTGGGGGTGTTCGACATGTATCTCTATTGGCAGAATGTTCAGCAGTTACTATGGTGATGCAATGCACAAATTGGCAAACACAGACTAAAGAAGTTTGAAAAGTCAAGGAAAAATACAAAATGGATTTACATAACACCTTTTCAGGAGCCTGTGATCGATAGGAACATTCATGGCCCTATTTACGTGTTTGATGTTCAACAAAAGCAACTCTGTCTGGATGGATTTTGTTAAAATAAAGCTCAGATAAAAGTCTTGAGTAGCAGAGTTTCTAACAGTAGTACTTTTAGTTAACTTCACACCCCCAGGGAATGTTGGTAACCTCCCCTAATGAAAAAAAGCATGCCTCAAAGCTAGGGGTTGGACTAGTTCAATATAATGCACAAATTATAAACAAGTTCAGCGTAAACACTGAAAGTAGGAAAGACAGATCTGATTATGTAAAAGTAATTTTGTACAATACTTTTGGTAGCTTTAATCTGCTGCATTAATCAACATTTAAACTGTGCACAATGGGAATTGTTCACTCTGTCTACAAAAACAAATTCCTCTTTTTAGAATTAGAATTTTGCTAGCGCCAATACCGCCTGTAATTAAATAAATGCATTTACAAGTTTAATGATATATTGAGGAAAATTCCGAGCAAAGCAATGAGCTTTTAGCATCAGTATGAATACTGAAGTAACAGGGTTCCCACTCTTTTTCAGTGACAAAATTTTAAAACTTTTCCATGACTTTTTCATGACCTAAATGAAATTTTCCATGACTTTACAGCACCTACATGTGTAGAATTGATCAGACTTTTAGGGCTAAATATGAAATGTTAAACCTTTCCACTCACCTTATGGTTTGGTATTATAGTTTTTAACATTCAAAATACTGTCAGTGTATTTATTGTTGTCTCTTTTAAACAAAAGGTGCATACGTTCGGAAATAATCATAATAGCCAAATTATAACTTAACAGAACACTGTAGTTGAGTGAAGGAGATACTAAAATTCCATGACTTTTCCAGGCCTGGACATTGACATTGTCAATTTCCATGGCTTTCTCATGATTTCCATGACCGTGAAGTAAATATAGACAATGATAGTACTGAAACTAATCTATGACACTGACACAATGACACTAAAGCAGAATTATACCACAAAAACTATAAACAAATTCCAAAATATCATAAAAAAAACAAAAACAAAAAAACATGACCTGCGATAAATAAACAGCAGAACGAAATACTTTAGTACTTAGTTTGCATCTGCAATGAGTCATAAAAATGATTAACTCAACCTTTTACGACTTAAATCTTATCATGTAGCCAAAAAATAACCAAAAATCCCCCAGCAGTGCAAAAAAAAACGTAAACACGACAAATATTGACCCAATAGTCAATATGTCAATATAGTCATTATCGTGAGAGGCCTTTGCAGGACTACGCAGGCAATTTGTAAATGCCTGGTATTGGAAATTATTGATGAATTGGTTTAGAATTTCAATATTTTTAGATCTTTTAAGTTCTTTTTTCGTGAGTTGTACGTGCTGTTGTGAATGTCCTGCACCTCTGTCTTATATTTTTGCTCTTTCTTATTACTTTTACCGAGACATTGTGAGTTACTGTGCCCAAATTATTTCTAAGTCTTGTATGTTGTCTTTTGTTGTGTTTTCAGCCCATTTCTCATCCAAGAATTTCTCCATAAGGACACTCAACATAAAGCCTAATCCATGTGTAAACAGTGTACTTTTAATCTCAGTTATTCTTACCCCAGACAGTCTATTCTTCCATTTTTCAACATACGTGACTTTCCATTCATTTCATTTGCCTCATCCCTGCTCGGTTCACCCCATTAAGCTGCACCAGAGCGTTGGACACATTTGCCCGGCTTTTATGTTCAGCCTTGTTAACGACAAACTAAAACGGAAAATTAATACAAACGAGCGATAGTGACTCCGCATCCATGTAATTGTACTGCTCCCTCACTATAACAGCCCAAAAAGCAATGAGAGGGAAACCAAATTGTACGATACCTAGGTCTATAATATTATTGCGCTTGTTGTTTATTTGGTATCCGCGTTGAACTAAAAACAATTTAGGTAGAGTGGGTTTAATGGTCTAGAATTAATGTTGTGAGTTTGCATTTTACTTCTAATAATGTTTATGGGAGTGCAGTGTAATGACTTGTTTTTGGGAGCTTTTTTTTTTCGCCCACTGCTGGAACTAGTGTGGAATCAATAGAGTATAAAAAGTCTAATTAGCATGTTGCTGTAACCCCTCATTTGTCCAAGAGTGGTCTACGGTAATCCATGGTAGACAGGCTTGCAATGGTAGACAATATTTTAGAAATAGAGACATTTCGGTTGCCGTCCGGGAACCATTTTCTAAAGACACTGGTCTGATGAGCAGCATAAATTCTAGTTTTTCAGAGCAGCGTTTTCAGATTGAAAGTGGCAGAGCAGGCGGCATGGCATCTGAGACGTCTTAATTTCAAAAACAAACTTATTATAACGTTAGTGCAACCACCCGTCTATTTGCAAACAAAAAAATAGACTGAATGAAGCCAGCTTTAAAAGACATTTTGTTGGATGAACCCTACGGAACAAACTGCCAGGGACAATTTTAACAAATCAGAGGAGTTATTAGATGAGAACGATGTGGAAAAAAACTTCCTGTGAATATCCCAGACTGTTATTACTCTGTCGTGGTTCAACCTCAGAGTAAGGGAACGGACAGAGGGACTAAGTGTGTGGTGAAGTTTATTCTGTTCTTCTTCTGTTCTGCTCATGGTTCAATAATCACATCCTTTAAGTTAATACTGAGTACACGATTATAGGGACAGATGTACATTGCTGTCTTTCTCACACAATTTAAGCTAGAGGCCTTTTTACATAAATGTTAAGTTTTTCCAAATCCAAATCCACTTTATTTCTAGAGCACATTTTACAAACAAAGCAGTTTCCAAAGTGCTGCACAGAGATCATAAAATGAAGACAAGAAAAAGGTAAATTGCTAAAATTTGGTCCTAAAACAATAAAACCAATAAAAGCAAATAAAAGCAAAAAACATAACATTGCTCTAAACAAGAAATAAAAGAAATAAAAGAGTACTGAACTTATGCGGTGTTAAAAGCCAGAGAATGTAAGTGGGTCTTAAGACAAGACTTAAAACACTCCACTGTGGGGGCCGTGCGGACGTGGGGGGGGCAGAGCGTTCCAGAGTTTGGGGCCCGGTCACAGAGAAGGTCCTGCCCCCTGCTTTTAAGTCTCATTTTAGGCACCACGAGCTGGAGCTGGCCCTCGGACCTCAGAGAGCACGCAGGGATGTAAATTTGGATGTGGTTCGAGACATATGGTGGGGCCAGTCCATTCAAAGCTTTAAAAACAAACAATAAAATCTTAAAATCAACTCTTAAATGAATTGGAAGGCAGTGCAACGCCGCTAAAATCTGGGTAATGTGCTCACGTTTTTTGGTTCCAGTTAAAAGGCGTACAAGCAGAATTTTAGACCAGCTGTAAGCAAAAAAAGTGCATGGTGGTTAATGCCAGAGAAAAGTGCATTACAAAAATCTAAACGAGAGGAGATAAAAGCGTGCATGACTTGTTTGAATGATTTAAAAGATAAAAAAAGGTTTAAATTGAGATAAAAGCCGCAAATGATAAAAGCCAGATTTTACAACCGCATTTGCTTGTTTGTCAAGTTTTTATTAATTTATCTTTTTTAAAAAATTACATAAAAATATTATGCAACCAATCCTCTGCTTTCCAACTGAAGCAACTCTTAACTTCTTCCCAAGTGCAATCTACTTGTTATTTTTGTAATCTTCAAAGCCCAATTTTCATTAGGTCTCAAAGCACAACACAGCCATGGCATAACAAATGAGTTTTGATCTCTGCAGAAATTAACCTTTTGTAGATTCATTTGAATTATTAATGCTCATGGACTTTGGAAAGAGCATTAGGAAAAGGCCACTTCGGTAATGTCCTCGATGTCGGATGCCTGCAAACCACCAGCACAAACACACTTATAGGACACAGCACAACTCACAACCATCTGCCATTTTACTGTAATGGACACTAATTCAAGCCCACAAACCCTCTTTATGCAGGATGTTTCAGACCATAACTGGCATTACACATTATTCCAACATATAAAAGCTATGGAAACTATGCTAAATGTCATTAACTTCCCATTTAATACATGCATTTGTGGTATGGATGCTTTTGCGAATAACAATCAAACAGTATACATAAACCACAATGATGTACAGAAGATAGGAATTAGTGATAGACAGAAGAGCTGGGGGCTAATGACTGGAAAACACAGAAAAGTTGCATAGTTCACTTTTATTTTATTTTTTTATTATATATTTTTTTTATAATTGACACCTTGCAGCTGAAATCTTTAACAGTCCCTGTGTGTGTGAAGCACTGAAAGCACTAGAGTCTACAGCCTCGCAACACACAAACCACATTATTTAGTTTCGTAAAGTGTAAAATAAATTACCATATTTTTTGGACTTTTTTTCATGGTTTGGGTGGTCCTGCGACTTATACTCCGGTGCGACTTATATATTAAAATTTTCACACTGACAGCTGTGAGAGGGTCTGGTCTTGTGTCAGTATCTGCTGCTCCTGTTACTCCTGTACCACTGTCGCTCTAGTGCACATGTCTCCTGCAGAAAGAGCCTCTGTCCTGTCTGTATCATGTCAGTCGATTGCACCATTACTTCTGTACCACTGAAAATTTATATTTAAACAAACATAAAGACAACTGAAACCATCATGGGAGAATTTCTGAATCCCAACTGGAACTGATACCGAGTCTGACGACAGCTACGCAGAAGAGAAAGCAGCGCTCCGTTTACCTCCGGAGGTTGCGGAGTTGCTCAGAAATGACACAGAGGATGAAGAATTCAATGGACTTAGTGATTTGGAGTGAGATGGAGAGTTTGGTAAACTTGTTCTGTTTTGTTGTTTATGCTATAGTTATTTGAATAAATGTTCATATGTGACATTAACAGTATGTTGTTCTCTGTTCTGTTGTTTTTACTATAACTTGCCTTTCAAGATGAAATGTCGGTTCCTGGTCTCTGATTTTATAAAATAAATTTCCCCCCAAAAAAGTGTGACTTATAGTCCAGTGCAACTTATATATGTTTTTTTTTCTTCATTATGCATTTTTTGGCTGGTACGATTTATACTCCAGAGTGACTTATAGTCCCAAAAATACAGTAAGTAAAATATTTAAGTATATAATAAAACATTAGTTGAAATCTTAAATCTGGTGAAAACTTTATTTTCAGACCGTCCATGGAAGAAGTAGGTATTCAAACTCTCACAATCCCTTTGACAGTGATGGAATAATTACTGATAATTTGTACTTTAGTGATAGCTCTGTATTTCTTATACAAACTGATATCAGCCTGCATGCCTTTTAACTGGAACCAAAAAACATGAGCACATTACCCTGATTTTAGTGTCGTTGCACTGGCTTTCAGTTCGTTTTAGAGTTGATTTTAAGATTTTATTCTTTGTTTTTAAAGCTTTGAATGGACTGGCCCCACAGTACGTCTCGAACCTCATCCAAATTTACTCCCCAGCACGCTCTGAGGTCCGAGAACCAGTTCTAGCTCGTGGTGCCTAAAACGAGACTTAAAACCATGGAGGGCAGGATCTTCTCTGTGGCTCTGAAATGCTCTACCCCCCCTAGTTCGAACAGCCCCCACAGTAGAGTGTTTTAGGTCTCGTCTTAAAACCCACTTTTATTCTCTGGCTTTTAACACCTTGTGAGTTGTGTGGTCCTCTGTGTCTTTTATTTATACTATTTATTTTATTTATTTACTGCTATTTTATGATTTTTATGCTTTTTGCTTATATTTGGATTTTACTGGTTTTATTGTTTTAGGACCGGTATGACCAAATTTTAGCAATTTAGCCTTTTGTTGTCCTCATTTTATGATCCCTGTGCTGCACTTCCAAAACTACTTTGCTTGTAAAATGTGCTATATGAATAAGTGGAATTGGATTTGGTCCCTATGCCTCAGGTCAAGGAGCTCTTTGGTACATACAATTTACAAATAAAATAAAATTGATCTCAACTCAGATAAAAGGGGTTCAGTGCTTCGCTCATTCATTCTGGCAGTGTTTTTTAGTCCCCTATGAAATTGTTTTCCTTTCTTTTTTCCGATATGGACAACCAAGCGTGTCCCTGATAATCCACCTGTCAATCACAACCATCTGAGCTTGGGGAGATCTCGGGGTGACCAGACTTCCATTTTTATAAAGTATTGAAGGAGTGTGTATTCTGGATTCTAGGCATCTTAATTACGTGGCTACATTTATACTCAGTTACAAGTATGAATGAAAATCTACTTAAAAAATGCACAACTATCCCAAAAAATATCTATATTTTACCGGTACATGCAGAAAGCCCTTTCCGTTTGCGGATATCCAAAATGGGCCTTCAACAAAACCAAGAGAACTACAGAATCAGAACCCAGGAGAAAGGGGGTAACGATTCTTTACATGGCTGGTGTTTCTGAAAAACTACAGAGGATTTTCAGACAACATGAGATCCAGGTCTATTTCAAACCTGCAGTGAACGCTACATTGGAGAAACTAAACAGCTACTTCACAAGAGGATTTACCAACACAGACGAGAGAGCAACAGTGGACCTCAGTCTTCTGTACATCTGCACTTAACCCTTACATACTGTTCATTTTTGAAGCCTTCACAGTAAGGTTTGGACCAAGAATTCCCTCATAGTAAGTGTCTAAACCAAAATTTGAACTACAGATCTATTTAAAATGCCTAAATACACTGTTTTACACAAGTATAACATTTTTAAATATTTTAATTTTTGTGTATTTTGGCAAAACTTTAGGAAAAGTCATCAAATTTCAGGATAAAATAATAATGCTTAGTGTATTTTTTCTACTGTTGAATGTCAAAACGGGTCAAATTTGACCCAAACAGTATGTAAGGGTTAAAAGCCACGGGCTACTCATTTCAGGATAGTGAGGTACAGATTTTAGCCAGAGAAAAGAACTGGATTGAGAGGGGATCGAAAGAAGCCATTTTTGTTAAGAAAGAGAATCCTTCTCTAAACAGAAATGGAGGCCTCAGACACCATCTGTCTCCTATTTACAACTCCATCCTCAAACCTAAATCAAAACAAACAAGAGAACAATAGATGGAGCCAGGTCAGGTCCAGAGGTGTGGAAGCTCCATTATGGCCATGAATTGTTATGTTAATTAGACCCCACACCCTGTACAGATCAACAGGTCTAACTAACTAACTGAAACTGTAAACAAGTAAGTGTGTTAGTTTCATAGTAGTTAGTTAGCTCCACTCTGCAGACAGATATAAGGAAGTGTCCACCAGCGTCTGACCAGAACTGAAAAAGTAGCTTGGATGAGCTGCGAAACGTCTTCAACCAAACTAACTTTTATCCAGTCGACAAACTGAATTTTCTCCTCGACACTATTTTACCGGTACTTAATAAAATGCCAGATGCAAGTAGATGGTGCGTTTGTGGGCAGACTGGAGTGGAGAAGTGTCTATAGCTCCACAAACACACAGTCCATTACAATCAATAGCAGAGTGCATCTAATTAACCTATTACTGTGTGAGTATCTTTTACCTCCATCACCTCTGACAAGTCCCGGTCTCCTGGCTTCTATCCTGGGAAGAAACTGCTCCGAATCCTGGCACTTCCACCCCATGTCTGCAAACACAAAACGCCACGTGAGCTATAGGAAGCCGCTGTCTCTGATTTTCCATGTTTAATTCATGAGGCAGCATCACAGTGTCGGGATTAGGCACTTGGCTGTTGAATATGGATAAATGCACGCACACACACATACATACTACACATATTATTAAGTGCTAAAGGAGCGCAGGTAAAGTTTGAATAGTCCCCGCCACTCGTTTGGGGATTTCGTGAAGCTGCCAGGTGGAAAACTGTCATCGTCGGAAATTGGGGGATTAGAATTGGAAGAGGCGACAACAGTGAGTGTTTAAACCAGAAGAGGTAGACCGCAGGTAGAAATGTCAGGTTTTGGATAAAAGAAGAAAATGAGGGTTTTGTAGGAAAAATATCTCCCCAAAGATATGAGTGATAAGGAAGGTAAGAAGAACATAAGAAGACAATCTGAGGTGGCTGCTGTAATGGAAAAAGATAAAGGGGGTATTTAGTATTAAAGTATAACATCAGTAGATCTATGACAAGAGTAATATGGCCTAAAATGTTTATCACCATATAAAAGAGAAAACTTGCAGAAACAATATATTTGATGATATACCTATGGTTGTCTGACAGGAGCTTTGAGAATATTTGTACTTATTTGTTTAAATTATATTCATTATTCTTATATAGCACTTTTCCAGAGGTTCAAAGCAGTGTTGTACTGAACATATTTTGGGCGGACGCGAACTGAATGCACTGTATTACTGCCTGATGAACGAACTGTGAGCACGTTCATTCTGGTTTCTGTGAACGGCCTGTGTTTCTATTTAACACTGTTCAATAGGCTGCCAGATTTCTTTAGTGTTCCAGATGAAAACTCGGCTAAACACACTGTAAAGAGCCCTTAATATTTAGTGGAAAAACATTAAATCTGGCAACAATACTAGCACCACAACAACAACACCACCACCAGCGTCGCATCGCCGCATGTGTCATCAAAACAAGACAAAACACTCGGCGCTCTACTGCACATGTCTCCTGCAGATAGAGCCACAGTCCTGTCTGGAACATGGACCAGTTTGATCTCTTCATATTGGACAATACATTTGTCTAACGTGACAGCCGATAGAGGATACACTCTGTTTCAGTCCTCTGGAGAAGGTAAGAGGCTTGTTTTTGTTACTATGGGGAAAATCTGAGGACGGAGCGGATAGCAACAATGGGGAAATGCTGTTCCCAAAATGCTAATGTGAACCCTGGTTGGATAAGGATTCAAAATTTGATGAACTAGTTAATTTTTTGGAACTATGAACGAACTATTAACTACAAACAATTATGAACTATGAACGAACCAATTAATTTTAATTTTGACATTTGAACTTTGAACTAGTTCATGTAGAAAATGAACTTTCCCAACACAGGCTCACAGTCGCTTTACAGTTTGGTGCATTATTCGTTCATTCTACTCCTGGTGGTGATACTATTTTAGCCACAGTTGCCCTAGAGCAGACTGACAGAAACGAGGCTGCCAATCCACACCATGGACTCCTCCGGCCACCACCAACACTCATGCTTACACCACTTTACCCCTTTCATACTAGGCAACGTGGGTGAAGTGTCTTGCCTAAGGACAGAACAGTTTTCACCACCATCAACCCACTGTGGCACCTGGTATTCCCAGCGGTCTCCCATCCAAGTACTAACCAGGCCATACCCTTCTTAGCTTCTGGAGTATGAGATCTGACGAGATCAGGCTTTGACAAGGAGGTTTGACCATAAAGTTCTGCTTCAGTTCCTCACGTCTTAGATCTTAGAGTTTTTAGCCTTTACAGAGCCTTCACAGTCAGTGTTAAGTCACTCTAGGCTTTAGCTTTAGCATTAGCCACAATCTTTGTCTGCCTCCACTCACAACTAAGAGTAAAATCAGCTGCAACTATCAGAACACTACACTCATATATCACCACTAATATGATGTAGCCCTGCCCAGCCCTAAGTAGACCCTCATTTTACACGTTATTCTTTGTAATTTACAATATTGATCTAAAACAGCAACACAAACGGATCCATTGATTTTCTGCAGAACTGTTAAGCCGCGCCTCTTCACAGTAAAATTTCACCGTAGCAACCAGCGGATTTACATTCAAGTGTTTTTATTGCTGAAAAATGGTTACGTGACATTTTTTGTGTGCGCATGTTAAAAAAATAGGCAGTAGTACTCAAGCGTCAAAACAAAGATCAATATAGGATTATTCAAACATGTATGAAGCAATCGAAACGCAACTCAGAGTAAGATTATAGAAAGGGAGGACTATTATAACATGGTTAAAACTCGTAAAAGTCCAGTTTACATAATAAAGCAGTGCATATGTCAATTGTATGTTCTAAAAACAGGGGATGCACCAATACCAATAATGTATTAAATATCAGCGCAGATACTGAAACATTGGCTAGATCAGGTATTTATTGGTTCCATGACATCAGTTAAGCAGATATCCTGGTTGGGTCTTCAAGTGGATTTAATAAAAGAGTATTTACAGTCTGATTTTATCCTAGAATTAGGGGTGGGTGGCAATACGGTATCACAGTATCCCACGGTATCAAAAAGGAGCAATGGTATCAGTTTCATTACCGTCATTTAAGAAATCTGCAGCGCATAAGGACCTAATATAACATTATAATTTATTGATACCTAAATTAGTTTGCTCAACACAAATGAGTGTGTGGTTTATTTTCAATTCAATGCTATCAAGATTTAAAACTAATAGTATCTATAAGGTTTCTTTTAACTGCGTGGGGAGATTGATTAATTGATTGCATTTATATAGCGCCTTTCAAGATACCCAAAGCGCTTTACAGCTCATTATTCAGTCACTCCACACTCAGTGGTGGTAAGATACTATTGTAGAAACAGCTGCTATGGGGCAGACCGACAGAAGCGAGGCTGCCAATCTGCGCCATTGGCCTCTCCGACCACCACCATCACTCATGCACACACCGCTTTCATACTAGGCAATGTGGGTGAAGTGTCTTGCCTAAGGACACAATGACAGTTTTTGCCACTGGCGCCCACTGTGGCACCTGGAATTCCTAGCAGTCTCCCATCCAAATACTACCCAGGCCCGGCCTTGCTTAGCTTCTGAGATTTGATGGGATCAGGCTTTGACAAGCTGGTATGGTGATGATGTTAGATTAGTTTCGTTCCATTGTCACATGACACCCCAAGATGGCAAGTCCAGTTTGTAAGGGAGTTGGTCCCAAAATTTGGCAGCATTTTGGCTTCAGGTGCACAGTTGTTTACATTTTACAGAAATTAAACTTAAATCACATGGCTCATTTGCATAAACTATAAGTAGTGAAAAAAACAGCTCTTTCCTTGTGCACTGATGTGGTTCAGCTTCTGTCAGATTAAAGGACATAACTCAGTGGAATATGCGTGTTCTTTCTGCGACAGAGGATGTTCTGCTGATGGTGAGTCTGCTCTGTGCGTGTATTGCATTGGAGATGGTTCATGTGAAACTTTTCAGAGATTATAAGTCTGCAAGTCAGCTTACCAAAGTCATACTAAAACATGCTGGCAATAGAGTAATATCGTATACCCCAGTAAAATCCTGATAAGGTTTAATGGTATCAAAATTTGGATACCGCCCCACCCTACCTAGAATGTCTCATAATGTTTGATCTTATATTCACAAAGCGGTTCTGTAGTTGAAGGATAAATAACAGCTACTTAACACAACTGAATCTCTTCATAATAAGTTAAGCGTGTTCTAAGGAAATAAGAGCCATTTTCGTTCCTACACTGATATCGGTTAATATCGATTATCAGCAGATACTTAAAGTCAAAGTATCAATATCGGTATTGGGACTGAAAAAAACAATTAAACTGCTAGTCCAGGGATTACGCCAGAAAACTACAATCCACTAACTCCTCTGTTTCTTCTACAAAAGTGATGCCTTAAAACGTGTCAAAAAATGAAACCAAATTCCAAAGTTATTACTCCCTCCTTTCTATCCGCGTTTCTAAATTCTCATTTCATTATTTTGAGTGCCACAGTGATAAAGACAGCGTGGCACCCCCCTGTGGACAATTTCGCTGAACTGAAAAGCCCTATCCCCCCTGCGGTTCACTCAAGTATTACAAAGCAGCATCTTGAAGGTAATAGGTGTAATTACTGTCAATGTGACTAGATGGAAAAACAATACTACTATAAATGACTTTTCTTACTCTAGTTACATAAGCGAAGCACTATCAAAGGGGACATTTAAGCTTTGTTGGAGATTGCTGTAATTCTCTTTCAATTTGAATGCTTGGATTGGGTATCAACTCCCTCTGCAGGCAAGATTAGAAAGTAAAGGATTTTAGTCGCAGCAGTGGTCATGTAATAAGAGTTGTTGAAAGTCTGGTAAAGGTGCATGGTACAAAAAAAACATAGGAGTACTCGCTGGGAAGGCCAAAACCCTCATGCTTTGACAAAACTTTACAAAGACGAGTGGGTGTGGAAAAGTATCCTGTCTCTATCTGTGAAAAACGAGACTGACAGGTGGAATAACCAATCAGAGAGATGCATTGTCTTTTAACGTCAAAACAAATATCAGTGCTTACAAGTAAAATGGTTATGCCAGGGTTTTGTCACACACTCTGGTCTCTTCTGGATTCGAGCAGTGTACAAGGGACTGGCTGGTGTCAGGCTTGTGTCCTTAGAGATCTTATTGCTTTGCCTGAGGTGTTCCACAGTATGGCATTAAACTTATCTTGACTGGTAGATAGAGACATGCACATCCAACAAAAATTGGATTCAAGACTAAAATTGTGCAAAAGAAGAAAGCAATCTGCACTGCAGTTCTTTGGAGTTCCCAAATGTTTATTTTAATGACACCACAATTAGGGCTGGGTATCATTAAGAAGTTGCATCATATATCTCGATACATAGGCCACGATACGATACATATCCTGATACAAAGGCCACGATACGATACCTATCTCGGTAACGCTTTATAATAACTACACCTTACTTACCTTAATAAAGCATGAACAAAGACTTCATTAATAATGAACAAATATTTAATTAATAGTGATTCACGCTTAGTAAATGCTTAATAAAGCATAATTCGTCTTCACTTTAGAAAAGCTCTCAAAAAGACTTAACTAACAGATAACAGCTGCCTGAATTATCATTGCATTGCATTATTAGTAAATCATTCTCTCATAGCTTACTAATGATTAATAAATGCTCAAATGGTTAGTCCATGAGTAATTAAGTATGAAATAATTATGAGTAACTATTTACAGCACAAGCAAATTAAGTGCAAGTGCTAATTAAGGTAGTAATTAAGTAGTTATTAAGCATGAATCATTATTAATTAAGCCTTTGTTCATGCTTTTTTAAGGCTAAATAAGGTGTAATTATTATAAAGTATTACCAATATCTCGATACATAGGCCACAATACATACCACACAATACATACAGTGCACTTTTCGTTCGATACGATATAGTTCAAATTGATTTCAATAAAAAATACTGGTTAAATCGTGGCTGTGATACTAAAAATCTTTGTTAAACCACTTCTTGTGCAAAGTTAAGATGAAACACAAACATTTTAATCATCAAAACAGTGAAAATGTCAGATGTGTTGCGTGAATGAGTTTCTTTCCTCTAAACAAGCAACAAAACTGTAGCGCTGTAACAAAATAATTTAGTAAAAGATATCAAAAAATACTCTTCGTAATATATCGATACAGCAGCCCACGATATCGATACTGTATCAACACAATAAACGATATTTTTGCACACCCCTAACCACAATGTGACATTTCAGGTCAAGCCCTTCTTCAGACATCCTGATATTCAACTTATCTTTCATGTTTTTATTGCTAGAAATACAAGCAGGGTCATAACTTCACAGATCTTACTTGTAAATTGGGCTGTTGGTGTCATCTGCTTGTCTCCATGGAAATAGATCATTTTAAATATTCCATGCAAAGTAATAACATCTTCAGTAGAGACAAGGAGGCGTCACACACTCGCCAGAAAAGTTACACAACGCACCTTATCTATTCCATCTCCAAAAGTTAGCATAATATATTTCCTCCCCTAGAAACATGACAGCAGCTCAGAGGGAACAGCATCTCCCGCCGACATTGACGTCACAATACAGCCCGGACCTTTGACAAATGATTTTGGCACGTCCGCTAGCGCTAACGGTCCGGCGCTACAAAACTGTCTTGTAATCTCGGGGCTGGCTGTGAGCGAGGTGACAGGAGGAGCAGCTGCGGACCTGGACGAGACGCGCAGGGACATTCAGACCTGCCAGCCGGGTTAACCACAATGTCCTCAAGAGTTTGGGCTTTAAGGTCCTGCCCCCCCCCCACCACCACCCACTCCTCGCTAAAGTTACATCACCCTGGCGATGCTCCCAAATTGGCTTTCGTCAGCTGCCCTCGCCCTCACATATAATTACTGTATCGACTTATTGGTCAATATATGAAAGCTGGAACAATATCTTTTTGAGGGGTTGTCAATATTTATCATCTGTACTTTTTCTTTGGTGATTTTCCATTTCTATTTCAACTTTTTTAGCAATATGACACGATTTAAGATGTAAAAGGCTGAATTAATAACTTCTATGGCTCATTACAGATGCAATTTAAGTACTAAAGTTTTTCATTCTGCTATTTATTTATTGCAGATCATGATTTTTTAACGATATTGGAGATTTAGAATAGTTTTGTGGTTTGAAACTGCTCTTGATCTATTGTGTCAGTGGCATAAATTAGCTTCAATATTATCGTTTATCCTCTATATTTACTTCAGTAATATCTCGCACTTCAAAATTTGTTAGCGTGACAGGGTAAACAATGTCCTGATGAAGAGTTTGGGCTTTTTTACGTACACACCTTCACCAACTTTTACTAAAGTTACATCATCCTGGCGACGCTCCCAAATTGGCTTTTGTCAGCTACCCTCGCCCTTAGATATAATTACTATGTCAACTTATTGGTCAATATATGAAAGCTGGAAGAGTTTTTTATTTTTATTATTATTTTTTGTTCATTTATTTTGTAAAATATTTTTTGGCAATATGATAAGATTTAGGATGTAAAAGTTTGAATTAATAACTTCTAAGGCTCCTTACAGATGCAATTTAAGTACTAAAGTCTGTCATTCTGCTAATTATTTTTTGTGGATCATGATTTATTAACGATATTGTAGATTTATAATAGTTTTGGGGTTTAAATCTGCTCTTGGGCTGTCGTGTCAGTGGCATAAATTTGCTTCAATATGATCGGTAATTGTCTATATTTAATTCAGAAATAGGTATGTGCAAAATATTGAAATATCGATGTACTGTATAGTTTAATGTGATAATATCGGGGATTACTGTATCGATATATCGCCAATATTTTTTTGGTATATTTTACAAAATTATTTTGTTATAGCACTACAGTTTTGTAGCCTGATTCGTCAGCCGGTTTCACTTTGTGGAAACCGTCTGACCTCACAGCATTAGGATTAATTTGCTCGACAGTAGACGGGTACTTTTTTCATTTAACCAATGCTGCTATTTGGTCGTGACGTATGTAATGCGCCGCTAATGGGGCTAACTGGTAGATTAAGCTTTTCCCAAATCCCGTAGGAAGAAGGACAATAACGTCTTTCCCCTGGATAAAATTCACCAAACATTCTCTTTGTTCCGGCTTTAAATCCTCAATCTAGGGAATCGTTGTCAAAACAGAATGTATGGCTCTTCACTGATTGGCTGGTGCCTGAACTCGGACTTACGGGGTTTTTGCGAACCATCTGGTGTATTCTGATCCCTGACCTAGTCGCTGGAGAGAAATGAAATTGAGCGGAGGCACTAGGTGGCACCAGCCTGGCTAACAGTTTTGTTGCTTGTTTAGACATTTTTGTTTGTTTGACAGTTTTGATGATTAAAATGTTTGTGTTTCATATCAACTTTGCACAAAAAGTGGTTTAACAAAGACTTTTAGTATCACAGCCATGATTTAGCCATTATGTTATATTGAACTGTATTGAATTTAATTGAAATATATTGTGTTGAATCGTATCAAATCGTAAACTCACTGTATAGAAATATGTATCATATTTGCAATTTCTGAATGATACCCAGCCCTATACATGAATATATCACACTTCAACATTTGACAGGGTTAACAACGTCCTGAAGAAGAATTTGGGCTTTTTGAGGTACACCCCCCTCGCTCACTCTCACTAACGTTACATCACCCTGGCAGTGCTCCCAAATTGGGTTTCCTCAGCTGCCCTCGTCCCCCCTTTGGCTCCACCGCTGAAAAGAGAAGTGCGAGGAGAATCGTCAGTGTCCCTCCGAGTGGTAATAACAACACCGGGACAGGACAGGGCCGGACACTCAATCTGGACTGATGGAGACGCACGCCAACATGTGCTAAAGCAAGCCTAATGCGGCGCTAACTGCTAATTGGAAGAGAAATCCCGATGACTTGTGACATGCTGTCGTATCATATCAGCTGCTGTATGACTAAGCACGAGCAGACTAGCAAGCTCATTAGCGGGATAGGTGGCAGTAGTTCTAACAGAGCTAAAGATTTGCATGTATATCATAATTAAGGTGACCAGACATTTCTATTTACCCAGGACAGTCCCAGTTTTGAGCCCTGTGTCCCCTGTCCCAGTGCATTTATCCACCAACCATTAATTTGTCTGAGTTTTATACAAGAAATGCCCCAGGTGTCTCTATTTTTAACCAATTCGATTACTTCCAACAGTAAAGAGAGGCAAAAAATGTAATTTGTTTAAGGTAAAATACAAAAAATCTGGGTAACACTTTATAAAAACGACGCCTTATTTAGCCTTAATAAAGCATGAACAAAGACTTAATTAATAATGAGTCATGCTTAATAACTATTTAATTACCACCTTAATTAGCATTTAATGTGCACTTAATTCGTCTGTGCTGTAAATAGTTACTCATAATTATTTCTTCACGTTAGAAAAGCTCTCAAAAAGACGAAACTAACAGATAATAGCTGCCTGAATTGTCATTGCATTGCATTATTAGTAAATCAATCTCGCATAGCTTACTAATCATTAATAAATGCTCAAATTTGTACTTAAATATAATGGTTGGTTCAAATGGTTAGTTCATGAGTAATTAAGTATGAAATAATTATGAGTAACTATTACAGCACAGGCAAATTAAGTGCAAGTTAAGTGCTAATTAAGGTAATTAAGTAGTTACTAAGCGTGAATCATTATTAATTAGGTTTTTGTTCATGCTTTATTAAGGCTAAATAAGGTGTAGTTATTAAAAAGTCTTACCAAAATCTGCTTAAAAACGACCAAAACACAAAGAAAATGTGACTATACTGGCTCACACGACCAAGTGTATATCAATTTTCCTTTTCAGTCCAATCCAATCCACTTTATTTCTACAGCACATTTCACAAACAAACAGTTTCCAAAGTGCTGGACAAATACATAATAATAACAACAATAATAAAATAATAAAATAAACTACTAAAATAATCATACTAGTCTTAAAATAATAAAACCAGTAAAATAAAATAAGAGCAAAATCATAGAATAGCAATAAATAAATAAAACCAATAAAAATACATTAAAACTAAAAAAAAAAAAAAAAAAAAAAAAACACAGAGGACCACACAACTCGTGGTGTTAAAAGCGATACGATTCACAATTTTATTATTACCAACCACCAAAAAAATGAAGGTATCCCAGTTTTTTATTTTGAAATTCTGGTCACCATAATCCTAATCGTATTGGTAATCTCCAAAGGCTCATATTTTGAAGTCAAATATTAATTTATTTGGATTTAAAAGAAAGGAATTAAATAGTGTTTCGATATAAAGTGTTATTTGCAGTGAATTAAACAACTTTAATAATGTTTTTATAGGATCATTTTGGAATATATATAATTAAAACATGACAATAATAGTTATATTTGGTAATATACTAGTGGAAGTATTTATAATTAAGAGACACAAATACATAATAAAGAGTTAGACAACACTTGGGGTAAGCAAGAAAAGATGGGTTGGGGTCCCATGGCTCTATTTCATGAAATTATATTGAATTAAATAGTTATTACTGGGATTCTTAAGACATATTATTTAGGATGGGAGCATATTAAATGATTATAACCCAAAATATGCACCATAGGTAAAATCCTCCATCTAAGGTACCGTAGTCCTGACCAAGCCTAGCAACAAGATAATGGAGATGGGTCCCCCAGGCGTCCCATGTGCTGCCCACTGCTCCTGAAAAGATTGGTGAAATGCAGAGAACAATTTCCCTACAGGGATAATAAAGTACTGCAAAACAAAACAAAAAAATATAGATCTTGAGTAAGTTACATTTCATTGTCCTAGTAGAGAAATGTGCCCACTACATTTGACCCATCCTTATCATGTTACATCAAAAATAACAAAACTTTCCCCACTATTGTAAAAAAAAAAAAATGTACACATGGTCAATATGCGATAGCTGGAAATATATTTTAGGGCTCAGTATTTACTGATAAGTTTATATAGTATCCTAATTATCGTGACAGACCTCATGGCTTGGTCAGGACTACTTGAGCTGGAGGATATTACCACTGTACATGTTTTGGGTTAAATCTGAGAGCCCTTGGTGAAAAAAATGCTAGTTAGGATTATGGATCTTTGCACTAAAACAGTATGATCAGGTTTTATTTTGGATTAGTATTGTACAGATTGTAGAATTGTACAGATGTATAGATTACCATATTTTAATATCTCTGCTTCCATCTAAGAGAGTGACATTGTTAAAATGAGATGAATAAAGTCAATAATAATGTTTTAATTAGGGATGTAACAGTAACTGAAATATCGTGATATCGTATCGTCAAAACTCTCACAATAATATCGAAAGCTGTCACAATATGTCTAATTACAAGTTCCTTTGATTAAATGCATTGTTTTATAGTAGCAACAGCTAAAAAACATAAGGAACTACATATCCCATGATTCATTTTAGCGCAGACGACATGAAGAAATATGTTTTTAACTTTAATTCTTGGTATTAAATGCAAAAAGTATCCTGTCTATAATTATATTAATCTCTCCAAAATATCTCAATAAATATCATACCATGAAATAAATATTGTGATAATATCATACCATGAGATTTGGATATTGTTACATCCCAAATTTTAATCAAATATTCCTTTTACGGTAGATATCAGACACATTTTAATAGGACTGTCTTATCTTAATTATGACTGCACAACAAGCAATTGTCATATAACTGGAGGATTAGTGGTTTACATAACCCGCTTTCATCATTTGTATGCTTGTGTCCTTGAGCAAGACATTTCAGGGGGTCAGTTTTAATGTATTTCACCGTCAAATGTGTGAGAGAGAATGAAACAGGGGATATATGGATTTCTTAACACAAAGCTTTCAATTGGGACCACCCTCTGACCCTATACACCATGTGACTACATTATACATTCAAATATTCTGTTCCTTATGCGCCTGCTTTTTTCGTGGAGCAGTGTAGCTGACAGAATTAGCATTTCATCTTGAACTGCTTTGTTTTGCCTTCCTCTGGCAGGATTTAACCTTTTATTAGTGTTTGGATTACAGGGTCATAACAACATCTCTACGGGCTGTACAGTGAGACATCAAAACAATTCTGTAATCCTGCGATGTCATCCTATGGTAACGTGGCCATGTTTACAATAACACCAAAAATCTGATTATTATCTGATTTCTGGAGTTATCAGGTTATCAAAATGTCATGTGGACAGTTACATCTGATCTTGAGGAATCTAATTTCTTTCTGATCGTTAATATCTGTGCAATTTTGACAAGGAAACCTACACAAAAAATTAATTGTACTTTCACCTTACACATGGGCCCGGTCAAGCAGAAGTAAACAGCAAGGCCAAAAATTCAAGTTAATGCATCTGATATAAAAATGTATTGAACAGATACATATGTACTCTAGTTTATGAAACTGTTGACCTTTTTTCTGTACCATTTTTGGTTCTAAAGTTACATACGTTTTAAACAGACCATGTATGAAACATGGAACAAAAATTATTTCCCAAATTTCAAAGACCTGCAAATCATGTAAATAAATTGATGTATTTCATCATATCTTGTGTTATTTGATCTTTGAACTGTTGATGAAGGTACATGATTTAAAAAAAAAAAAAGTATTTAAAATGATAAAAATTTGCTTGGAAGGACTGACATATTTTTAAAAAATAGTTTCCTTTCATTTTCAAGTAATATTAAAGTATTCGAAAGAAAAAAGCTGACAAATTATGCAAAATCATGCACCTTCTACTTGCTTGCACAATTCTTCCTCCGTTACCATGACCTTTCTTAATAAAAAATCTCATTACTCAAAAAGTAAGAGGTTTTTCAACCTAATCTTGTACCATATGGTAGAAAACTATATGAAGCAAATATTCAAACCAGTTTGTTAAGGATATGTAAGTGAGAACCACTAGTTATCACTGTTTGTATTTATTGCCCAAAAAGTGCTGCATATTTCATTCCCTCCGTTACCGACATGAGTTTTTAAATTTTTTGTCAACAACTTGAAAGAATATCACAGGTTTAACTTTACCCTGTTGGAGTGTTAACTCTTTCCTACATTCTGATACTTTACTTATTTCAATAGTCCCTCTAGTTTCTGAATAAGAGCTATTTGAATGTAAAAAAATCTGCCCCCGTTTCCCTCAATTACCACTTGACCGGACCCACATACATCAGTTAATCTAAAATAGAATCGAAAATCATTGTTTGAACGGACGCAAAGAGAACATCGCAAAGTACCATAATTCTCTCCACAAACAACAAATTATTGTGTCTTATTCTGCATAAATTCTGCTAATCTTTACAAACATGTTCTGAAACGTGATTCTCGTATTAGTTTGTCCGTTTACATTTCTGTATTTTTGGCAAATCTTTTGGACAAGTTTAAAACGTGAACTTTGAACAGAACGCTAGTGTGAACATAAATCGCAATCACAATGTTTGTCAGAAAAATATTAAACTGTACAGCCCTGCTCCAAAAATCCATTGTTGTTTAGAATGATCAGATTTCTTTGTGCATGGAAACACACTCCAAAAATCTGTTCTAATTCTTGGGTTATCTGAAAAATTAGCACTGTTGCCATGGTAACTAACTAATATATCTTTTGAATGATGGAAAATTACTCAAAATGGCAAAACAGCTACTAACACAAAGCTGAAACTCATGAATAGTGCAGCGTTTAATGGGGACAGAAGCTGGTAAAATGTCTCTAGATGAATTATATTTTTTTGTGTAATATAAATAATAAAAATTTGAGGGTTTTACTTCTGGATGTTTTTTTGGAACTGAATTTTACTCTCGCCTTTCATATGCGAGAGAGAGAGATTTAGTTTGAGCGAAAAAAAGCTAAAATACAAGCGTAAGAATGGCTGTCTATTTGCAGTCTAAATGAAGCCGCTATGCATGTTCCTCTAACTAGGCCACAGGGGAGGGAGTGGAGGTTCCCTTTGTAAGATGCGAATCTGACGTAGTGAGGGATGAAAGAAGGCAAGGCTACAGCTCAGCGGTTTTGAGAAATTATCTGGCAGCGAGTCGTCTGACAAATATTAGGATTAGAGTTTATTTATTTATTTCCCATTTTAAAAAATACAGATTCGGTGCATATTTTAAACACATCTAGGCGCGTTAACATTTGAGAAACCGCTCTAATTTTAAAAAGTGCTGTATGTATTGTTTATGGTGGAGGGTGCGCCACCTGTTTGTTCCCCTGTTCCACAGAATGACATGAAACTAGTGAAAAGATGACACCACCAAACCTTGTTACTGGTCAGATCTGTGGAGAGGCAACTAGGGCTGGGCATCATTAAGAAGCTGCCGATACGATACATAGGTCACGATACAATACATATCTCGGTACTAGGGATGGTCATTCGATGAAATTTTCTTAATCGATCGTCGGAAGAATTAACGATCGATTATCGATTAATCATTAACGTTTTTATATTAAAATGATCATCATTATTATTATTACTATCTGCACTACTAATCTGCATAAATAAATTCAACTTTACGACATATAAACCGTAACGACTCTAGAGCCACATCAGCCCGTTTGAGATTATAATGTGTTTAATTCAGTTTTGCGCAACTCTCACAGAAATGAAACTTAAAGCGAAGATAAAACTACAGCTCTTGTGTCGCTGATGCGGTCAGTTTCTGTCGGATTAAAAGACATGACTCAGTGGAATACAGGTTAGTGTGACCATATTTGCGTTTGTCAAAACCAGGACAGCGTACGGGGGGCGGGAGGTTGGGACTTGTCATCGACATTGCGCGACTCTCACCTGGCAAAACTTTTTCCCCACTGGACACCGAAACATATGTGCTGCTTTATACACTGTGCACATGGACTCACACTTGTCCCGAACGCAACGGAAAGCGTGGAATTTCTTGTACAAATCATCGTTAAATATGCATTTGCACTTGGGTACGTTGCAGACTGACCGACTGTTTGTGTCTCGCTCCTTCTGAGTACAGAGAGACACATGTACAGACCCTGTTTGGTCACGCTACGCACAGCAACCTACATTCAGTTTGTCGATTAAAATTAACGTAATCGATGAAATTCTTAATGATCCCTACTCGGTACAGTGCACTTTGGATTCGATACGATATATTTCAAATCGATTTGATACGGTTCAATAAAAATAAAGGCTAAATCATGGCTGTGATACTAAAAGTCTTTGTTAAACCACTTCTTGTGCAAAGTTAATATGAAACACATCAATTTTAATCTTCAAAACAGTGAAAATGCCAAAAGTATCGCATAAACTAGAAAAGCACTCAGAGAGCGCAGACCTCCGCCAAGGACTACAGTCCCCCTCATATTAATTGTGTTTTCCATAAATATTTGTCTCGTATCTTTCAATTTGGAATATGAAAGAGGATCCCATTGTCCATCCCTGAGTCAAATTTCATGGGGTTTGGTCAATAATTAACCGAGATATTGAGAAACAAAATTTTTGGCCCCATTTACCACAATGTTAACTAAAATTTCAAAGTGATCCAGAATCCAGGATTTCTTCCGGATCACCCCCAAAATGAAATCACTTCTTCCTTTTCACATTTCCCACAAATCCTGAAAATTTCATCAAAATCGGTCCATAACTTTTTGAGTTATGTTGCTAACAGACAAACAAACAAACAAACAAACAAACAAACAAACAAACAGACAAACGCCGGCAAAAACATAACCTCCTTGGCGGAGGTAATGAGTTCCTCCTTCCTTCCTCTTTCCTCCATCCTTCCTCTAAACAAGCAACAAAACTGTAGCGCTTTAACAAAATAATTGAGTAAAATATACCAAAAAATACTCTTGGCAATGTATCGATACAGCATTCCACGATAACGATTCTGTACCATCACGTTAAGCGATACGATATATTTTTGAACACCCTTAGAGGCAACGTTAATAAGAGTGCATGTTTTTCAAGGCATTTTTGCGCAACAGAAACACCTAAAGTAGTTGAACAAACACAAGACACACAAAACTAATACCGTAATACTAATACCGAGGGTGCGCCATCTGTTTGTTACCGTGTTCCACAGTATGGCATGAAAGTAAAATGACCACCAGGCCTTGTTACTGGTCAGATCTGTGGAGAGGCAACTAGGGCTGGGCATCATTAAGAAGCTGAATGATGCATACCTCGATACATAGACCATGATACTATACATATCTCCATAGAGTGGACTTTGGATTCGATAGGATATATTTCAAATCGATTCGATACGGTTCAATAAAAATAATGGCTAAATCATGGCTGTGATACTAAAAGTCTTTGTTAAACCACTTCTTGTGCAAAGTGAATATGAATCACATCCATTTTAATCATCAAAACAGTGAAAATGTCAAATGTGTCGCATAAACAAGTTTCCTTCCTCTAAACAAGCAACAAAACTGTAGCTATTTAACAAAATAGTTGAGTAAAATATACCAAAAAAATACTCTTGACGATGTATCGATACAGCATGATAACGATACTGTATCATGACATTAAACGATATTTTTGCACACCCCTAACCACAATGTGACATGCAGGGTCATAACTTCACAGATCTTACTTGTAAATTGGGCTGTTGGTGTCATCTACTTGTCTCCATGGAAATAGATTATTTTAATTACTCCATGCAAAGTAACACCCCTAGAGGCAACGTTGTTCACAATAAGAATGCACAATAGAAACACCTATAGTAGTTGAATAAATGCAAGATACACAAAACTAACAGCATACTCTGCAACATTCCATGCAACGCAATAACATCTCCATGGAGACGAGCAGGAAGCGGATTACATAGCACAAATTACATAGCACATCTTTAAGCGCTTTACGGAAACTAAGCAATAACCAAGCATGAATTTTGTCCTCTGTATTTGACTCGGTTTAAACTAATAAAAAGACCACATGGAGACGGGCTAAAATACAATATGTAACAGCTGAAATTAGGATTCAAAATCTATTAATAATTCAGGGCACATTTTTAAAAAGCACCATTGTTAGTAGAGTAGATAAGTAGAGCTCGAGGAGGCCAGTGACAACAACACATCCCCCATAAACAATGTTATTTCTGGGCAGCGGCGAAAGGTGAATACGGGGGTTGCAAAGGGTACTGTACTTCAGTCGCGCACACAAAAGCAGTAGTAGTAGTAGTACAAGTAGGAGCACACACCGAGAGCGCGAGAGAGAGAGAGAGAGAGATGGGGGACAGAGTGGTGTTGCCATGACAACCAGAAATCCAATCGCACTGCAAAGACTAAAAACATGGAAGCGCATGCACACACCGGCTCATAGACAAGAACGCACCCACGCACTTCCTCTGCGGGGACCAGACAGACCCAGTCAAACCAGGAATCTGACATATAAGTTACAATGGATGGATTCTATGGCAAATATAATGAAATAATACATACTTTCAATACCAGTACTACTACTACATTTAGTATTTAAGAGTACTGGTGCTAGAATGTAATGAATTTAATGCAACTCTTTCCTATCGACTGTATTGTTAATCTGTCATGAAATTCACAAATGGGTCCGGTCAAGCAGAAGTAAACAACAAGGCCAAAAATTCAAGTTCATGCATCTGATATAAAAATGTATTTATGTATGTATGTATGTAGCATATGTACTCTAGTTTATGAAACTGTTTACCTTTTTTCTGTACCATTTTTGGTTCTAAAGTTACATACGTTTTAAACAGATCATGTATGAGACATGGAACAAAAATTATTTCCCAAATTTCAAATACCTGCAAATCATGTAAATAAATTGATGTATTTCATCATATCTTGTGTTATTCGATCTTTGAACTGTTGATGAAGGTACATGATTTTTCCAAAAAAAAAAGTTATAAATGATAAAAATTTGCTTGGAAGGACTGACTTATTTCATATGTTACCTTTCATTTTGAAGTAATATTAAAGTATTTGGAAGAAAAAAGCTGACAAATTATGCAAAATCATGCACCTTCTACTTGCTTGCACAATTTTCCCTCCGTTACCATGACGTTTCTTCATAAAAAATCTCATTACTCAAAAAGTAAGAGGTTTTTCAACCTAATCTTGTATCATATGGTAGAAAACTATATGAAGCAAATATTCAAACCAGTTTGTTAAGGATATGTAAGTGAGAACCGCTAGTTATCACTGTTTGTATTTATTGCCCAAAAAGTGCTGCATATTTCATTCCTTATGTTACCAACATGAGTTTTAAAATTTTTTGTCAACAACTTGAAAGAATATCGCAGGGTTAACTTTACCCTGTTTGAGTGTTACTCTTTCCTACATTCTGATACTTTACTTATCTCAATAGTCCCTCTAGTTTCTGAATAAGAGCTATTTGAATGTAAAAAATCTGCCCCTGTTTCCCTCCGTTACCGCTTGACCGGACCCAAATGTTGAACCTGATGATTTCTATTAGTAACCAGGGCCCTTAATTTACAGCAAACAGTACCACATAATAATGTATTTTACCAATATTCATTTCAGCTGCCTTCCATCTGTTTTAAATAAAAGATAAGCCCATTGAATGTTGAGATGTTATTATTGATTCAGTAATAGAAAAACCTGAAATCACAATTTGAATGGATGCAATTAGCAAATCGCAAAAGGTTGCAGTTTATAAAGTCCTTGCGTAGTATCCAGAATGATCTCTGTGTTTTATTAAAACACAGCCCGGCCAAAAAAAAAAAAAAGAAGAAGGTCACACGCTCTAATATTTTGTTGGACCACCTTTAGCTTTGATTACGGCATTCGCTGTGGCATTGTTTCGATAAGCTTGTACAATGTCACAAGATTTATTTCCATCCAGTGTTGCATTAATTTTTCATCAAGATCTTGCATTGATGACGGTCGAGTCTAGGGGTGGCCGATATCTCGATATTTTTAATATATCGAGATTTTTTTTTTAACTCGATATGAATTCTGACATATCGTATATATCGATATAATGCTTATATTCAATTTTGATTTCGCCGCTTCCTTTGTTTGTCTTCTCTGTCGTCGCCCGCGCGCCCCCGCCTCCCTGATTTTGTTCGCTCGTGTCTCCTTCACTCGTCTCACTATCGCCATGAACGCTGAAAGTTGCTGCCAGTGAAAAGCTTCTAGCGCCACGAAACTTTTCCACCATTTACAGACAAGAGCATCAGCAGCACATCCTCACATTCCACCGAGTCGTGTCCTTTAGTCCAAAAGAAGTTGAACCGCACGAGCGGCACGTGGAGTGCGCTGGTTATGCAAATTAGCCATGCGCTTTTTAAGTTTCGTTTCTGTAAAACGTAAACAAGTCTGCGCAAAGCTGCAAAAAAATAAAATAAAATAATTAACACTATAATCTCAAATGGGCTGATGTGGCTCTTGAGTCGTTATGCTGTATATCTTGTAAAGTTTAGTCATGTAAATTCTATTTATGCAGAAGATTTTAATTAATAATCTATTGCAGTGTAACTTGTACAATAGTGTTTGGAAACGTTGGGTTTGATCTGCAGTGGATTGTGGGAAACCTCAGAGCTCCTTACTGCTGCATAGGAACATGGATCTATTGAAATAAGGAACATCCTGAGCTTCTTCTGTTAAAAGAGTTCATGGTTATGATTATGGTCTGGATAACAGAGTTAATACAAAGATGAGCTTGTGGTGAGTTGTTTTATTTATGAATGAAAAGAAGGAAATATGTTTTATTTCTTTTATTTGACAGTTAAATTATTATTTATGTAATTAGGGTTTTTTGTCATCTTAAATGTTCCTATATGAACTGCCGACCTCTTACACTTTAATTTTTAAAAAAAGGACCTTGTGGAATTTGGCAGATTTGTTTTTGCAGTTTTCTGTTTTAGGGGGTTATTTTTTCCTGTACAGATATCGAGATATATATCGTATATCGAGATATAGCAAAATATATCGAGATATATTTTTTGATCCATATCGCCCAGCCCTAGTCGAGTCTGACCGCTGCGCAAAGCCTTCTCCAGCACATCCCAAAGATTCTCAGTGGGCTTAAGGTCTGGACTGTGGTGGCAATCCATGTGTGAAAATGATGTCTCATGCTCCCTGAACCACTCTTTCCGAATTTGAGCACGATGAATCCTGGCATTGTCATCTTGGAATATGCCCGTGCCATTAGGGAAGAAAAAGGTAAATCCAGGATATCCTTCCAGTTTTTAATAATGTGTTGACAGTTCTTAACCCAATTTTAGTACCGTATTTTCCGGACTATTAGGCGCTCGATTATAAAATGCACTGTCATACAACGGTCTATTTTTGAACTTTTTTCACAAATAAACCGCACCGGACTTTAAACGAAACACAACAGTTCAATGGGTCAGTTGGACTTTGTTTGGTGCGTTCACGGTGACTCTGGGCTTTGTTCAGTTGTGGTGTGTAGGGAGGGTGCTGTCTGGGACCGCTGGATTGTCAGCGTGTTCGCAGTGACTCAGTTGTTCAGTTGTGGCTCAGAGCGCTCGCTTTTTCGATTTGTTCCTCCGTTCCTCGTCCGCATGGAGTGATGAGAGTGGCTGTGGGTGTTTGTCGTTGCGCGGTCACTGTCTACTCCGTGGTGCGGCTTTGTAGTATTATTGAAGTCATGCTGGGACACCCGAGTGGATTCCTGTATAGGACGCTCTGGATTGTGGGGCGCGCATTCATTTTTTGATGGGGTTGGAGGCTTAAGAGCGCACCTAATAGCCCGGAAAATACGGTAGTTTCTGCGATCTCCTTAGATGTTTTCTCTGCTTGATGCATGCCAGTGATTTGACCCTTCTTAAACAGACTAACATCTTTTCCACGACCATGGGATGTGTCTTTTGATATGGTTGTTTAAGAAATAAGAAGCAGCTCATTGCACCAGTTGGGGTTAAATAACTTGTTGCCAGCTGAAAAATAATCTCCCATACAGTAATTATCTAATAAAAGGCTCATACCTATTTGCTTAGTTAAATCCAGGTGGTAACTTTTTTTTTTTTGGCTGGGCAGTGTAAATCTCAAGCCTGGTTAAATGTGCAGTCACCATAGTTTTTTTTTTTTTTTTTTTTTTCCACATTTAAAATGAAGGAGATTCTTGGTCAACTATCATTTACAAATAATATCAAATTTCTCTCACCTCAGATTAACACACTTTAGGACTTTGCTCATTAATTCTGAAGAAATCTGACATGTTTTTCAGTCCAGATTTTTTGCCTTTCCCTGACTGGCTAATCCACCTGTCAATCATGCCTAATCCAATCCATTTTATTTCTATAGCACATTTCACAAACAAACAGTTTCCAAAGTGCTGCACAAATATAATAATAACAACAATAATAAGATGATTTTAAAAAAAAACTAAAATAATACTAGTCTTAAAATAATAAAACCAGTAAAATAAAATAAAAACTGTAAAATAAAATACAAACAAAATCAAAGAATAGAAATAAATAAACTAATAGATAAATTAAATCAATAAAACCAATAAAAACACATAAAAATAAATTAAAAAAAACACAGAGAACCACACAACTCATGCAGTGCTAAAAGCCAGAGAATAAAAATGGGTCTTAAGACGCCCATAAGATGCCTTAAGATGCCCATTTGAAAACGGGGAAATTCACCGGTGACCAGGCTGACATCTTCATAAGTATTGAAGTGTGTATATACTGGATCCCCGGCAAATAATTTCCTTCTTAACAAACAAGATTTGTACAAACATGTTCAAAAATGTGATTCTTTTATTAGTGTGTAAGTTCATATTTCAGTCTTCAGTCAGTTCTTCTGGATGGGTTTAAAACTTTGAACAGAATCCCAATGTTTGTCAGAAAAATCACAAAATCGTTCAGCCCTATCTTAGAGTTCAGGATAATGAACTCTCCCCATGTTTAAAAAAGTCCTGAAAACCCATCTCTTTTAAAAAAAAACTTTCATTAAGTGTCTTTTTCTCATGTTCGCCTTTGTTTGTCTCCTCATGTAAAGCGTCTTTGAATATCTTCAAAACCGCTATGCAAGTGTTATGTATTATTATTTATTATTAATGCCCTTTTAACCAGCTATACTGTCCATTTAACCATGTAAAAGCTATTGCCTGGCACAATCCAAGATGATTCTTTCTGTATCATGGTGCAACAAAAAGCTAATATGTCAAGAAAAAACAATTGAATTCTAGTTTAAATTCCTAATTTGAGCCCATTAAAAATTCCATCCACGAGTCAGCTCTCTTGTGCCTGACCAAGACCAGCTTTAAAATGCATGAACAGCTCTGATTATTCATTTCTGTATGAACTTGTGTCCTGGGGCCTTATCTCTGTGGGGCTACACTACAGTAATATCTTTCATTTGCATTTTTCAAAGGGTTCTATTGTCATCCGCGCGTCCCCTTCACAAAGAATATACATTCGTTCCCATGAGTGAAAATGTTATGTACTGTGCCTGTACTAGCTCGTCGCTCACGGCAACACTAATGATAATGTACTTTAACGTATCGTTGCAAGCACTGAAATGAATGGGTTGCAGCGATCACATGGCAATCGTATGTACTGGGATTGTGCAATAACATATATAAAGAGTCTTTTAGCTTCAAAGATGAAAGTGCATATGACAGATTAGACCACCCATTTCACTAAAATATAGTCCACATAAATATATCTTCTAGAACAATCTTATCTCATTTCTTCTGTTTCTAGTTTTTTTTTTCCTTTTAAACATTTTGGTTAAAGCCACAGTATCACTTTTTAGCCAAAACAAAACAGACATTGTGTTTATTGTAAGGAAAAACATACAAGACTTATACTGTTGGTAGTCCATAAATTCGAGTCAGTTCTCTCGACATCCGTTGTAAATGCGTTCCATTGCACCAATCGGGAAAATATGGATGCCTGAGAAAGTTTTATGTTTATTTTGTTCATTTATGTATAGTTCACGACAGGTATCGCTAGCTCCAACTAATAAATCGAGTCTGTTAGCCAACGTTAGCTGTCGGCGACTCATTTATGGCAGTTTGAATATTACATGTTTAGAAATCTATCCGATTCGGTCTGTGCAAATTCGCCCGAGTTTGTGTTTCGGAACCCGGCTTTGATTGGCCGTTCCATTGCACTTTCTCGAGGAGGAGGTCAGTTTTCCGTGAGTCTCAAGCACAACAGAACGCAACATAAAACATCTATTGGTGCATTCGATTATTTTATCTCTGAGGTCTGAGGACATTGAATAGTGACACGCACGGACACGCCACTTTTCCTCAAACGGCACAGCTCGGAACTCGGAAGGAGACCGAGCAAAGATTCGGAGATAGAATCCAAGATGGCTGTGCCCAGTGTCACTTTTAAGTATGATCTGTTTTCATTGTGTTTGGACGCTTTGGTGGTGTAAATGACCCGTATTACTGCATTACCTATCACTGTGGCCTATGGGTGTGGTGGTCTGTGTTGTGGTGAGGCCAATACTGAACAAAGACTTGTTTTAAACGGGTGTTCCTGAATGTCCCTAGGGTTGCTAACAGAAGATAAACAACAATAACAGCTTTCCAACTGGTGTCCACATTTTTCTTCAAGTCGAACACTTGAAACCAGAACGGGGCGACTAGCGCTTTAGCTGTGTTCATTCATATTTACGGTCTATGTGCGAAACATAATAAAATGCTTAAAATGTGGACATGACATCATATCCGAGATGCGAGTTGGAGACAGATGGATAATTGAATGCACCGTACCTCCATGGAGACTGTTCTGAACATAGACTGTATAAAAGAAGTGGACTAAGCGAGTGTGATGTCACATATAGTGTTCAGCGCCGCTCAAAAGAACCTCATGATGCTCACAGTTACAAGAGCGAATCTGAAGCCAGGCTCTATGTTATGAATAGGACTTTTTTGACTCACAAAATACCAAAAATAAATAAATAAATAAATAATTCAGGATCATATAGAGCGGGTTAATAAGAACATTTTAAGACCACTTTTTATTCTCTGGCTTTTAACACCGCGTGAGTTGTGTGGTCCTCTGTGTTTTTTAAGTATTTTTATTGGTTTTATTTATTTTGCTCTTATTTTCTTTTACTGGTTTTATTATTTTAAGACTAGTATGATTATTTTAGTAGTTTATTTTATCATTTTATTATTAGGTATTTGTGCAGCACTTTGGAAACTGGTTAACTTTTTATTTCTATGGAACCATGCATACATTGTTGGACATGGACAACACATGGGCATTAGAATAACACATGCAGAGGTACTTCCATAACTGTTATCTAGCAATAATAACAAAGACCAAAACAAGTCGTACTATCTGTAGTTAATCAGCCTAATCATGTTTATTTTGTTAAATGACTGTTCAAACTGTCAGAAAAAAGTGTTACTTGCGTGATAATTGTTCCTGCATTTCAGATGACGTATTCAGTTTTAACTCACAGCTACTTCCTGTGTATTTGTACTCTCGTTTTTAACTTTTTCCCTCACAATCTGGCACTTAACTGATGTAAAACTGATAAATATTCACCAGAGCTACCATCCCACCAAACCAAGTAATAACTGGCGAAACATGAAAACCAGTCAAATGCACTCAAAGTTCATTTTGGTCATAGGAAAACTAAGGCAGAGCTTGTTTACACCACGAAGCATCAAGAAAAACCCGCCTGACCATACAAGGAAAAAACAGCAATCAGGACAGCACATCAAAGCCCTCACTAGTACTAATATTTTGTGTTTTTGCCGCTCACACAAGACATGGCCAGATATGCTCTTTGAAGAAATGCCATTAGAGAGTTGCATATATATACATTAAGATGGACTTTCTCCACAATAAAAGTTGGCCTGTAGTGCTGGTCCATTATTCAGTCCAGATGGGTTCACTTGAGGTTGGAAAATATTATAATATATAGTATAAATATTAAGGTAAATTTTGTAAAATATAAATGCATTGGGTAGTATTGGAAAGTTGAATTTTATTATTTAGAGCACTATTTATACTTGTTACTAAGAATGATATAAGTTTAAGTAAAGTCATATCCTGAGCAATTCAAGATTGATAATTATGTATTTAACTACAACAACAACACACTACAACTACTACAACTACTACATACTACAACTACTACAACAACTACTACAACTACTACAACTACTACTACAACTACAACTACTACAACAAACTACTACAACTACAACAACTACTACACTACTACTACTACTACAACTACAACTACTACTACAACTACTACAATACTACTACACACTACAACTACTACAACTACTACTACTACTACTACTACAACTACACAACTACTACAACTACTACTACTACTACTACTACTACTACTACAACTACTACAACTACTACTACTACTACAACTACTACTACTACTACTACTACAACTACTACTACTACTACAACTACTACTACTACTACTACTACTACAACAACTACTACTACTACAACAACTACTACTACTACTACAACTACTACAACTACTACAACTACTAATACTACTACACTACTACTACTACAACTACTACAACAACAACTACTACTACAACATACAACACTACTACTACTACTACTAAACTACTACTACTACTACTACTACTACTACTACAACAACTACACTACTACTACTACTACACAACTACTACAACAACTACTACTACTACAACTACTACTACAACAACAACTACTACTAACTACAACAACTACTACTACTACTACAACAACTACTACTACAACAACTACTACTACAACTACAACTACTACTACAACTACTACAACAATACTACAACAACAACTACTACTAACAACTACTACTACTACAACAACTACTACTACAACAACACTACTACTACTACTACTACTACTACAACTACTACTACTACAACTACTACTACAACTACAACACAACTACTACTACTACTACACTACTACTACATACTACTACTACTACTACTACAACTACTACTACTACTACTACTACTACTACTACTACTACACTACTACTACTACTACTACAACTACTACAACAACTACAACTACAACAACAACTACAACAACTACAACAACTACTTACTACAACAACAACTACTACAACTACTACTACTACTACTACTACTACTACTACAACCACTACCACCACTACTAATAATAATCTTCTTAGTCGATTTATGTGTGTTGTGCAATATCGATGTTTAGTTCCCAACTGCGGAACTTTTCAGGCAAAGCAACAATATCTCCATAGAGACAAGCAGGTCGTGGACCCTGCACCTGAAAAGTTACATTTTTAGAGACCTGCAAAACAAATGGTAAATACCTTTGATCACGCATGAAGAAAGACTTTAGTGAATTTTATGAACAAATAGTTTATTAAGAATAATTCCAGCTTACTTAAAGCAACATTGTGTAACTTTCTGGAGGTGGCACATCAACTCCACGATTCAATAAAAATAGAAAGTTAAAAGTTACTTTCTCCCTGGAGATATGTTTTAGGCCATACTGTGGAATATTATTAGCCAGGCTGGTGTCATCTAGTGCCTCCGTTCAATTTAATTTTTCTCCAGTGACTAGGTCTGGAATCAGAATACACTAGACTGTTTACAAGAACCCTGGAAGTGCGAGTTCGGGCACCAGCCAATCAGCGAAGAGCCATATATTCTGTGTTGGCAACGATTCCCAAGATCGAGGATTTAAAGCCGGAACAAAGAGAATGTTTGGTGAATTTTATCAAGGGGAAAAACTTTATTGCCCTTCTTCCTACAGGATTTGGGAAAAGCTTAATGTACCAGTTAGCCCTGTTAGCGGCGAATTACATAAGTCACAACCAAATAGCAGTGACTGGTTAAAAAAAAAAAAGTACCCGCCTCCCGTCGAGTGAACGAATCCTAATGCTGCGAGGTCAGACGGTTTCCACAAAGAGAAACCAGCTGATGAATCAGGCTAGAATATTATAGCCATTGAAACAATATTCCCACAAAAAAGCAGAACATGGCAGGTAAAAAAAATCCTGAGTTATACGTTTTAGTCTAAAAAAAATAATGGAGGGGCATTAAAACTAACTCCTAACGCTAAACCCTTAATTAATGGTTCTAATCCATACTGCAAAATCTACTGGAGTTTAAAACACAGTGGAGCATTTCCTGTATTACCACATGATGTCACAAGGTGGAACTGAGTGTTTAATGTCTGAGAGAAGAAATCAGCCTAAATATGCAGGGTACGCATGTCAAACAAAACACAACTCTGTTATATGAATGTTATAATGTTGTTTCCTCATCAAAAATATACCATACAGTGTTTCCCGCAGCGCTTTATAGTTAGGACGGCCACCTTGACAATATCCCTCCTAACCTCATGAATCCTCGCAGAACTACGGTCATCGCGCCCCGATACTTACTGACATAGAACAGACAATAGTATAATATGGGCTCTTTAAGTAGTTACTCAGCCTGAATCATTCTTAGAAAACTTTTTGACATTATGAATTTTGTCTTTGTTCGAGGAGTCGTAATTAGCTTTTATAAAGATGTACCACACAAAGTAACTCGTCTATCTAGATAAACAACAAGGCAGCTATACATAAACAACAGCTACAAAACGCAAGTCATTTTTCATTGCCCGTACAGCGCATGTTGCCTATAGCCTCTCTCACTACACACTGTATATACGGCCTCTCCCCTGTGCATTCGACATGTCATATCCCTGTAGCTTCAGTTCCCACAGTCCTCTGCTCCTCTCCCTGCGGTCTTTGGCCCGCACTCTACCCCCCCACTGCATCCTTCTCTTCCTCCCCCACCTCCACCCACTTCACCCAGCGGCGGCACCCTCTCTCTCTCTCTCTCTCTTGCTCCCCTCACTCCCTCCCCTCCCGGTCTCTTCAAAGCGCAGTGTGCAGTAGATATGCGGCGTTTGAAATATAGATTGTACTGCCCGTGGGATGCGGCCTGCTCCACTCCACTACAGCCGAGGCAAACAGTTGTGGACTGTTGTGCCTATAGCAGGTCCAATACTGCTCGTCAGATGTTACAAGGATTTTACTCTATCTTTTTTTTCCCTCCTATACTTTAGAACATTTAGAAATTCAATGAAAAAGGTGACTGTTTTAACGACAATAAATGTAAATCGACTGTCAACTTTGCAACGTTACACATATGATATTCCGCTGTCTATAGCAAAGAGTATTTTTCAGATGTGTTTACTGATATCTGTAGTCTTTTGACATTCTGGATATGTTAAGAAAAATCTTTGTAACTTGCTTCAAAGGCTTAAAAACCACCAAAAGAAAGTGTCATCAATGTCAACTGTGTAATGCTGATTTATAATGGAGTGTACAGGAATTGTGACCCAGTTGACGCTGTTTTTTATTGCATTTCAGGATGTTGTGCTTATTATATTATAAAGCTCAGAATACCTCAACATTACAATGAACAAGTCTCACTATTGAGTTCCTTCCATTTCTTTTAGCAAATCTAAAATTTTATGTAACTACACAAATGTCTGTTATACAGCTGACCTCTAAAAAGTTTGCACAGTTGGTATGAAATAAAATTAAAGAGTGAGTTTTATTCACAATATATTAAGATGTTTTATACTGTATGTGAGTAATTTAGCAATATCTTCCAGGCCCCTATTCGAACCCTCTTTCCAAAGATTAGTCCACATGCTTATGTCACCTAAACTCTCACATGGCAATTTTCTATAAATATACAAAACATGATAAAAAACCAATACACTACAACTTCACAAACCTGATGCGATGTGCAGTAGTTTCATTAGTGGAATGCACAGCTATTTTTTATCTGGTAGCATTCTGATGGAGGAGTAGGGGTGTGCAAAAATGTTGAAATATCAATATATTGTACAGTTTAATTTGATGATACAGTATCGATATCGTGGGCTGCTGTATGGACATATCTCCAAGAGTATTTTTTGGTATATTTTACTAAATTATTTTGTTACAGCGTTACAGTTTTTTGTTTGTTCAGAGGAAGGAAACTCATTTATGCAACACATTTGATATTTTCACTTTCACATTTTGATGATTAAAATGTTTGTGTTTCATATTAACTTTGCAAAAAAAGTGGTTTAACAAAGACTTTTAGCATCTTTATTTTATATAGAACCGTACTGAATCAGTTTGAAATATACTGTATTGAATCGTATCGAATCGTAAGTTTCATTGTATCGAGGTATCGTATCGGCAACTTCTGAATGGTAACCCAGCCCTATGGGGGAGTGACTTGACTTGACTGGACTCATGTGGAGCAAATGGAGGGAGGGAGGCTCAAAAGAGTGAAAAACTAAAGTGAAACTTATTAAACATGATGATAAATTGCTTTCAGTGAAGAATAGTAGTATAATAGAAGGTAACATGGTGATATATAAATATATAAATATTTTAAATGTTAGCAGTACCACTTAGATGTGCAATAATCCCCTTAAAAGGTAAAGGGAAATTTGTCCTCTGTGTTTGACTCATCCAAGCCACTGGGGCGCCTCATCAGGAGCAGCAGGGACCCATGTCCGTGATCTGGTTGCTAGTCTTGGTCAGGACTAAGGCTGGGTATCATTAAGAAGTTGCTGATACAATACACACCTCGATACATGGACCACGATACAATACATATCTCAGTACAGTGAGCTTTCACTTTGATACGGTTCAATAAAAAATAAATCATGGCTGTGATACTAAAAGTCTTTGTTAAACCACTTCTTGTGCAAAGTTCATTTGAAACACAAACATTTTCATCATCAAAACAGAGAAAGTGTCAGATGTGTTGCATAAATGTGTTTCCTTCTTCTGAACAAACAACAAAACTGTAGCTCTGTAACAAAACGATTTAGTAAAATATACCAAGAAAGACTCTTGGCGATATATTGATACAGCAGCCCACGATTTTGATACTGCATCATCATATTATTACAATATATTGATATTTCGATATTTTTGCACACCCCTAATCAGGACTACTTTTTATTGGAGGATTGTATGTATTGTTGATGGGTTGATAGTGAAACAATTTCAGTTCAAAACTGAAACCACCCCAGCTCAATTAGAACCCATTACAATCCATTTTAACAAGTGTTTTGCAAAGTTTCGTGTCCAAGCCACTAACAACACTAAATGGAACTAAATTACTGTACATCTCTGTGTAACTTCCTTATCATTTGGTTTATAATGGGCCATTTTCTTCCACCATGACGCATCTTGGCCAGCGTAACTTCATTCCAACATATTGTATGTTTACTGGAAACTGCTTTCAACGTGCTCATTTTCAACCACTCTGATCACTCTTTCAAATCTCTCACTTTCTCTCTCTCCTCATTTCCTCTTTCATTATTGATTAGCACAAAAACATGGCCCCACCCAAGACCGTTCAAGTGCGCGGGTAAAGATCCCAGTACGACCGCTAGCGTTTGGGACCCATTTGGCGGCATCAGCTCAGCGGTTGCCGGGCGTGTTTGTAACTACGGTGATGATGCTGTTGTCCCGGAGACGCCCATTATGTTGCCGAGGGAAAGCACTCAGGTCTAATGGAGAGGCAAGTATTGAAGATGCTCCCACATAGACGTGCTTCCTGTGTAGTTTGCGCAAATACATAAGCAAACATAACTAATGATTACATTTTTTTTTATAAATAGAAGTCAAACACAAGCACGCATGACAGCATATGAAAGACTACAGACAGATTGATTAAATGAATTCTTCATGAAACCAGTTATAGTCTGTAAGCAAGAATATTCACACAAATATTGACATATGATGAGTTCCTCCAATGTAGTGACCCAGAGGTTGGTAAAATCTTCTTTGACGGCTCATTAGGGTTGACAAAAGTATTTTAAAAAATCAAATAGTAATCAATAGTATATGGTTTTGAAACTAGAAACTAATTTGAGCTGAAAAACAACACAGGACATGAAAGGATAATCTTGAGTGCATAGTAACAGAGACAGTGCTATTATGTTGTATTGAAATCGTTCATAAGCTTGAATTGAATCGCTCAAATCGTCCATTTTTTTAATTCAAAATTTAATTTGAAACAGTAATACTAGCTGTACTCAAAGAACAAGAAAAAAAATATGACAATTTCATTTTGGTGAAATTGTGCTTGACAATATTGTAAATGTAAGATATAACAATTGATTCAAGCATTTTTTCCTATAGTTATTACGCCAAATCTGAAATCAGTGTTCATTTGAGCAACAATTGTTTAACATATCTCGTTTAAGAGGTGTGATTGTTTTACCTTGAATGTTCCACAGTATAAACCTATTTAACCAAGACCAGCAAGTGACACCACCAGGTCAGGTTACAGGTCAGATCTACGGAGAGATCAACTGCGATAACCTGTGACTGAATAAATGCAAGAGAAGTTCATGCCATTATTCTAAAAGTTGTTACTCGTGCAAAATTCTCCACAGACCATAAGAAAAATACAACAGAATAGATAGAAAAGTGCTTAAAATAACTGTAAATTTTCCATGTAGGACTTGGGGGAAAAAATTAGGCCACTGTGTGATGTCTGCATGCAATTGTCAAGTGTTTCTGTCATCCAAGAACCTGGAAATGCGCTCTTAACATGCTAGTTGTTTATAGTCTTACCATGACTGCAAAACAATAGTCTGGTCTATTAAAGTTGTGAATAATTAGGATGCTCGCTGTGCATAAGGTAAGCGAGGAATAACTTCGGCCCACTGCAAACAGTTTAAAATAAAGTAGTTACGTTTTTCACCTTCTTAAAACCGCAAAAGCTAGAGCGTCTTTAAAATGGGCTCGTCTAAGCAAAGAAATCAGTTATATGGTTGTGAGTGATGGGGCAATTTTCTAACGCATTCCCACTTTTCCATTCGCCACATGTTTTCAGCCTTGAAAAGATGTCGCCTCCTATTAGAGATTTTCCTATAAGCCCAGGTGAAAAGACAGCAATCACGTCAATCAAAACTTGGTGAACCGCTGCTGACTCCTCTTACATAAGGTAAAAGTATAGGCAGGGCTGCTATGTGTTTTTTCTAACATGAGTTGGTCTGATAGCTCTAATGGACCAGTCAGGCTTGTCAGGGGAGGAAAATAGCCCTGACAGGTGGATGGATGCACTAAGCCCGCAGCAGTGTAAAAACACAGACTATACAGAGGCAGGGCATTACTTCCATATAACAATGTGGATTCACTTTGTTCTTTTTGGAGATTTTGACAATGTTAGAATGTGTTTTTCTTCATCCCAACTAAACTAAGCTGTGTTCTGTTCTGTTGTGTCTATAATGTGACGGGAACGTTTCAGCTACAGCAGCTTTACACAAGGAGCAGCCTTGAAAGTAGATGTCTGACAGTTTATGGAGTAACTGTAATACTGAAAACAAAAGCTGCATAATATATCACAATATTAGCAGATACAATAATCAATATTAGGGCCCAACAGATATGGATTTTTTTGCAGCCGATATGATCCCAATAAAATGGGAGTTGGAGGTGCCGATAGCCGATATAAAAAGCCGATATATTTAGTGATGTAAAAATTCACTGTAAATCTTCAACTAATTATACAACTTAGGTCTGGCTCTACTGGATTTTAAGTCGGGTTTGTTTAAGCAACATTTTTTATTATTCTGCCTCTTTACGTCATATTTAAAGACAGTAGGTTGTAATGTAATGGCATTTTTGCATCACATTCTAGCCCAGGGGTGTCCAAACTTTTTTCATCAAGGGCCACATATCTAAACACAGACAAAGCAGAGGGGCGAGCGAGGGTCGTAAACTGGCGTTGAATACAGTGAATAATTAAAATATGTGCATGTTTAACACATTAGAATGACCTTTTATTCATGCCAAGATCCTTAAACCCTCACACTAAAAAAAAAAAATTGCAGTAAAAAGTTCATTTTTGATTGATGCAAGGTAATTTGGGGCAATTCACCTGGAAGCCTGAGAGCCAAGAAAAATTTGTCTGAGGGCCGCATTTGGCTCACGGGCCATACTTTGGACATGCCTGTTCTAGCCAGTAAAGAAAGTAAGTAAACTACTGCTATTGGCTTTTAGCGGTAAATGTGTGCATGCTGCGATAATTAATCATATGCGTAAATGCGGATCATTCACACCTCTATTCACAGCTCATTTACATATCAATGCTGGTCCAGTAACATGTACAGCCACTAAAGTCACTTTACACAGAGAAATTACTCTGCAGATAAATACTGATGCAGCGCCACATATTAGGACATTTATCTGTCTATAAATGGACATAATATTGAGAGTTTAAGCTTTATAATTATATTAACGAGGTATAACATGTCTAAGTCGACTATCAACCCAGATCGGCAAGATTTAGGCCGATAGCTGATATGTCTCCAAGTGCCCATATCGGCCAACCGACACATCGGTAGGGCCCTAATCAATATTGCATGAAAATAAATATATCGCAACAACGCAAGGCTCCCCATTTTACAGAAGTGTACAGGTAAACTGCACAAAAAGGCAGATTTTAAACACAATCTTCCTCAGTTTGGTTGGTTTTGGATTTAGTCTCTGTAAAGTTTTAACTTTTCCACATTTTCACTAGCAAATGAACACGTGCGCTTTTTTAAAATTACGTAAAAAAAACCTTACTTGTCTTACTCCATCTCAGACATATTGTGAGCTGAATATTATAAATCAATATTTTCATTCACACACGTTTGAGAAACTATATTTAGGCTGGATAGAAAACCTGACTTATGCTCTTTTTTTGATATTAGGTTACAATCTGTAACACATAGATTATTATTTTTCATATTGATACTGACGGTGCTGCGTATAGATAGCTGCAATTCATATTTTTGGTGTATTTCTGTTAAAATTATTACGAAACGCCATTGAACCTTAATCACGTCATTGTGCATAGGCAAGAAGTCTGCAACATAGCAATATTTTGAGCGCACCCTGGAAGCAATGGTCGCCAATAAAACAAAATTGTGAATTCCTCTGGGACAGTTTGCTTGATTCTTGTGAATGTTGGTTGATGTTCCTGTCTGTTTCACTGTTCTATTTTTTTTTAAAACATCTGATTACGTCAACAAATTTGCCAAGTCCTTTCAAACTGTACAAAAATACACTGAAACTGAAATGAATTAATATTGGTGGGAGGTATGCCGAGAGAAGATAAGGCACTAAACACTCATTCAGTTTTCACAAGCCCTCGGAGGCAGAAGATTCCCAGCAGGTACCTCCAAGGTCTGAATGATCATCCGTACAAGATTTGAACAAGAAATGAGTAAGGCGCTCACATATGAAAGAGCAGCTGCGCAGAACAGCTAACTAATGACTTTGTGAATGTGCAGAACTCTTCCTCCCACTACGCCTGCCTCCTCCGGGCTCTAAACACAAATTACACTTTAAAAAGCTTGCCTGGATAAATACAGGCTAAACATGCTCAACAGGTTTGTGGAGAGTTATGGAAGTGCAGTGGAAACCCTCCTGGCAGTTACTCATTTAGAGGTGATTAGTGATTGGGTCAGCTGAATCCATTGGCCTAATATATATTTAGTCTCTCAGCCAATACAGATATCCCATATTTTTCTTGCTGCCAATCCAATTTGATGGATCGGATATTAGCTTCCAAATATTGGTTTAGTCAGTATCCTAGTTTGGCATATAAACTGATGTAAGACTATTTACCGTATTTTTCGAACTATAAGTCGCACTTTTTTCATGGTTTGGGTGGTCCTGCGACTTATACTACGGTGCAACTTGTATATTAAAATTTTCACAGTGACAGGCAAGAGAGGGCGGTCTAGTCTTGTGTGTCAGTATCTGCTGCTCCTATTACTCCTGCACCACTGTCACTTGGCTCTACTGTGCATGTCTCCTGCAGAAAGAGCCTCTGTCCTGTCTGTATCATGTCAGTCGATCGCATCTACTTCTGTTCCAATGAAAATTTGTAAACATTTTATGCGTTTGGAGGAAATTTCAGCAGTTACCAGAAGTGGGATCAAGTCGTTGTTTTGCAAGTCTTTGACCTCAAGTCTGAGTCAAGTCCCAAGTCAAATACAGGCAAGTCCAAGTCGAGTCTCGAGTCACTGGCCCATAAGTCCAAGTCAAGTCCAAGTCATCTGCTTTGAGCTTCAAGTCTTTTCAAGTCTTTAAACCAAAGTACTAAATAAAGCTTAGATTTTTGCAATTTATATGAATTTTTAACTAAATTGTACTTAAAAATTCATGGTATCTTTATAAATGAGTTGTAGATGTTGCTTATTTTTCCTTTTTAAATGTCTTGACAAGATCTGAGTGTGAATCATTACAGTCAGAATAGAAAGAATGTTCTGTATAGTCCCCTCTGTTTTATTGTGTTGTATGGTATATTACTGTAGTACATTTGAGGTACTGTGGGCTTTTTCGGAAGAATTCAGTGCTTGTCCTAGAAAACAAACACAGGAGATGGAAATGTCTAAGTATAGGCCACTTTATTATTAGCATTAGCAGGTCACAGAGATTCAAGTTGATTACAAAGTACAATTGTCACCCCGGGACGACGCCTCTGACAAAACCCAGAAAGTGAGGTAGCTTTATACTGGCCATCTGACAGAACATTACCTTGTTGATTTAGCATATACAGCAAGAAAATTTACAATAATGCTGACCCGGTACACTTTATCATGGGTGGGAACATGCCACGGGGTCCACATCCTCCCGGTTTTCTGCTTCGTAGCGTTTCAAAGTACAAAAAATAACATGTCTCTTTTATAGAACCATAGATAGACAGTATGTTTCTTCCCTGTTGTCCTTCCAAGGTACAAAATATTGAGTGAATCAGCATGATCAACACAGAATAAGTCTCACAGTACCATATCACAGTATTTCACTTACAACCAAAGTAACAAACAGAGAAGTGGGAGTGACAGTTTGTTCCACACCACATGTATCAGCTGTGAAGTATTTCCTGAAAAACATATTTTTTAGGAGACGCATCAAGTCCTAGTCAAGTCTCATCACTGACCTTCAAGTCCAAGTTGAGTCCCAAGTCTTAGTCTGTTTCATCAAGTCAAATCTCAAGTCGTAAAAATAGTGACTCAAGTCTGACTCGAGTCCATGTCACGACTTACAGGCCTCCACCTCTGGCAGTCACCATGGTGGCACAAACACACAGAGACATGTTTTTCGATTGTCTGAAAACTGAAAAATACAAAATGGATTCAAGCATCACATTTTCTGGACCTGTGATCAATACGGCCTGCAATATCAACATCAATATCACCTACCCATCATCCCCCTTTGTCAACAATCCAGAATGAGAATGAGGCAGCCCGGATTGTGTGGACTGTGCGATATTGCAATAAATAAATTCTCACATTATTCATGCAGCTGCTCAGGGGTCTGTGGGGGTCAGCACGGCACGGCAGCATGTGATAAAGCAGATTTTCACACCAAATTCTCTTCCCCCTGTATCCTTTTCAAATGTGTTCAAAGGAGTGAGAATGTGCCAAGTGCGCCAGAGGACTCCTGCTAGAAGAATGCAGTCTGCTGCCCCCTGCGCCGCTAATCCTTCAGCTCCTTTACGTCTGTGAAAGCCCAATCGCAATAAATGTCTCTGCTTCATTTAGAATCAGACTTCACCTCTGATTATGGACGGATCGAAACAGATTTTGAGCCGATACCAATCTGATATTTGTGGGTGGGCAAAAATTCTTGTATAGAGCAAAGCGTGAACTTAAACAAACACTGAATTACAATGATGATATCACCAAAAGAGCACATTGTCATTAAAAGAGCAGATTACATTTTTATCATCATATATTTTTATTAAGATTAAAAGGATTTATAAGCAGAACATCAGAGCAGAAAATGCGTGGCATGATTTAGCTGGAATTTTGGGAATAACTGGACATTTAAATCTGCCTTTTCACTTAAGCCGGGTGTACACTGTGTGATTTTTGGCCCTTTTTGTGACGATTTTTCACTCGTGTGAATGTTTTTGGGATCATACCGACTTTTGGCTTAATCGTGTGTCGAGCTTCGTGTAGTAAACATGGGGTAACGAGAACCGATTAATACCTCAGGACCAGCTCCCCATCGGTAATCGTAGGTCGCAAGAATATCAAACCTGTTCAAACCCAATCGCCTCTGGTGAGGGTTTCATGCTGTTGAAGTAGTTCCACGAGCTGTGAACTTTTAAACCGTGCGATTCAGTCGTACTGTCTGAGCTGGGGCTGAGTGAAACAACTGAAAATATCGCAGTGTACACAGTGAACAGATACCGTTTTACTTTTTTGAAAGATCTTAAAAGGCCTATATTATTCCATTTTCTGATCTATGTTTACTGTTTATTGCATTTGATTTATTTATATATTTCAGTCACAGGTATATTCTGACATTATTTCACAGACAGTCATATTTAACATCCACTGACCAAAAAGGTGTAGGCTGAAGTTTGAGCTTATTATGCCTTTACTTCATTCCTTTATCAGAGCGTCATCTTGACACCAGTTCATGTTCATAAATACAGCAAGAGGAAACAAACAAATCAGTAACAGTACAGCAAAGTTCTATAGTATCAATCACTTGACTAAAAGGGGGCTGTGTTGTGTTGGTAAAAAATTCTCAAAATTGTTAAAGCTTTACCACAAAATTGACTCCTGTGAGCTTTTATTTGGGTTGGAATGTTATTACCTCGTCAAAAACGTAACTGGAGTTGTGTTTTGTTTCATTCACAATAAATCTACTACACACCTGTTCACAACACATTGTCTTTTTGTACATCAAGCCAATTAGATCTCGCTACCCCATGGTTAGAAGGATAAACTCACCACCAGCTACTGTGTATTATTATGTATATTATTGCATCACTTGTGGTCAATCAAACCCTCAAAATATTATTCTGTCCATCTTCTCGATCAGTTTTCAAAGCTCATCTCTCCCTTTACACTTACCCTGGTCCTGGCCCGTTGGAGTGCTGGGAGCAGAGGTGGTGTCAGGCCTGCGGGCAGAATACTCCTCCGTACTGGGGATCATGTCAGTGCTTCCACTCTGAGCAGACACTTAGCTCCTGACAGCTGCTTCTGAACATATGGGATTTCTGTGGAAGAGCGCAGATTTCAGGTTTACTATCAAGTCGGACTCGGAACTACAAGAATCAGAATCACGCAATATGGCAGATGATCTCGAGCTCTGTCTGTGCGTAAGACTAATTCTGTCTTTAAAAGTTTACTATGCAACTTTTCTGTGGTCTCCATGGAGATGTGACTGCTTTGTTTAGAATATTTCACAGTACAGCATTAAAATGTATTTAAATTGCATTTATTCAGTTACAGTCACTGCTTGTGTACAAGAAGGGTAAAAAAAAAAAAAGGTTTAATACAACACTGTGGACCATTATAGCATCGCCATGGAAACAAGCAGGTGACCAACAGAAAAGTTCCAGTTCATAATGCATTTTGATTTAAAATAAATATATTTATAAATAATACAACATTTCCCCTTTTACTAGAGCAAAGGCTTCTATGATTACAAATTGTCATGATGTTGGTTCAAAGTACATGGTAAAGCTTTTATTTTATTTTATTAATAATCTTTAATAGGCATGTGCAAAAATGTTGAAAATCAATATATCATTTACGTTGATGATACAGTATTGATATCATGGGCTGCTGTATAGATATATTGCCAAGAGAATTTTTAGGTGTGTTTTAGTAAATTATTTTGTGTAAGAGCTACAGTTGTGTTGACATTTTCACCATTTGGAATAAAATGTGTGTTTGTCACTTTGCACAGACTTTGTAGTTTATTAAAGACTTTTAGAATCAGAGCCGGGACTTAGCCTTTGTTTTTCACTGAACTGTATCGAATCGATTTGAAATATATCATACCAAAAATCGTATTGAATTGAAAGTGCACTGTATTGAAAATATGTTGTATCTTCAACTTCTGAATGATACCCAGCCCTAGTCTTTAAGCTGTGAAGCACTTTGTGACTTCTCTTGACTGTGAAGGCTGCTATACAAATAAAATGAGCTTGTTTGCTGTGTTAACTATAATCTTCACCGACACAAAGTAACTTAAAATGTGTAAAAATATAAAAATGAAAAAAACAAATCAGCATTTCAGGTCAATAGCTAAAATCTGTAAGTCTTCTTAAAGATATGAGACAGGGCTCTGCTCTGACAATGTTTAAATCCAGGCTCAAAACAGTTCTGTTTAACTGTGCATGTGACTGAAAGGGTTCTATTAAGAGATCGACTGATATGGGCTTTTTCATGGGTAATACTGATTGTTTAGAATACAGAAACTGATGGCAGATGATTTTTGCTGATGTTTTTGGGCTGATATGAATTTTCCTCAAATGACTTTAATTAAATAAAATTAAATACTACAAGCTCAGCATCAGCCGCAGTGTAGTCATGTGTGGTGGAGTTATCTCTTAAATCAGGGGTGTCAAGCTCAAATTCACAGAGGTCCAAAATTAAAAACTGGGACCAAGTCGTGGGCCAAACTAAATATTTACTGAAACATTTCAACAATATCAGCATGTAATGATAAACCTTTTCTTATTAAAATAAATGTTTAATAATAATTTTGCTTAAACACTGAATCCAGAACAATCATAATATAAAATAATAACAAAATTTTAAATAACTAATGTCTCTATAGCTGATCTGTAGCCAGCGGGCCAGCTCTAATACATATTTGATATGATCTCGCGGGCCAAATATAATTATGTCATGGGCCAAATTTGGCTCCCGGTCCTGAGTTTGACATGTCTGTCTTAAAGTGTTAAAATAAGACTTTGTATACACGCTTCAGCCAAACCAAATTATCGGCCTCTGCTGGAGATTTAAGGCTGATAGTCCATATGGTAAACATCAGCCTGATATTGGTGTATAGGTGTATCTCTAGTTTTAATCTGCAGTCTTCTTTTTTAATGTGAATTTTATGAACAATATTTATTCTTTGGTTTATCTGTATTGTGATTTTAAAGCATTCCTTATCCTACAAAGCACATTCTATTTCTTTGTGTACTAACTGTGCTAGATTAATAAACTAACAGTTGTCTTTCCAAATTATTCCTATGAGAGCCTGCACAAGTTGTACCTCATCAAGATGTTTGTTTTTCAGTCAGTGTGTAAATAATTTGATACAGGAAAAATACAAACATGTAAATGAAATGATTTCGTATACCCTTTGCAATGTCCCTGAAACCTGCTTGGGAATATTTACAGCAGCGTTGGCAGGGAAGAGAACTACTTTTTAGGGGCTATAAATGTTGAGTCATGCGAGATTTATATAGAAATCTCTGGCGTTGATAAAAATAGCTAATCCTCATTTTGGACATATACGCCCTTGGGATTCTAGAGTACACTGTGCAGAAGGATAGGAAAAGAAACCACCAAAAATACTTGTATTTTTTAACCATTCCCATGAAAAACTAAAATATTAAAGCAGACCTATACCGCAGAATTGTCTTTTTTAGAATTTTTAACCGTGTGATAGTTGTTTTTCATTCTCATTTCCCCTTTCGCAGTTGGATTTGGAGTCATTCGTGCATGTTTGAGTAATCTTTAATCACTTATTTTCAAGACGCCATATTGCAATCAATTCCCATTTTCACCGCTACAAGCTCACAGCCACAGCTCTGTACTTACTTTGTTCTTCACTTTCATTTTTTTCATCAGTGATACACATAGGATTCGGCAGCGTCTTGTAATCATCGCCAGCTCCCATTGGGCACCACAGTTTTCTAACAAGGACGTAAACAGACTTGCTTCTTTTAAGTCGTTTAGGATGAATATTGCGTTATTTAAAATGTTCAAATTATAACAATGATCCGTGATTGTCGTAGATTATAACTATATTACGGAAGCCGAGAGGGGTCACAACAAACACAAACGCCGCAACAAATACAAATGCCACAACACATCAAAAAGCCACAACAAACCAAAAAAAGCCACAATGGAAATGACCGTGGGACTCTATTTTAATGCAAACGCCGCAACAAATACAAACGCCACAACACAAACGCAAATGCCGCAACACATTAAAAAGCCACAACACATCAAAAAGCCACAGCGGAAGTGACCGCGGGACTCTATTTTAATGCAAACACCACAACACAAATGCAAATGCTGCAACACATTAAAAAGCCACAACGGAAGTGACCACGGGACTCTATTTTCCGACGGACCGATCAAGCGGCAAGTGAAGAAGAAGAACTACAACGTGAAAAGTAAAGGAACAGAGAAGTTGGAAACGTAAGTAAAAGTAATTTATTGTTTTATCATTATTCGTTTCAAGTAGGGATGGGCATTCGATGAAATTTTCTTAATTGATCGTCGAAAGAATTAATGATCGATTATCGATTAATCATTAACGTTTTTATATTAAAATGATCATCATTATTATTACTATCTGCACTACTAATCTGCATAAATAAATTCAACTTTACGACATATAAACCGTAGCGACTCTAGAGCCACATCAATCCGTTTGACATTATAATGTGTTTAATTCAGTTTTGAGCGACTCTCACAAAAACGAAACTTAACACCGCATCGCTAATTTGCATAAACTAAGCGAAGATAAAACTACAGCTCTTGTGTCGCTGATGCGGTCAATTTCTGTTGGATTAAAAGACATGACTCAGTGGAATACAGGTTAGCGTGACCATATTTGCATTTGTCAAAACCAGGACACTGTACGGGGGGTGGGGACTCGTCATCGACATTGCGCGACTCTCACCTGGCAAAACTTTTTCCCACTGGACATGAAACATATGTGCTGCTTTGTTCACTGTGCACATGGACTCACACTTGTCCCGAACGCAACAGTCAATGCTCGCTCCTTCTGAGTGCAGAGAGACACATGTACGGACCCCTGTTTGGTCACACTACGCACAGCAACCTACATTCGGTTTGTCGATTAAAATGAATGTAATTGATGAAATTCTTAATGATCAATTATCGATTAATCGATTAATCACGCCCATCCTTAGTTTCAAGTTGTAGTTCTTCTTCACTTGCCGCTGGATCGGTCCATCGGAAAATAGAGTCCCGTGGTCACTTCCATTGTGGCTTTTTAATGTGTTGCAGCATTTGCATTTGTGTTGTGGTGTTTGCATTAAAATAGAGTCCTGCAGTCATTTCCGTTATGGCTTTTTGTTGTGTTGTCCCATTTACATTTGTTGCGGCGTTTGCATTTGTTGTGACCCCTCTTGGCTTCCGTACTGTATAGCAGGTTCAAGCACAATATACATACCTACACTTCTACACAAACTAGTCCATCAGAAAAGCACTGGCCATGAAAAGTACTTTAGCAGAGATTTTCAAGAAAGTTATTTTGTACAGGACATGTAGGAGGAGATAGACAACTGGAGTGCTCGTTATACTCAGAGTGAAGGCTGAAAAAGACACTTTGGGGGAGGATGTTGTTGAAAATGCCTATATGTACCCACCGTCTGGTATCACAGCACTGGTAACTATGGATATGTGACAATAATAGACGCTAGAATGAATGCAAGGAAACGAAAACAGTTCAATTTTCTGATGTGCATTAATTAATTTTGTTGGTATATTGTTCTTAAATTGGAGAGGTAATCATTGTGACGTCAAAAGGCACTTAGTAGCTAACAAATGGCTGATCAAGTAGGTTACAAATAATGTGAATTCATGGACAGTATCAACAGACTGTAATTTTAATTTGCTAACTTTCTATTCACACTGCAGTTCCCAGTATTCTGGAAAATATGTTGTGCTACTTTAGCGTCTGACTTAGTTTTACAGAGAACACTTGGATTAGGTCGCCCTCCTCAGGAAAACAAGTGGAGTGAAACATTTTTAAATGATAAATTAGCAGCATGGCTATTTTAAACATGATGCAAACAGTTGCTTTATATCGCCAATTAAGGGCTGAATAAGTATGAATATATATTGTCTAGACCAGGGGTGTCAAACTCAAATTCAAAATTTCAACAACATCTGCATGTTTTCTTTTCTTTCAAGATATTTAATGTTAAACCTTTTCTTATTAAAATGAATGTTTAATAATAGTTTTGCTTAAACACTGAACCCAGAAGAAGCATAATATAAAATAATAACAACATTTTTAATAAATAATGTCTCTATAGCCTATCTGTAGCCAGCGGGCCAGCCCCAATACATATTTGACATGATCTCATGGGCCAAATATAATTGTCTGAGTCTGACATGTCTGGTCTAGACCGTTGTATCCAAAGATTGGGTCGCAAGAGATTTTTTTTTGGGTTGCCTTGTCACAATCTGCATGTAGGTCTGCAATATACAGCTCTGACAATGATCTGCTGCTGTGCTCTCCTCCTGCACCCTGGACTGGAAGGCTCTACAAAAACACATACAGGCCCTCCTATCTCTTATTAGAAATATTGAAATGTTAAGACATGTATATATTGTATGTATATTAATTATACAAAACAATAATCTTTTTGTAATTATTGTATTGACTATTTTGTTCCAATATTGCTGGTTCAATTGAATGTTGAAAAGAAAAAGAAATGGGCTACATTTAATGTCCAAATAGGAGACTTATGGATCCTTTTATTGCTGGTTCAATTATTGTTTTCCATTGTTAAAAACTTGAGTCATACTAATCGTTCAGACAGACACAATCACTCAGTCAACAATAAAATATCCTAATTAATGTTCAATAATGGTTAAATCCTAACCTGATTCATCAGCCGGTTTTACTTCGTTTCACTTCGTACAAACCATCTGACCTTGCAGCCTTAGATTTCGTAGGCAGGTAGTTTTTATCATTTAACCAATCGCTGCTATTTGGTCGTGAAATATGTAATGCGCCGCTAATGGGGCTAACTGGTATATTAAACTTTTCCCAAATCCCATAGAAAGAAGGGCAATAACATCTTTCCCCTTGATAAAATTCACCAAACATTCTCTTTGTTCCGGCTTTAAATCCTCGACCTTGAGAATCGTTGACAACACTGAAAATATCACTCTTCACTGATTGGCTGGTGCCCAAACTTGCACTTCTGGGGTTTTTGCGACCCGTCTATTGTATTTTGATTCCTGACCTAGTTGCTGGAGAGAAATTAAACTGAGCAGAGGCACTAGGTGACTCCAGCCTGGTCAAATCCACCTTTATTTTGTGATTTACGAATAATGTCTATTGACTTGGGTCACGAAGGTTTGTGATTTTTAAAATATGGGTCCCCAGAAAAAAAAGGTTTAGGAAACACTAGTCTAGACGGCATATATGTGTATTTAACAGAATTGCCCGCTGTGTGACACGTTCAGCCCGTAAATAAAGCTAAAACAAAAGCATTTATTTCGTTATTAATGTTTGCTACTGTGAGTGGGATTGCCTCACAGACCCGACTCGTAACCTTCTCTGGTGTTGGGCAGAACTATTGAACACAGTGGGGCTTTAAATACAAGCACATTAAACAAATAGCTACTCTGTGTATGACTATAAAGTGTATAATTAAAATCACTAAAAGTCCATCTAGAAAAATAATGTTTAATGTTCGTTTAAGGGTTCAATCACGGACAATGACATCTAAAAATTGTATATAAAATCACCTCGCGAGTAGAAATGCCACATGTTAACATATAAGCTATTCTTGTCTCCTGCCATTGCTCCGTACATCAGCGTGTCCCCTAACGCAGCGCTGTCCCATTAGCGCTGGAGGCCTTTTCGCTCGTCTCACCTGTGCTGGCTCCCACAGCGCAGCAGCAGTGTACAGCCAGGACCAATTCACACCCGTCACCATGATGAGCTGATGGAGAAAGAGAAAAAGACAGGATTGTCAGGAGGGAAAGAGAGGCTTAACGGTAATAGGTGAGATTTATATACCGTCAATAGATCCTTAACATGAAGGTACAGTACAGTGTGGCAATTAGACATTAATGCAAATTAAACTACAAATGTGTTGCTTGGATGAATATGAGTTATTGCTTTATGTGTAGGTGACAAAGAATAAATAATCAGATTGACAGTGACCTAATTTTTAATGTAAAAAAAACATGAGATGTATATCATTTTGATGCCATGAAATTGTATTATGGCCACTGCAGGGCTGTTTAGTCAATTAACCAGTTGATGGCGTATTAGTTGACTACGATAATCATTTTATTTAGGTAATAAGGATTTAAATGGGACAAATGGAGAAAGGAGACATTAGCTAGTGAGCAAGTTAGTTGAAGTTTTGGTATTTTTTGGTATTTATGTGCGAAAAGGCAGGTTAAAAACTAATTATTCACATGTTCACTCTGTCTTAATACATAGTACGGGTTCTGTGAATGGCTGTGTTTGCACGAATTCTAATATTATGAAACCATTAGATCTGTCAATTTCCTTCATTTTTAGCTGCTGTGATGCTGCAAGACACAGAGGAGGGACACTTTTGTCCTGAGGGCTCTCCTCAAACTGCCCTGACACTTAATTTGATGACCCCCACCTGTTAGAGCTTTCTATTATTATTGTATGTTATTGCTCAACATGCTTAAATTTAGCCAGCCTAGCCAACCTAGTGCCTCCGCTCAATTTAATTTCTCTCCAGCGACTAGGTCAGGAATCAGAATACACTAGACTGTTTGCAAGAACGCCAGAAGTTGTAGACTGTGCACCGGCCAATCAGCGAAGAGCTGTGAAGCCATGACGTCAAACTCAAGCACCTGTCTGGGTCTTTTTGTGGTACAGCACAACAGTAAACAAAGCAGTCGAGATGGATGTAGACGAAGCCATGCATTCTGTGTTGGCAACGATTCCCAAGATTGAGGATTTAAAGCTGGAACAAAGAGAATGTTTGGTGAATTTGATCAAGGGACAGACGTTATTGCCCTTCTACATACATCACAACCAAAGCGCAGCGATTGGTTAAATAAAAAAAGTACCCGCCTACCTTCAAGCGAACAAATCCTAATGCTGAGAGGCTGGCTTAAATTGCCCGTCGGGGGAAAAAAAAGTGACATTGATTGATATACCTACCTTTCAGATTCATATTATAATGAGTGTTGTGATATTTCCTGTAGTATAAACTTAAAATAATGTAGATGTCTTGAAATTTCCTCAAACTCTTAACTGGCATGACATGTGGCTATACAAAAAGCCAAAAGAAGGCACTAGGACTGTATTTGAATATTAAGGATTACTGAAACATGCGCAAATGATATAAAACACAACTCCAGCTGTGTTTTGGATAAATCAAGTACAATATTCGCCTTCCCTTACTTCTCTATTCTCTCTCTCTCCTCTCGCTTCTACTCTACTTCCTTTAGACTTGTCCTTCTTACTGTCACTGGTCATATCACGCCTACAGCTCTTCCATAACCATTCTATTTTACATTTCTCGTCCTCGTTGTGCATGGAAGTGTGCGTTTGGCCCTTGCGCTGGGTTAACCGCTGGGGCCTTCCTTGCACGGGCGGAGTCAGCCAACCAGCAGTCACAGGCTATTACTCACATGGCCTCTGAGACATTAACCTCCATCAGTATCCTGTACTTCCACAAGTCCGTTTCACAAATGATCATTAGTCACTCGATTATGCTTGTCAGATGGAATATTTGGTGACTTTTAAGATAATCTGTAGTTCTTTTCAATTAAACAGCACTTCTGTAGGGTACTAAATGCCAAGATGAAATATATTTAGATCACCATGTTACCCTTTTTGTTTCTAAAATGCTATATTCGCCAAAAACAGCGTAATTGTTTTGCTGGTCTAAGTCCCTCCTCCCCTACTCTGCCCTACTCCCCCTTCAGAGCACACAGTTACATTACAATCTGTGTGAATTCCTTATTGCCTATGTTACGTTTTGTTTGGTATCGTGCTTTGTGGGAGTTTGGACAAAAATCATACTGCTAACCGTAAGGAGGGTTTGAATAGGGCCTGGGAGAGATCACTAGATTACTCAAACATGCATGGATGATATCTAAAACTTCTTCAGGCATGTTTTTGATGAGGGAGCAACATTATAACGTGGTAGAAAGCTCCAAAAAGCAGACACACCCTCTCTTTAAACATGCTTTTGGTCATCTTGGGCTAAGTATTTCACATTTTCCAACTTAAAATAATGTCTGTATTTCGTTAGTCTAATAGCATAATTGTCTAAGTCATGTTTTGGCCAAATTGTGAGATCTGCTTAACTTTATCTGCTACCACTGCTGCATCACCCTGTCTTACTGCCTATGTCCTCAGAACGCTTCTTAGAGTCCAAAATCTATGTCTGCCTTAGTCATCTCTATACAATATCAATGAAAAATACCAATGTGCTTGCTAAAAAATGTGTTTGTTTTCCAAAAAACATTCAAATATGACTTAGGCAACTGTGCTATTAGGGTAACAATTTGGAAAATACACTCAACACTACACTTCCGTTTCCATTTACGTATTTAGCTCCCTCTGCTGTCAGAAACCGGAATGAACCATCAGAAAATAAACAAATTAAACCCTTAAGTCAAGTGATTGCTATACTAACAGACATGCGTTTGTTGTGTACACAGTTTCACAGCAGGACATATCCCCTGATGGTTTATAGACATTTATGGAAGTTTGGATTTTTACCTGTGATGCAACAATCCAGGCAAAATGCAAACAGAAATGTAAATGTTTGTGTGCTCTGAGGAGACAGCTTTGGCTCAGACAAGTGTAAAGTAAGCAAAAATACAAATGATTTTGATGAGATGTGGTGAAAATGTCAAAAAAAAAAAAAAAAAAAAAGAATCCTTAAACAGTTTAACATTAGTCATACAATGGATAATTTGTACAGCTGAATTTCTCACTTTGCATGTTTAACTCAAAAAAAAAAGATGTTTGAATTATTTTTATACTGAATTTAGTTGCTGGAATTTTAATTGCACATTTTCAATAGGTTTCAAATTCAAAATAAAAAAAATTACCTACTCAGCACATATTCTCAAGACCTCAAATTCAACAGTCTAAAATTCAAAGTGTAAAATCCGTAGGAAAAAATTTCGCAACAAAGATCCAAAATACCAAGACAAAAGCAATCGATCCTGCGTGACTGAGGAGGACCCAGGCTGTTTCTTATTGGTCGATCTCATCTGTAGGCGAGGTTTACACTTAATAAAAGATTTTGATGAGGCAAATTCTGACCAATCAGATCGGTTCACTGCACCATTTCCTGCTTGTTACTAAATTAGAACGGATTATTTTGGATCGATTGCTCCTGGCTTGGCATCTTTTGGCAAACTTTTTTTACACTCTGAAAATTTGCAGTGCCTCATCAAAATCTCTTCTCTTTTATTTAAGGGTAAACCCCACCCACTGATGAGGACAGCCAATAGGAAACAGCCTCTGTCCTCCTCACTCACGCAAGATCGATTGCTTTTGCCTTGGCATCTTGAATCTTTGTTGCGAAATTTTTCCCTGCGAATTTTACACTCTGAATTTTGACTGTTGAATTTGAGACCTTGAGAATATGTTTTTATATATATATATATTTAATTTTAAACACTTTGAAAATGTACACTTAAAATTTCAGCCACTAAAATTCAGACTAAAAATAATTCAAACATGTTTTTTCAGCGTTAAAAAAATTCAAAGTGAGAAATTCAACGGCATTTATAATTCAAAATCTGATGAAACCAATTATCTTCCACACATACTTGTACATAAGTGAAGGGCACCTGACTGGAGGCCGAGTCTGAAAGCTGCTTCCTCCAGGCGACTTCATCATTGTGCAACCTGCGACACAGAACCACTCTAAGGAACTCCACCGGGAAAGGTATATGGCCTATATGCATTTTAAACTGCACTTAATTTCCATGTATTGTATGTGGTCTTCCATCTGTCACACCCCTTAATATGGAGCCACACTACAAATCTGCATCTTTGTTAACCAAATCATGAGTAAATAAATGAATAAATTACACTAGTGCACTTGAACTTACCATTCGGCACATTCTCTGAACTAGATGACCCTACTGGGACCGGCCCCTCCACAGTGAGTTGAAATGGGGCATCTGGTCCCACTCTAAATCAGGCATTTGGCACGAGCTGGAGGACTGGGGAGATGGAGAGACAACAAAGCGGTCACGTAGGAGGAGATGAAGAGGAGACGAAGACAGTGAGGAGGGGACAGGAGGACAGATTGTAGGGAAAATATGGCAGCACACAAAGAACAACTTGCTGGAATGCAGGGATGGACAGAAGGTAAAAACAAATGAAAGACAAGTTTGGACAGGTGGGCAAATAAGTGGATGAAGAGAGATGAGGAACTAAGAACGAGTGATTAAGGAACAAAAGATATTCAGCTAATTGTCAGCAAAAAGTTCAAGAGGATTTTCTTAGTCCCAATATTCATGTTATGAGAACTCACTTATTAGCAGCTTTATGATCTTTAAGAAGTATTTTCAGTAACATAAACTTTAAATCTTCTTCTAAGAATTCATACTCCGCTGAGATTTGCTAAATTCTCTCAGAGTAATGCCACGCTGACTAATAGAAAAGATGGGGAAAGATTTATAGTATAGAGTCTGTATCATAGCAATAACAATTATTTCAATAGTCTAATTGTCAAATATTATTTCAATAAGTTGAGTTACACTTTATTGTCTCTTGTATTTGACCCATACTTCAACGCCACTAGGCCACTGATCTTGTTGTTAGTCTTGGTCAGGAATGCCTTAAGATGCGTCCACACGACAACACTCCTGGATTTTTATTTATTTATTTATTTTTTACGGGCTGAAAAAGATTCACGTCCACAAGTGTCGGATCAATAAATAGTCACGTCTAGATAACAACAGAGCACTGAGTGAAAATTATGTAACACATATGCCACACCTGTACGTGGCGCTGTAAACAATGATAATAATATTTAATAATGCATATCCCATCACATTTTTTTTTTTTTTAAGTTTAAGGTAATTTAGCCTATTTTAGATGTATCCCAGAAATATAGCTGTTTTTTTTGTTTTTTTTCAAAAGTTAAACATAAGTTTTCATTTTTAGCCATAAGATTTGGATGAGAATTATTAGAATAACTCGGTCTCAAAACCCATTCTCAAATAACACCGTTTTCGCCCACCTGAAACGCCGGCTCCGTGTGGACAAAAGACCAAAACGAATACAAATTTCACAGTTTCGACGAAAAAAACGTTGTTGTGTGAACAGGCCCTTAGTGTTCTGGGTTGATGGGGAAAGCCACAGTGTCCAGAAGAAACCCATCCAGACACAGGTAGAACATGCAAACTCTGCACAGATGTCATTCACCCACCGTGCGACCAATCGTCTATTGTACGCTGAGGCTTTGGTCTGCCAATTAAAGCTTGAAATATGGTACCTCTACATAGCAAATATTTTTGAAGTAATTGTTTAATAATGCCATATTCTTTTGCATATGTTTTAGCGTCCACTTAACAATTATTTTACGATTATCAAAATACAATTAAGATTATTATTATTATTATTTGAATTGTTGACTAGGGTGAACAGATGTGTCTATTTACCCGGGACAGTCCTAGTTATGAGTCCTGTGTCCCTCTGTCCCAGCAGATTTATCCAAAACCAGTGATTTTTCCCAGTTTTATACAAGAAATGTCCCAGATGTCCCTATTTTTGACCAATTTGATCTAAACCAGGACTAAACTAAGACTAAAACAGACCTATCATAATTTTTGACCGTACAAATCAGTAAAAAAGGAGCAGAAATTGTCATTTGTTGGTCCAAAATACAGAAAAACGTGTTTGCAAATGACCATAAAACAAAAAAATGCAGTGACAGAAGCCCCTCAGATTATGACTGACACGAGAATGCACAATGTTACACACTATTTTCACAATTTTATTCATACCAACCATTCCAACCCAGGTGTGTCCCAGTTTTGAATTTAGATTTACGGTTGCAGCCACATTGGATGACATTAAAAATAATATATTGGTCAGAATTCTATATAACACTTAAATAAAATAAAACTCAATAAAATCACTTCCTTCAATCCTGCAGTCATGCAAATTAATTACCTGTCCAGGCAAAACCACACGATGGAGAAGAAAAAAAAAAACCGCCAGTATATATTAAAAAAAAAAAAAAAAAAGTTAATATGCCAAGCGGAAAAAAAAGCTATGCTAAAATTTACCACGATAAAATACACTTTGTACAATATCTAGGACTCTTTAAAAATTCATACAGAATAAATACAATAAAAAGCATCACTAAAACTTACCTTAGCGCGAAGGATCATTTTTATTTCTCTTCATCTGGTATTAATTACTGTTATGTTTTTATTTTAATTGAGCACGTTTGCTGCACAAAAGTTTGGTAACTCGCCATGTGCGTAGTGTTATCGCTCACCGCCCCCTAGTGGATATTTACAGAAAATGCAACGTGTCCATTCGCGATTCAGTTTTGTTCAGTTTGACTCTCACAGGGACCCGTAGAGGAAACAAGCGTCGCCCCTAGCAACGGAGGAAAGCTGCAGATTTAGCGGATTTAGCGTTTTCAAACATATAATCGGGCTGGATACATGATTAAATTTAAGTGGTTGCGGGTTTTAACATTTTTAATCTGACCCGGGATGGCTGCCGTGAACCCGGCCGTGTTCCTGCTCACGGTGAACGGGCAGATCGAAGGCGCAAACGTGGGTAAACACTGTTATCTTAGCATAGTTAGCACCAGCGTACAGCGTCGTGTTTAGAAAGACTCTGATCATGTTTGGCTTTTTGCTTCTTTTTTTCAGTAATTGCCTAATGTTTAACCTTTTTGTTGCATTCCAGTTTCCAGAGTATGACAACTTGTACTGCAAATACTGCTACGTCTACGGTCATGACTGGACTCCAACATCTGTGAGTATTTTATAAAACTGACTAGATACAAAAATATAGCTTATAATATAATACTAACATTAATACAACTATTTATTTATGCATCATCATCATCATCTTTATTCCGGACTCATGGTCCATTTTTAAAACAGACAAGGACAGTTTGTTTCAGTTCATTTATTTATTTGTTTGAGCCAGGTACAATAAAATTCAAAAACAATAACAAAAATAGTGATGTACATGAACATATTTGGGACCTGGTGCTCAAAAGGAGTAGGATGAAGTTTAAAAAACTTATAGAGTCCTACCCCAATTGTTTTACATAATCACGTTGTTCACTTGCCCTCTGCGGGTGGGTGGAGAGTCCCTGCCTCAAGTGGAGGAGTTCAAGTATCTCGGGGTCTTGTTCACGAGTGAGGGGAGGACGGAACGTGAGACTGACAGGCGGATTGATGCAGCGTCTGCAGTAATGCGGTCGCTGTATCGGACCGTTGTGGTGAAGAAGGAGCTGAGTCGAAAGGCGAAGCTCTCGATTTACCGGTCAGTCTTCATTCCTACTCTCACCTATGGTCAAGAGCTCCGGGTAATGACCGAAAGGACGAGATACAAGCGCTCGAAATGAGTTTCCTCCGCAGGGTGGCTGGTCGCACCCTTAGAGATAGGGTGAGGAGCTCAGTCACACGGGAGGAGCTCGGAGTAGAGCCGCTGCTCCTCCACGTCGAGAGGAGCCAGCTGAGGTGGCTCGGGCATCTGTTCCGGATGCCTCCTGGGCACCTCCCTCGGGAGGTGTTCCGGGCATGTCCCACCGGGAGGAGGCCCCGGGGAAGACCCAGGACACGCTGGAGGGACTATGTCTCTCGGCTGGCCTGGGAACGCCTTGGGGTCCCCCCCGGAGGAGCTGGAGGACGAAGTGGGGTGAAGGAAGTCTGGGAGTCCCTGCTTAGACTGCTGCCCCCACGACCCGGCCCCGGATAAGCGGAAGAAAATGGATGGATGGATGGTGTTTTTTTTTTTAAATATATATCACCTTTGGAGGGCTTACCTGTCATTATGCAGAAATATACCCACATATATACAAAAACATATCCACACATACATACATACATATACGCATCATAGATATCCAGTACACACACTCAATATAAATGTTTATACAGACATATGCATAACACACATATACATACATGCAGAAACATATTTTCATTTATGGTCGTACAAACTAATAATAATGTTATCGTAGGCACAAAGTTTATCGTTTATGATCGTACAAAATAAACAGTAATGAGAAAGAAAAAGTTAAGGATTTTTTGTTTTCGTTTATGGTCGTAACCAAAACTAATAATTGTAATGAAGAAGGCGCAAGTAACATTACAAAACAACAAACATTTATGTTTTTAAAAGACAACCATACCAGTGTCTCCACATATTGGACTGATATCTTATTACACTGAATCTCATATTTGTGAGTGACATTATTATTTCATTGTCTGATCTGTTCAGTCTGCAGATAAAACTGTACATTAAAATTCTAAGAGCAGCTTGTAAAGTGTTCGCTCGAGCAGTAACAAACATCTCAGTCGCACTCGTCCATCGTGGCCTCCTCAAAAGCACCCGTAAAGCGTCATTGTAAACCACCTGCAGTCTTTGCAAACTGGCTTTTTTATAATTAGTCCAGAGGTGAGCTGCGTACAATGGCAATGATACAACAGTAATGTAAACCATGGATTTTATAAAAATTCTATAACGTAAACACTCCGGATTATAGCCAAAGGGTAATTTCTAGGGCTATGGTTACAGAGGCCAAACAAACTATTATATCGCTGTATCATATTATATTTAGTTAATTTATAAATTGAGATTGGCTCAGACTAAAGCCTGTAGAGCTAATATGCAGATTTTGATGTGTGATTTGAGAATGAATAAGAAAAACAATAGCTAAATGGACCTTGGTAATAAACTTTTTTTTTTCTTTTTTTAATCATAGAGAAAAATCCCACACTGTTTTACTTACAAATTGTGAGATTTATTACCTTTCTACCTGTTTGCCTTTGTCTAGTGGCCTAATAAATCTCACAATTTGCAAGTAAGACGGTGTGTGGGATTTTTCTCTATGTTCTTGGGCTGCTCCCTCTCCTCCAACGCACCCTTCTCAAGTAATTGATGTGCGAAGTTCTCATTCTTTGATATCTTTTTTTAATTATCAAATTGTATTTCTGTGAATTTAAATATCTGAATTTATAAGATTTTTGAAAATATCATATGAAAAGATCTGTTGTCATTTAAAGCATTGTTTCCCAAAGACTCAGGTGGGTCACAAGAGATTTTTTTTGGGGTCGTCTAGTCACAATCTGCATGTAAGTCTGCAATATACAGTTCTACAGACTAATTTGTTCCAGTATTGCTGGTTCAATTGAATGTTGGGAAAAAAAAAAAAGGGGCTACATTTAATGTCCAAATAGGCGACTTATGGATCCTTTTATTGCTGCTTCAATTACTGTTTTTCATTGTTTAAAACTTGAGTAATACTAATTGTTCAGAGAGGCATGATCACTCAGTCAACTATAAAATATGGTCAAAATATGGTCAAATCCACAAATAATGTCTATTGACTTGGGTTGCGAAGGTTTGTGACTTTTAAAATATGGGTTCCCAGAAAAAATTGTCTGGGAAACACTAGTTTAAATAGACCAAGTGCAGAAATAACCCAGAAGTAAATCTGTAAAAACACTGCAATTCTGAAAGCACTTTTTTTTTACTACCTCTGTTTTAAAGTTTTAACAACATAAGAGCGCAACACCCTATCACAAATTGTAATTGTATGCCTCTATTTATTTATTTTTTCCTTTGTAGGGTTTGGAGGAGGGCATCACACAAATCACAAGCAAAGGAAGTATGTCCAATAAATTAATATGGAACTTCCCGCTCGAGACGACGTTTAAAAGCACAAGCCCCAGTGGATGTAAGGATCAGACCAACACATGTACCTGGTTTGATATGATAATTACACAATAACTATGTCATTTTAATTAATTATGTAATGTTTCGGCAGGGCCTCAGCTGGTAGTGAGCGTGTATGGACCGGATGTGTTTGGTAATGATGTTGTCAGAGGCTATGGAGCTACGCATATTCCTATCACTCCTGGACAGTAAGTATTTCTGAATTTCTAAACTTTGAAATTCTTCACTACACATTTTCATTTCCTGTCAGAATTTTGGAATAGATGATATTGCTGATATTTTATTTACAATATACTGTAAATTTCCTCATACACTGAAATAATTTCTTTTCAGGCACTCAAGAACCATTCCCATGTTTGTCCCTGAACCCACCTGGAGACTCCAGAAATTTACAAGGTTAGAAAGAATATTTGACCCAGTTCTAGTGATATAGAAATTTGCACTAAAACTAGTCATCATCTTAAATCTTAAAATTGAGACCGAGCATAAATATTTTTATTAAAACAATGTAAACAATAAGGCTTAAGTGTAGTGCCATAACATCTAAAGGTTACTCCTTTTTGTTACTTAAAGATACTAGCCAGGCTGGTGCCTCCGCTCAATTTCATTTCTCTCCAGCGACTAGGTCAGGAATTAAAATATTAAATTCAATTCAATTCAATCTTTATTAAGAACACATGATATCTGGTTCATAGTATAAACAAAAAAAACAAAACAATAGTAAGAATAAAAAGTTAAATACAGTGCATGTTATAACGTATACAGACAAGACTGCCAGTGTCTCCACAGCTTTGAATCTGACAGAGCTCCTCACAGGACACACTAGAGCTTCAATGATTTGATTACTCAGATTCATGGCTCTACACATAAATGAATAAATACAACACCTGATTATGACAGCACAGGGTCTCACATCACAATTTACAAACAATTCACTGGCGCTACAAAACCTCGGCACTTTCAGTAATATTCTCAAAGAGTCGTTATACGCCACTGTCAAACTCTGCAAACTCTTTTTCTTATAGTTACGCCAAAGATGCGCAGTATACAAAGGTGAGCAAAAACATTTAAAAGTGCAATTTTGACATCACTGGAGCACATAGAGGAACTTACGGACAAGCATATTGGCCTGGCCATAAAGCTTACACTGCTGCCTGTACATGTCTCTATCATCTGAGAGGTCACTGGTGACATAATGTCCAAGATATTTTACCTCATCTGTGAGTTGGAGGGCACTCCCGCACACAGAGAAAACAGGAAAGGACAACTTTTTGTCCTCTTTTGTTTTAACAATCATTACGTGACTTTTCCGAGCATTGTACTTAATGTCATATTCAAAGCCAAACTGAGAACAGATATTTAAAAGCTGCTGCAGACCTGCACTGTAAGGACACAGCAGTACTAGGTCATCTGCATACATTAAATGATTATACAGATAATCACCAGCAAAACATCCAATTTTACATTCATTCAGCTGCACAGACAGGTCATCAACATAGATATTAAACAGAAGGGGAGACAGGATTCCACCCTGGTGAACTCCATTACTGACCCTAAAAGAGTCAGAAGTAGAATCACCCCATTTCACCTGCATGGACTGACAGGTATACCAGAAGATAAGTATTCTAATGAGGTACCCTGGAACACCTCGGTTAAAATACACTAGACGGTTCACGAAAACCCCGAAAGTGTGAGTTCAGGCACCAGCCAATCAGCGAAGAGCCATACATTCTGTGTTGGCAACGATTCCCAAGATCGAGGATTTAAAGCTGGAACAAAGAGAATGTTTGGTGAATTTTATCAAGGGGAAAGACGTTATTGTCCTTCTTGTTACGTGATTTTGGAAAAGCTTAATATACCAGTTAGTCCAGTTAGCGGCACATTTCATACTTCGCGACCAAATAGCAGCGATTGGTTAAAAGAAAAAAGTACCCGCCTACCGTCGAGCGAACGAATCCTAACGCTTCAAGGTCAAACGGTTTCTACGAAGTGAAACCGGCTGATGAATCAGGCTAGAGAGATACAGGACAGAAAACAATGGTCAAGTAAAAGTATTTTTTAAAATGTAATTTAAGTGTAAAAAGTATTTCAGACAGAATTTGATTTATTAAAGTGTCAAATATTGTTATGTTGATAAAGTGATTTTTGAATTTCTTATTTTTCTAGCTGTTTATTCTTTTGCGCACACTTAGGACCTAAACTTAAACTATAAACTCTTCCGCAAGTTTAATCAGTCTCAAAACTATTTAAAAACACTTTTACATTTCGGTCCAGTACAAAGTAGTAGAAAGTATCCACGCACAGATATCTAAAATGTACTTAATTACAGTTCTTTTTTCTTTAAGGTTGAGTTAAGGTTTCTCACTGTTGACCATCACAGGATAGATTAGATGTAGGCTCTTTGTTAATCCCAAAAATACTAACATTTCTTAAATTAAACTAGATTATTTTCATTTATCTGAAAGTCTGGTGTTATACAATTCTTATCCAGTCCCCTAGGAAAAGCTGGTTTTACTCAAATATTTACTTAACCACTGAGATAGCAGTTCAAACTTGTTCAACACATGCTTTTAGTGTCTGGCAACTACAGGGAAGACATTTTGACAAATATCTTTCTTTTTTATAGTTGGCTGTTAGGACGCAGACCGGAGTACACAGACCCTAAAGTTGTTGCCCAAGGGGAAGGAAGAGGAGGTGAGAATTTTACAGCTAAACACTACTCACCTGCTTCAAAACACTATAAAAAATTTGCTAATGAGAATTGTTTTTTTTTTTTTTTAGTAACACGTGTCCGATCCCAGGGGTTTGTCACTGCCTCTTTCCACATAATAACCAAAGACATGAAGAAATTAGGGTATGATACAGGGCCTTCCACCACACAGCCATATTCGACAGACTGGTCAGCCGACTGATTTCAACGTTCACTATGCTTTGGACTTGAATCAGGTTTTCCACTGGACTCTGTAAAATCATACAATATATTTTTTAAAAGTGCATTCTTACTTGGCTTAATTTAATGCAAGTGCTGTTTGCAACAAGATAACCTTTAATTCTGTGTTTACTGTGTAGAATTTGTACTTTTTGATTTTTATATATATTTGTATTTTTCCTTCTTTCTTGTCATTTTTTACTTTTTTATATTAAATTTGAACTGGTCACAGCTGTATCATGATTCAGTGTGTTTTTCTATTCTTTATTTACTGAAAAAGCCATTTTAATTACTCATGAAAAATACAACTTTATGTGAGTGCTTGTCTGAGTACAGTCAAAAAATTTGTAAAATGTTGTTCTTATTACTGTGACTTGTCTGAGGGCAGTACAAATTATTCACTAGCTAGGACCACGCCAACAACAACATAGTGCGAAGAAGTTTATTGATAATGTACGAAGCGGGGCAGAGATGGCTGGGTTGAGACTATGGGTGGGGGCTCCGTCTCAATCTGCAATTGGCCCAGCCGATTGCAATTCAGTTCTTCTAGGGTGACCAAATGTTCGTTTTTCCCAGGACATGTCAGTTTTTTGCATCCTGTCCTGGGCGTCCGGGGTTCTTTTTCATAAAGTGATGCAAATGTCATCATTGTTCATGATCTTTCATTGGGCCATTAAACTGAGTGGCTCTCGTAGCTCTCTCTACACTCAGGAGGAGAGAGCAGACACAAACAGTCGATCAGTCTGTAACATGCCAAAGCGCAAATGTGCATTTAACGATGACTTGGACAAGAAATTGCCCATTTTCTGTCCCGGTCGAGACAAGTGGGAGGCCACGTGTCGTGGAGATCATTTCTCTTCAGTAGTATCCACCACCTTGCCTTCAACCTCCCAAATGCCATCTCGACACAGGTGCAGGCAGCGCTCAGATGAACACTGAATAACTCCTGCTCAGGTGTCTGGGCTTGAACACGGGTGCAGCCTTTCAGAAGCCAGTCCAGCAGAGGGTATGCAGGGTCACCAATTATATAGAAATTGACCCCAACACCATCTACTTCCACCACTCTCTGAACAATAGAATATGGAATTGAAACATGAAATCTTCATGAACATTAAATTTAAGAGTTGCTGTAGGACCAGCCTTAGGCAGTCTGTGAGCCTGTCTATATAGATCAGACATCCCCAGTACATTGGCATCATGGGCACAGCCAGGGACTTTGCAGATCACACTCCAAAAACTATTAAAAATACACACACTTACAATAAATGGTACACAAAAAAACACTTTGGAAAATAATGAAAATAGAAGTAAACATACCAGCATTGGTCATCCACAACACCCTGCAGCACATAAGAAGCTCAGTTGATTTTTCAACCCCAAACTGATTGGCAATCAGGTGATATTCACCGCAGCTTCCCAGTTTATACAAGACTATAGCCACTCGTATTGGTAGTGGAACTGGTGTGCAGACAGGTGTTTCTGCCGGTTGCATAAAGGGGTCCACCAAAACACAAAGCCGGTTGAAGGATGCTCGACTGATTCAGAAGTTCTCCCTCCATTCGCTGTCAGTGAACTCCATGAGGACAACTTTCTCCCATCACTCCCGGCTCCGTACCTTCATCCACAGGTCCCTGGTCTGGGTCAGAGGCGAAGATGGACACAGGATATTTAAAGGTATCGATTGTACCAAGAGTCCACAGCCTCTCCCGTCTTTCATAGCTCATAATGAAGTGGATGAGCCATAAATTGATTATAAAATGCAGATTTAAAACAGCGAAGGCCACAATAAGCCACAGTGATCTCATAGTTTCTATGTATCTTTAGCAATTTACAAAGTATATAATTTTTGCGCATTCGTAAGATGATATCAAGAAACCGGGATACTATTTTTGATCATGTATACAGGGATATGAATATCTCAGCGCACATGTATCCCGAATACTACCATAACTGGGATATGGCTAATAGCCGGGATGCTGATGTGCATGTATACACACTCACGGATTCCTGAGTTCGAAGATTTAAAGCCGTAACAAAGAGAATGTTTGGTGAATTTTATTAAGGGGAAAGACGTTTTTGCCCTTCTTCCTACGGGATTTGGCGCATTACATACGTCATGACCAAATAGCAGCGATTGATGACATAAAAAAATACCCAACTACCATCAAGCGAACAAATCCTAATGCTGTGAAGTCAGACGGTTTTCACAAAGTGAAAATTTGTCTTGTGAAAGTAGAATTTTGTCAGAGAATAAACATTCTCTGTTTTGATTAGAATACTAGGAAATAGCAATAAACTTTAAGTACTGATTTTGATTTGAATTTCGTTTATTGTCTTATTTCGTAACAGCTGTAAACTTACAAACAGTAATAATAAATATAAAAAACTTGTTATGATTTGGTGATCACTAGCTGTAGTCGAAATTTTTGGTGGACTAAAACACGGCCAAGGGACAGAGATTTAAAAAAAAGTTTAAAAATATTTTACACAATTTATACATTCTTTATGAATATTTTGGGAAGTGATTTTGACACATATTATGTGTATTTAGATTTTAATTTAATTGTTTTTAGGCCTAAACATGCAGGTTTCAGGAAGTTTTTTTTTTTTAATTTATTTATTAATCAATGCTGGCAATACAAAATATCTTATGTCAACAATGCAAATGTATGACTGAGCATGTGCATTTCTTTTTTTTTTTTAAACAATAATAAAATAAATAAAATAAACTATAAAACAAAACATACAATGCAATGTCAATACAACAAAATACAATGCAAGAGGTCTTATGCATCTGACTGCAAAAAATCATTTATTATAACGGCTTGTTTAGATTTAATGTGACGTAAGGATCTCTTAAATTGCAAAAATTCATGACGATATACATTGAACAAGGGTTTTATATTTGAGAATTTGCATTTATGAATAAATTGTTTGGCTAATGATAAATAATGATTTTATTGATACAGCAGCCCACGATATCGATACTGTATTGTCACATTAAACAATACGATATATCGATATTTTGATATTTTTGCACACCCCTAAAAGGCAGCTATGCCCTCTTAAGAGTACTTCAGCACCACCCGGAAAACATCTTTTACCTTCTGTTCCCCTTCACTCTCTTCATCCTCTCATTGTCCCCTTAACTCTTTTCATCCTCTCATCGGCCCCTTCACTCTCTTCATCCTCTCTTCATCCTCCCTTCATCCTCCCATCGTCCACATTACTCAGGGGAAGACCTCTCCTAAACGTCGTCTAATCGTCCACTCCCTTCATCACGATGTCTTCTATCAGGTCCGACGGCCAAAGAGAATTCATTCTATAAAACTACAAATACTTTTCTTTGTCTCTTTGTGTGAGTCTCTCCAGGTTGAATTAAGATTGCAGTCCTGTCATTTTGGTCAAAACCAGGGCCAGATCGCGTCTCCTCTGTGGGTGGGACTTCCTCACCCATTTCCTGCAGGAGGAGAGGAATGAAGGAGAAGGAAGCGAGGAAAAAGAAATGAGATGCGCCCTATTATTTGAGACACAAATAACGAACGACTCACAACTTTACAGAGCTTAATACGCATTTTATTTTGAACCTGCTACATCCAACAGTGTGGCCTGCAGCTTTTTGTTTATGCCAGTCAAATACCACGGTGACTTTTCCTACAAAATCCCCATTACACAAAATAATAAAAGGTATACAGAGGAACAGTATGTTACAATAGTACAAATGATAAATTATATTATACAGTTTTAATGCCAGAGGGTATAGCATAATATGGGATAGAAAAGCAGCCTGCCCCCCCGTACTTAAAGGTGCACTATGGACATTTTCTGGTGGAGCGTCTGCCAACTGGAGGTGTTATTGCTTTGCCAGGAGATTTCTACAGCACAGGATTTAACGTATCCATTTCCAAAGAGACGAGGCAATGTTACAGGTCAAATCTGTAGAGAGGTGACCCCTGTGAAAGTAAGAGCACGTGTTTTCAAGGTAAAGGGTGTCCCAATAAAATGTTAAATCACTTCGCAGGTCAATAATTTTGCCAGTTCTTGTTGAAATAACCTTAAATTTTCACAGAATGTAGAGAAACAGATCAAGATTTTGTATTTACTGTTTAATTTTTGTTTTGTTTTCAGGTTGAGCCATGCAGTTCACTCCCAAAGAGAAGTTTTTTGGCGTCTTGGAATCTGCTCGCACACAGTCACTCAAAACTGCAGCGTGCCTTCAATGCAAAATTTGGAAAAACTTCAACAGGCAAACAAATTTGGACTTGGATCTGGATCGGGATCACCAAACCGTCATTCGAGAAATCTGGGTTTCCAAACTTGTTCCCCTTACGGACTTCTCGAGTTTTTCACGAACTTCGATCTTCTCTTCTGATGTTGATGATGGTCTACCAGATCCGTAAATAAATAAATAAAACATTAAATATAAAATCTTGATCTGTTCCTGTACATACTCTGAACATTTGAGGTTATTGCCAAAATGATTGGCCTTCAAAATGATGTCAAACTTTTTGGGACACCCTGTATTTTTGAGCAATAAAACCACTTGTAATTTACTTGCGAGATAATGACATACTGCGGAACATTCCAGGCAAAGCAGTAACATCTCCATGGAGACAATTAGACAGTGGACCCTCTACCTGAAAAGTTGCACAGTGCACCTTTCAGTATGTGAATCTATAGACACGCACAGTTAAGAATGTCTGTTAGTTCTTGGTATTAACTACATACAGGCCACATTGTAACTGCATTAAAAGTTAGCCCCATAAAAAGTCCTGTATACAATTACGTATTCTATTTTTTGACACATTAAAAACATACAATTAAAGGTCGTCCATAATTTTCCCCCATTGTTTTTTTTTTCTTTCTTTTTTTTCTTTTTTTTTTTTTTAACATACACAGTTTCCAATTTTGCATATTTGTTGAGATGTCATAGTTTGCTGGTCTATAGGTAAATGCCATAACAACTTAAAAATCATTCAAAACAAATAGACGAACTATTGGAGCTGTTTCTAGTTGTTCCTGCCTGAGTAAAATGTCGATCTGGGTTTTACAGACGTGGACAAAATTGTTGGTACCCCTCTCGTAAGGAAAGAAAACTCATCAACGGTCACTGAAATAACTTGAAACCGAGAAAAGCGATTATAAATTTTTTTTTTTTAAATCCTGAAAAATAATGAAAATCAGATACTGTTTTTGACTTGTTGTTCAACAGAATTATTAAAAAAAAAAAATGAAACTGGTCTGGACAAAAATGAAGGTACCCCTAGAAAAGATTGTAAATACTTGGACAATGGGGACATGTTAAACTTCGGTGTGTCTCTAATCTGCATCACAAGCGTCTTCAAACTTGTCCTCAATCAGTCTGCCTGTTTAAAGAGCGACATGTATCATTGTGCCGTTTGGAGACATGATGGACACAACACTGAACATGGACCAGAAAAAGAGAAGAAAAAAACTGTGTCAGGAGACTAGAAAGAAAATGATAGACAAACAGGTTAAAGATAAAGACCATAAGACCATCTCCAAGCAGCTTGATGTTCCTGTGATTACAGTTCCACATGTTATTCAGACGTTTAAGGTCCACAGGACTGTAGGCAACCTCCCTGGACGCGGCCGTAAGAGGAAAATTGATGACAAATTGAAGAGCTGGATCATACGACTGGAACCAAAGAGCCCTGAACAACCTCCAAAGAAAGTAAATGTGAACTCGAAGGGCAAGGTACATCAGTGTCAGATTGCATAAAAAAGTGAGACTGGAATTTGCCACGATGCATATTGACAAGCCACAAAGCTTCTGGGAGAATGTCCTTTGGCCAGATGAGACAAAACTGGAGCTCTTTGGCAAAGCACATCAGCTCTATGTTCAGAGACGCAAAAATGAAGCAGACCAAGAAAAGAACACTGTCCCTACTGTGAAGCACGGAGGAGGTTTGGTTTTGTTCTGGGGCTGTTTTGCTGGATCTGGCACAGGGCATCTTGAATCTGTGCAAAATACAACGATATCTCAAGACCATCAAGGTATTTTGGAATGAAATGTGTTGCCTAGTGTCAGAAAGCTTGGTCTTAGTCATAGGTCATGGGTCTTCCAACAGGATAATGACCCAAAACACACAGTTAAAAACACACAGGAATGGTTAAGAACAAAACATTGGACTGTTCTGGAGTGTTCTTCTGTGAGCCCAGATCTCAATCCTACTGAACATCTGTGAAAAGAGCTGAAACATGCCGTCTGGAGAAGGCACTCTTCAAACCTGAGACAACAAGAACAGTTTGCTCATGTGGAGTGGGTCAAAATACCTGTTGACCAGTGCAGAAGTCTCAGTGACAGTTACAGAAATCGTTAGTTTGCAGAGATTACCGCAAAAGGATGTGCAACAAAATATTAAGTTAAGGGTACCATCACTTTTGTCCAGGCCAGTTTCATTATTTTGTTTTTTCTAATGATTGTTATTAACCACAGGTGAAAAGCAATGTTTGATTTTCGTAGTAAATTTCAGTAATTTTTTTTTTATTATTATTATTGCTTTTATCAGTTTCAAGTTATTTCAGTGATAATTGTTGATTTTTCTTTCATTGCCAGAGGGGCACCAACACTTTTGTCCACATCTGTAACAGCAATTAGCTTCTAATACCAAAACAGACCAGCAGAGTGCGCCAGCTCGCACTGAAAGTAAAAAAAAAAATGCCTACCCGAGTTACGTGTTAAGTATAAAGATTGGCAATGATAAAAATACAATCAAGGGTTAAACGCCAAAAGCGATTCCTCATCTTACAGATATTTGAGCAGCAAGAGGAAAACGTATTTGTCAGTAAAAGCCGTGTTATTCTGCTAGCTAACATTTGAGATATACAAAAAGTAAAATAAAAATAAAATCTTAATAATAAATGAGTATCCGATAGCATCTACAGTATAAACAAGGTTGTCAGTGAGGTGTGAACCTACTGTTTAGAACTTTTGCTATGACTTTGGTAACAGTTGTCTAAAAATACTACATACTTACAGGGTAAAAAAAACTCTAGAATGTTAAAAATAAAACATTAAAAAACTTGTGATTTCATAGATCTTTAAATGTAACGCATTTGGAATATGACAGTAAATAAAGACTCGTGTTTACGGCGGGGTTCCTGGTGCTATCATTAGACCAGATGAGTGGCTGTGTTTGTCCGAGAGATAATGTTCTTGTACACGGATTAGCCCGAGTAAATCCACTCCGAGCTGAACTCCGGTGGCAGTGGCTGGCGTGCCCTTTAAATCTCACAAATATGGCTGCGTGCCTGAGGAGTTAAGGCTTAATGTTTAGGATTGAAATTGGAGCATTCCTAACAAGAAGAAGAATGTGGACATGTGAAAAGTGAAGCATCCCTTTGACCCAAAACAAAACACTAAATAGAATCATGATTTTCAAAACAAGAAAATACTGTTGTGATTAGTTTGTCCTCTCTGGGTACATGTAGTGACGTACAAGGTAGTGGTTAGTTACTGACCATAAGCAGAACTGGACACATACAGACACGTTTGAACGCATTTCAGTGTTCATTATATATCCTGTGACCACTAAGGGTCAAAGTTCATGAAGTTTACCTGGAGTGAGTAAGAGTGGTGACTGCGGTACCTAGACAAGATATTGTAGGTTTTCCCAAGAAAAAAGCTAGCCTCCCTACCTCAGCTAAGGTGTACCGGTGATCCCAACAGTCGCAGACAAGAAGAGGGGAAACTTTTGTGCAACATCCCTGCTCAGTAAAAACACTAAATACAACCACACATGGTCAGCTGTGTCAAGTCCTCTACTTAAGAGCCACAGTGTCAGAGGGAAGTGTCCGAGCATCTGTCCCAGAGACAGGAGCAGCAGTCGGGCATGAGACTGACTGTAGACACCTGTAAACACTAGAGCTCTGGAAGTCCATGATCAGGAGGAGTAGGCAGCGTGAAGCTTTAGAAAGAAGAGCACACACACAGTGCCATGGCTACTGTCCACCTGGCTTGTTAGTTATAAAGGGATACATGGGATTAGACATCTCCTTGTACATGGTGAATCTTAGATTGAAGTGTCAGAGGAAGAACAGGGAGGTCCTCACAAAAGGAAGGGGTTGGTGGTCCCAGTGGGCTGGGTGCCGGCCTGGGGGGGCATGCTCATCAGAGGCTGGGGCAGGGACATGGAGGCTGGGATCCCTGCGCTCATGCCCACACTGGTGGACCCTCCCACCTGGGCCATACTCATGCCAGGCACCGTGCGGCCCATGGGGGTCATGCCCGGGAGGGGGACCACAGTGATGGGCTGAGCCGGTACAGAGGCCAGAGTGATGGGCTCCCCTATGGTCCCAAAGCCCGACGGCATGGGGCTCAGGCGCATCTGGTTCAGAGTGGGAGGGGCCGGCTGGCTCACCTGGAACGGGTTGGCAGCTGGAGGCGGGGCTGCAGCTGCAGCTGCACCTGCACACACAAGAGTGGACTCAACTATAGTAACTCCTTCAAGTTCAGATTCAAACTGTAAATTAAACAAGTTGAGGCCTGACTGGTTTCTGTGAAATGTATTGATTGCAGACAATACATTTCTTTGTCTCGAGTTGTAGCAGTGTGGCGTTGTAAATGTGAGTATAAACACATTTATTTAAACACAATACTGAACATCAGTACCCTACCTGCTGATGCCAGAAAAGGGTTAATGACAGGAGCAGACTGGGCTGGTTTGGACACCAGAGAGTCCAGATTAACCAGGGCAGCGTTGGGCCCCAGGAAGGACTCAGGGGTCTTCCTGGTGGGGTTTAGAGAGGTGGAAGTAGAGGAGGGCAGCGGGTCAAAGATGTCCAGGCTGCCACTGCTCACCAGACTGCCCTGAGAGGGCACTGACGATGCTATCCCACCATTACCTGAGAGAGAAAGGCTGATAAGATGACCGAGGTCCGTGACAGTCATCAGCATGAGAGTCTAATAAAACTGTTATGACCACATCTCACATGACACAAAAAGCCTCAGTCACGTTCTGAAAATCCTACGCACCGGTTATATTTGGTTGAAAATAACTAAACTAAAACATCTGCCCCATCTGTTATGTCTTATAGAAAATATTTTATTATTTTTACACTTGACAGACCTATCTCAGTAAGCAGAGTGTAAGACCCGGTGTAAGACCTGGTGTGCGATCAGGTGGGACTATGGAACAGTGCATCAAGTGTAGTGTAAAATTAGCTGAACCCCCTCAAAAAAAGATGATTTCTGGGGACCATCCTGAATAAAACATGAATTAAAGTGTGACAAAATAATTAAGTCTTCAAGTGCAGCTCTCATTTCTAATAACCAGCTCCATTCTTGGCTCCGTTGGCAGCGTTTGTTGAGAGGACATCAGAGCCAGACAGCCTGGGCGTTTGGGGGCAAAGCTCAGTGACAGGCAGGCTCCTTCATGTTGGCTAAAAAGCATATGGAAAGTAAGATAGCTCCTGCCCAAAATACCCAGCACTGCATTGCTCCCAAGTTCTCCTAATGTTTGTGACTTACAATCTTGATAAATGTGTTTTGGGTAAACTTTTGATTCCTGTTTGTATTCTTCCATATCAGCAGCGGCAGCAGAGGTTGTGTTAAAGCAAGGTTATAATTCCCCAATGTCACCTTTCACTCCTGCCAAATCCCGTAAGAAACACAGAGCTGCCGTGCATTTTACAGAAACTCTCGTATTTTTATTTATTTATTTGTAAAGTGAGAGTGTGTCCCATTTTCGAGAGATTCTGTAAACGTGCAGGCAATATTTTGGTGTCAATCCACATTAAAAAACAGTTTCAGAATCCACCGGGTGTCTAAATTGGACCAAAGCAAATCACTATTTTTCAATTAAAAGCTGCAATATGTAACTTTTTTTCCTTTTTGGAATATTCCACAATATTGGCATTAAACTGTTTTATTTAGAAATGTTTTTATTGCTTGAAAAATGTCTCGAAAAACACGCATTCTTGCTGTGAGTGCGGTTGCCTCGCCCAAGATCGGAACTGTACTTTGGCCTGGCAACAACTAGCATGCTAATGAAATAAAATGCTTTCTAATTAGATGCAGACAACACACAGCAGACTTATTTTTATCTCAAGCGCCGCATCGGATACAGGAATAGTGTAATGCCGTATTGGGAAACACTGCAGGCAAAGCAATAATAAAAAATCTCCAAGGAAACAAGTCACACAGAGCGGCTTTAATTAATAATAATGTTGCTTTTTTTTGTAAATTTGGTCGTGTTATCTGCTTAGGTCCAGCTTAGTTGACATACAGACAAAACAGCATAGAGACGCAGAGTAAAAGCACATGGTGTCATTAGAAAAGACAAGGACAGGGTGAGTACCAGTGGGGACAGAGGAGGAGGAGCGCAGACTGTCAAACTCTGAGAAGTCCTCTTTAGACGTACCATTGGATGTACTGAACAGGTCAAAGCTTCCTGCAGGGGACAACACATGGACAATGATACACGTGTGGACAGGGAAGACATGAGACATGAGCGAGTGCACACAGACTCGACAGTGTGGATCAGTGGGTTGGAATTTTTGATAGTAAAGTATTATTTTTAAAAGACAATTTCTGTAAAAAGGGTCTTATATTACACAAAACTGACTCCTGTGAGCTTTAAGTCGAGTTATAATATTGTTACCTCATCAAAAACAGACCTGGAGTTGTGTTTTCTTTCATTCACACGTGTTTGAGTAAATTATTATTACAGGGTATCGCCAGGTTTGACTATCCCAAATTCAAGACCTTTTTAAGACCACTTAAATGAAAATTAAGACCAATATAGCACCCATTATGTAGGGGAAAAACACCAGATCCAATTCTAATAATGACCTTTACCCACTGATTTAAATAACAAAAAATACTTTCAATATAAAATCTCATTCAGAACTCATTTATAGTCATATGCGTTGCTTGTAAAATGGCCAAAAATATATTTAAAACATTCTAACAAGACAAAGACTCTAACAAGACTCCAGATTAGACGTTCATTCCGGTTATGTGATTTCATGTTGTTGTTTTTTTTTTTCCCTTCATTTAGTATTGCACTGCAGCCCAGTTGAGTATACAAAAAATAGGCTAATAAAATTAAAAACCTTTGTGGAAAAAAATAAAGATTTGGACAACATAATTTAAGACTTTTTAAAGCCTTAATTTAGGAACATGAAATTTAAGACTTTTAAGATCCTGTGGCTACCCTGTATTAGTTTGTCCAACTCTCCAAATCTTAAAATGCTCTGTTCCACCTCATGATGTCATGTCACTTTTAAGTCAGAAGAGACTGTCAGTTCTAGGGCTGAAATTATCCAAAGGTGTGTAGTAGGGGTGTAACTATATCCAAGTCTCATGATACGATATTGTCACGGTATGAACCTCACGTTACGATATTTATTGCAATATCATGAGAAAGCTCAGGATTTGTGAGTTAAACATGTGAGAATGAAACAAAACACAACTCCAGGTCTGTTTGTGGTGAAGAAACAACATTATAACATAGATCAGAAAATACTGTAATGTGGCTCTTTTAACTTAAACAGAGGAATTGTAGTGTACAGTAATGAAAGAAAATTTGATTTCACTGATGATCTCAAGCCATAATCGTAAATTTGAGGTGATTTTGATAACGTGACAAGTACACAAAGGTTAACTTACTTTTAAGTTTGTAGGTGGGGACTGAAATTGAGAAAGTATTTTTTTAAAGTTTTGCTTCCTTAGTCAATAACGTCAGTATTGTTCTAACATTACAGAACAAAAAGGGGTTTATGCATGGAGTTTTGCAATGCCATTACTTAAAATACAACCCTGATGACAATTTTTGCACTAATCAACGCATAATTCCCCAAAAATTTCAAATAAATGTATTGATCCACTACATTTAAGACTCAATTCTGACTCTTAAAAATTTGGATATTTGTTTTCAAGCAGCTCAGTTGAAACCTTCACATTTTTCCAAGTTGCATCGAAACTTAAAATTGGTACAACCCTTTAAATTCCTGTTACTAAGATACTGAACCAGAAATATATGTATTACTCATTTGGATGACTGACACTGATTACAGATTTCTTCCGATGTTTCAAACTTAGAACTTAAAACAACACACAAAAAAACAAATCTATAACTCAAATCAGCCTCTTTAGTGAATAAACTTGACAGAATAAACATATATTGCGTTGTAACCTGTGTTGGAGGTTTTGGGCCGGGCCGCTGCAGGGCCCCAGGGGTCGGATGGGGCAGGGACGGAGCTCGGTGCCCAGGGATCAGCGCTCTTCGCCGGGGGAACAGAAGCCACGGTGCCCCACGGGTCCACCGAGGGGGCAGGTTTAGGGACAGAGCCTGGGGAGACAAGACAGGGACACAGTCAAAACAAACATATCAGATGATGTTTAATTTTGTGGTTTTATTTTGGCTTTTGTATGGGTTAGAGACAAATCATTTAACCACAAGATCTCACACGTCAGAGATCAGTCAAGTTCCAATGACTACACAAGTATAAATGTAAACAAACTGAAAATTGTAAGGGCTAATTGAGTAATTTTATGTATTATTAAGTATGCCAGATTCTTGCGTCTCGTCTTGTTTTGTCTGGTACCTGTTGGTATTGGCACACACTCAAAACCTGTACAAGACTTAATAAATCTTGATCCGTAAAGCTCTAGGAAATCTATATTCTCTGCCCTTACAGTCCCTCCTCTCTCTAACCCTGCCTTCCCCTCATTCCCGTGCCTCCATGTTAGTCTTGGTGAAACTCTCGTCCCTGCGCTGCCCCTCCTGCTCCACCAGAGTAATGCGACTGGACCGGAGCGGCAGCATTCCTGTGGAACAAAGACTCCATCGCGAGTGGGGAGCACAGCACTCTGACTTACACTTTACCTGAGAGGAGGAATTCAGACTTGGACTGACTCTTTATTGATCTGACAGTAATTACTGGGTCACAGAAGCTCAAGAGTACAATTAAGATATATATTACTGAGTCACTCCCCCTTCAGAGATATGCTGCTCTGCTATCACAAGACGATTAGTGAGCATCCGGCTAATGAAACTACTACACATTCTATCAGATTTGTGAAGTTGTAGTGCATTATTTTGTATCCTGCTTTTGTATAATTATGGGAAATGGCTGTAGGAGCATGGGTTGCATAAGGAGGGTTCGTATAGTGCCCGGGAGAAAACACAAGAACATACATGGATGACGTCTAAAACATCCTCAGGCATGTTTTTGATGAGGGAACAACCTTATGACATTGTAAAAACCTCCGAAAAGATAAATCACTTTTTGCACAAGACATTTACAGGTACTTTTACGATATCATCTAACTCGAGGTTGTCAAACTCAAATTCACAGAGGGACAAAATTAAAAACTGGGACCAAGTCGTGGGCCAAAGTAAATATTTCAACAACGTCTGAATGTTTTCTCTTCTTTCAAGATATGTAAAGTTAAACCTTTTCTTATTAAAATAAATAATTAATAATAGTTTTGCTTTAACATTGGATCCAGAACAAGCAAAATATAAAATAATAATAACACAATTTTAAATAAATAATGTCTCTATAGCCGATCTGTAACCAGTGGGCCAGCTCTAATACATGTCTGATATGATCTTGCAGGCCAAATATAATTATATCATGGGCCAAATTTGGACCCCGGGCCTGAGTTTGACATGTCTGATCTAACTGAACTGTCGACCAGAGTTCACCTGGAACCTACTGGAAGCTGGCTGCGATACCTGGGCTGTAGGGGGACACTTTTGTCCTAAGGCCTGTTAAAGTCCTCATACTTCCTTGACATAGGATCCACTGACCACACAAGTCCACAGTGGAGATCTTTTGGAGTTTTTTTTTTTTTTTTTTTTTTACAATTTTCTTGCATTTTGACTGCTCTTTGTTCAACTGCCCTTTTGAGATAAAGTTATAAGATCAATAGATATATATAACACAAATAAAAACCATCTTATATAGTTCTAGTAAAAAGCAAAAGAAAAGAAATACTTCCAAGTTAATACACAATAAACAATGACAAGAGGACAATGCAGAATGTCTATTCCAGCACTCTGTCCTCCCTCCTTTCTTACCATAGGGCTGCCAGGGGTCAGCTGAAGCGGCCGCGGCCCCTGCCCCTGCCCCGGCCCCGGAGCCCCAGGGGTCAACACTGGCAGTGGGCTCGGGGACGTCCATCAGGTCCATCAGAGACGACTGAGGCTGAGGAGACATGACACCACGCAGGGTCAGTGACAGGGAGGGGTGAGACAAAGAGACATATGTGTGTGTGTCATTATCCCGCACGCTTCACACACACACACAGATGGAGGTCCGGTCATTATGGAGCGACAACAATGCAGAGGTCAGGCTCGTGCTACAGGCGAAGTCAGACACAGAACTGCTCATTTCAATTATTTAGAATCCTAATTTATTTATTTTGGACAGCGCCTTGAGATGCATCATCCATTTTTCAAGAGGGGCCTGTAATTGAAATTTTATGCCACTATTCACATTCACTATTTGTCATGTTTTAATATGAAGATTCTGTTCAAAGTAGTGACACTAAAACTTGATTTCGATACTAAAGAATAGCCTCCAATCCCTCTATGATTCTTTAGACGATATAATGTGATTTTCAACATAAAATTATAGGGATGTAACAATATCCGAATCTCTTGGTACAATATTATCACAATATTCATCTCACAGAATGATTTTTATTGCAATATTCTGGAGAAGCTGATATAATTGTAGATGGGACGGGGTTTTTTTTTGCTTTTAAAATACCTTAACAAGATTTTGGTGTGAATTATTACTGTCATAATCCCAAAAAATCAAGTAAAAACATATTTCTTCATGTTGTCTGCACTGAAATGAATTGTGGGAAATGTAGTTCCCAATGTTTATTAACTGTTACTACTATAAAATAATGCATTTAAGGAAAGGATTTTGTAATTTGATATTTTGTGACATTATTGTGAGACTTTTGACGATACGATATCACGGTATTTCGGTTATTGTTACATCCCTTTTAAATAATAGTACTTTCTTGATGAGAGAACAATATGGCATGGTTAAAAGCTTAAGGAAAAGACATTTAAGCGGTATAATTTATATTTTTTAGTCTAAAGTTATACCAGATGGACGTCTCTGCTTGCCTTTACCTCCTTCTTTTTCTTGGGTAGTTTTGCTGAGCCTGGCTCTTTCTTGCTCTCCTCCAAGGCCATCTGTAGTCTCAAGTCATCCCCCCTGCGTAGGCGTTCTTCCTGAAAACAGCCAGCCCCAGACAACACAAGATTTAGGATTGTTTTCTGGGGGACAGATAAAAGCAGATCTCTACGTACGGTATAAATTTTCTCATGGCAGTAGATTATGTCCTTGGCTTCTTACCTGTTCAGCTGCCTCTCTGCTCATGGCCAGAGCCAGCTGGATTTGTAGCTGCTCCTCTCCACTGGTCTGGGGCCGGGCCTGCTCCAACTCTGACCCCAAGTTTGGAGAAGTTGCTGGAGGAAAAAAAAAGTGTTATTTATTTGGATTAAACACAAAAAGGAAAAAGAAGAGCGCTTTCATATTCAAGGTTTACAATGTGTTTTTCTGTATTTTAGGTGTTTTAAATACAGTAGATTTATATATTTTTTACTTTTTCCTGTTTTTATTGTTGTAAAATCATACTTTTTTTTAACTTTAACTATTTGTTTTGCTATTTTTCACTGTTATATTTACTGGTCGATCAATAAGAAGTTGCCGATACGATACAGTGCATTTTCAATTCGATATTTCAAAACGATTCAATACGGTTTAATAAAAAAACTAAAGCTAAGTCATGGTTGTGATACAAAATGTTTTTGTTAAACCACTTCTTGTGCAAAGTTAATATGAAACACAAACATTTTAATCATTAAAACGGTGAAAATGTCAAATGTGTCGCATAAATGAGTTTCCTTCGTCTAAACAAGCAACAAAACTGTAGCGCTGTAACAAAATACTTTAGTAAAATACACCAAAAAATACTCTTAGCGATATATCGATACAGTATCATCACATTAAATAATACGATATTATTTCAATATTTCTGCACACCCCCATTTACTAGTGACAAAATGTGATCAATTTTATTTTGGATAACTGAAAACAAATACAATTTATATGGGTGTATATGTTTTTTTTCATGGCTGATGTTGATTGTTTGGAATCCAGAGCAACCAGTGGCCAGCCCTGCCAATATTTCTGGGCGGATATGTAGGGAAAATTTATATTATTTTCCCCAAATTATGTCATTGGGATTTACCATAAACTCACCCACAGCACTTTAGAGAGCTGTGTACTCGAACTCCGTACAGTTATCTCTTTGCAACAGCGTTCAAATAAAGCTCTATGTGCATTTTTTGGGCAGCTAGTGGGCAAAACAAAATATCTGTCTGTGCTGGAGATTTAAGTCCAATTCGCTAAAACTGCAACTACCAGAATGATATATCAGCCAACCAATATATCAGTCTAATGCTACTATTTATGTCATTTTCACTGAACCTAAACAAAACAGACTTAACAGACTTACACAGAAAAAAGTAGTACAATGTTTTCATCCAGACGCTTGACTTTTGGCCTCCATTGAAAAGAGCCAAGCGCATTATTGACTACTACAATGACTGAATATCAATCTCAATTCAAGTTTGATTAATGGCACAGTTTTATCTCTACTATTTTGATTATTCTTTTAGTGAACTGCCCTGCTCTATATTATGATTATTCCCAGCTTTCTGTTCCTCCTCTCCAGTCCGGCCTTATCTGAAGAGACACACTTGCTCTGGGGCGGATCCACTTGTCCCCTGGTTCGTCTCCAAGCGAAGGGCCCCGGGGACAAGAGACAAGGAGTGCCAAGAGGAAAGGCTGACTTTGTTATCTAGGGTCTCCTCTGGGGCCGCTGCAGCGCACTATGACAGGGGAGTTATGGAGCACTTGAAGTCCTTTGTCAGAATAGTAAAGACGCGCTGTCGACACTATAAGCTGCATTCAGACGTCACAATATGACAGAAAGTCCATACTTTAAAATGTATGGAGTAGGAAACCTTTCAGACTAAACCAGGTCTAAACCAGGACTAAACCAGGTCTAAGCCAAGACTAAATCAGGTCTAAACCAGGACTAAACCAGGACTAAACCAGTCTAAACCAAGACTAAACCAGGTCTAAGCCAAGACTAAATCAGGTCTAAGCCAAGACTAAACCAGGTCTAAACTTAGACTTGAGAGAGAGAACCCCAAGTCTGAGGAGTAGGGTGTCCGCAAAGTGCGCTCAGGTGGGCCAAGCATTGCACAGGTCCTTTCGCCTACAGTCACCCGACGGTCTACACGTGCGCACCTCTGGGCCCGTCCCGACACTCAATCCTGGTTTAGTCCTGGTTTAGTCCTAGTTCAGTCCTCTTTTAGGCCTGTTTTATTCCTGGTTTAGTCCTAAGATCAGTCCTGTTTAGTCCTGGTTTAAACCTGGCTCAGTTCTGATTTAGACCTGGTTTAGACCTGGTTTAGACCTGGTTTAGACCTGGTTTAGACCTGGTTTAGTTCTAGTTCGGCCCTGCTTTAGTCCTGGTTCAGTCCTAGTTCAGTCCTGGTTCAGTTCTGGTTCAGTTCTGGTTTAGACCTGGTTCAGTCCTGGTTCAGTCCTGGTTTAGTCCTGGTTTAGACTGTTTTAGTCTTGTTTTAGTCTTGTTTTAGTCCTCCTGGTTCAGTCCTAGGATCAGTCCTGGTTCAGGTCCTGGTTTAGTCTGTATGCGGCGCAAAACTCCGGCATCTCGAATTGATTTTTCTTCTGCTTCAATAAATGTCTGCAAAGTGATGTTGTATTTTTGACAGTCGAGTTGCGTCTGAGAATTCGTATTCATACTGAAAAAAGCGTAATCGTAAATTTTCATTTCGTGATTCAAATTATAAAATAAATATATATAAATATATAAAATACATACAACACATTTTACATACGACTGGACTCAATCAAGAGTTTTCGAATATTTATTTTATGCTCAACTACACCCAAATATTCATGGATTTCTATCTTATGCACGCAAATATTTCCGAAAGCTTTCTTACTCCATAAAAACTAACCAGGACAGGTCACGAGTGTGTGCTGTATTTTGCTGTTTAACTGTCACATTGCAGATTGTTGACCTGGTTTATGACTAATATCTTTGTAATTACTGGGCCCATCCTAAACAAAAACTGTCACAAAGTTCAATGTTTTTTCTGTTAGGCTGCATAAACAGAAGTGCTTTCTTATAATAGCTTCAGAGAGCGGTGCCATTATTCGACCCAAAAGACGTGATTGTTGCCAGTTAAAAGGGCCTAAAGCCACGGGATTAATAAGGCAAGTTTGTGGAGCGAATACTAAACAAATAATAATGATGTGGTTCAAGATTTGTGGACCATAAATTTGGATATTTCTTTCAAACACAATAAATATCCCATTGCTTTTATAAAGGCCCTTTGCCCTCCATCTGAAATAATGACATAATCAAATTCTAATCATGAACGCAGCCTATTGAACCATAATCTACCGTATTAAATCTTCATTGTCATCCGGCAGCATTAGTGCAAGATAAATCAATTATGAAAACATCGAATTATTATAAAAGCCGTATCTGTACAATATGAAACGTAAAAAGCTTCTTCGCTATTTTCTTGACTAAATTAGTACAACAAACCGTCGATCATAATGAGACGAGATGCAAGAAGGACAAATAAACACAGAGTCAAGCCAACTCAAATAAATGAATCCACTGGCATCACCGTGGGAACAGGCCATTTAGGGATTATTACAGCATGTCAGACATACCACAGCCACAGCAGCGAGAAAAGCAGTTCACCCTTACCCTCATTCATTGCCGTAACTGCACTTTTTCTAAGAATTGTTAACTTTATAATATACAGTTTCATTAGGTGCAAAATTGGAAATACACTGTAGCTGCTCGGGTTGTCAAAAGTATCGAAAAACAAATACTTACTGATCATAAAGCTAATATAGACACTAGATACTCATTTAAAGTATCGATACAAAACAAAAACAAAAAACAAGCAAAAAAACATAAAAATACATAACTACTGGATACAATTTGATCTTTTCTGTACAGTCTTTCTGAACAGTTCTGGTTCAGTTGAAAACTACAATATTGTCTCAAAGAAAAAAAAAAAAAAGAGCTTTAAAATGATAAAATGAATAATTTGGAAATAAAATCTGGTATTGAGTCTATTATTTAGCATCAAACATTGAGTTCAAAATTTTTATATAATACAATTTTACCTTTTCTGGACTATCTTGAGTTTTATCATTTTGTTTTTATTATTTTGTGTTGAAAACTATAATATTGTCTTTTAAAAAAGCTTTAAAATGGTCATTTCTGAAAAAAATCTAGTGAATCTATTCTTTAGCATCAAAAATCAAGCTCAAAATGTTTAAATCATACAATTTGACCTTTTCTGTACAGTTTCATCTTGAATTTTATAATTTTGTTTTTATTATTTTGTGTTGAAAACTATAAAATTGTATAAAAAAACAAAAAAATTGCTTTAAAATGATAATTTGGGAATAAAAACTGGTATTGAGTTTATTCTTTACTATCAAAAATCAAGTTCAAAATTTTAGTATCATGACACAAAGTAGATGCCATTTTTGCTTCCTAAAGTAAAACCTTCATCGGCAAATGTAATTTACTGTGATTTTGAGCTTACAGTGTTTCTATGGAAACTATTTACTGCAAAATAAAATAATAATTAAAAAATGACCTCAAAATTCAAATTCTCAGTTATGTATAAATTCACAACTTAATGGAGAAATAAAATATCAAAATATCTCTTCACCTTTAATGCAGCATTTTTTTAAACAGGAAATACGTGTTTGTTTGTTTTTTATTTCTGCCAAACATTCAAACCTTCTCCTGATCTGATGACTGACTGATATAACTCAACCAGAACAAATGATGCAAATACATTTTTTTTTTCTTAACAAAACGCTAAAAAATACAACATGTGGCGGTTTCAATACTAAGTTTCTGCAAAGCGCTGAGTCTAGCTCGACCTCATTCACACTGCACCAGCAACAGTCGACCGAAGGATCAATGGAATCCCAAAAATCCAGTTTGGCCCCGCCCACATGTGTATCCTGGCCCTCCTCTGATTGGACGGCTGATCCTTCAGTTTCCTCATTGCATGACTCAGCTGACGACGCTTTCACCTCTGAGGCACAAACCGTCAAGAATCCATCATCACAAAATGGTGTTTCTATAGAGTCTTTTTGAAGTACTTTTTGAAATTCTACTAGATAAACTATTACTTATTATTCCTTTCAATTAAAAAAAGTAGATCCAGAAATTGATTTTGAACGTGTGATTGATTTTGGTGCATCGACTATGTCTAAACAGACTGACCCAGATATGTAGTCGCTCTGTCAACCGCAAACTTTCTGAACGAAGTCATGCAGCCACAGGACGGGGGCGGGGTTAGCACCAATTAGAATCAAAGAAAAGTTAAGAGCGACGTACTTCACACACGAGGAACAATCAATCAAAATCATGAAAAAGATGGATTTATGGGTTGACCCTGAATTTACCTCTCAAACCCTCGAATCCAGCTTCAGAATAGAGAATCCAAGACTAGAACAGAACCAAACTAGGACTAAAATGAGCTCAAACCAGGATCAGATCATGTTAAGTGTGAACATAGTCTATATTGAATGATCCTACTTATACAAACCTTACATTTTAGAGTAATCTCTTTTTTTAAAATCTGTTAAATTTGAGATTTTTGGGTGCATTCACATTTGCACACACACCAAACAAAACTAGACCAGGACTAAACCAAGACAGGAGCAAACTGGGCTCAAATTCAGGACCAAATTAAGAAGTATAAATGCACTAAAATAGAATGAGCTTTAAAAAAAGAACCTTACTTTCATTCTAACTTAGGGATGTAACAATAACCCAAATATTGTGATATCGTGTCGTCAAAGTTCTCACAATAATATCGTTGGACCGTCACAATATATCGAATTACAAGTCTCTTTGCTTAAATTAAGAGTTATGGTGCAGCAATAGCTAAAAAATACAGAGGGAACTACATAGACCATGATCCTTTGCTCAATTTCAGTGCAGACTACAAGAAGAAATAACAGTTCTAAGCACTTTTAAGTCTTTGTTCTTTGGATTAAGTCTTGTCAAGGCATTTTAAGAGGAAAAAGTAGCATATTAACTGTTTTAGCTGTTTAGCCTCCACAAAATATTGCAATAAATATCGTACCGAGAGATTTGGATATCGTTACATCCCTAATCATGAGCCTCCCCATCATATCGTGCGCTTTCCCACGATATCACAATAAATATCGTACTGTGAGGTTCATACCGTGACAATATTGCATTGTGACACCTGGATATCGTTACACCCTTATTCCAACTTCTTGAAATCCACATCTTTACCAACAATAAAAGGTCCAATATTACACAATTTCCTGACCTACAGTATGTTGTAATGTTTCCTCATCAAAAACATACCTGGACTTGTGTTTTGTTTCATTCACAAACCCTGCACTCTGAAGCAGGGGTGTACAAAAATATCAAAACATCAACATTGATATCATGGGCTGTTGTATCCATATATTGCCAAGAGTATTTTTTGATATATTTTACTAAATTATTTTGTTACACTGCTACAGTTTTGTTGCTCATTCAGAGGAAGGAAACTCTTTTATGCAACACATTTGACAAATTAATTTTTGATGATTAAAATGGGTGTGTTTCATATTAACTTTGCACAAGAAGTGGTTTAACAAAGATTCTTAGTATCATAGCCACGAGTTAGGCTTTAATTTTTATTAAACTGTATCGAATCAATTTGAAATGTATCATATCGAATCAAATCGAAAGCGCACTGTATCGAGGTGTGTATCGTATCGGCAACTTCTTATTGATCCACCAGTAAATATAACGGTGAAAAGTAGCAAAACAAATAGTTAAAAGTATGATTTTACAACAATAGAAATAGGACTTTTAGTATCACAGCCATAAGTTAGGATTTATGTTTTATTAAACTATATCAAATCGATGTGAAATATAACGTACTGAATTGTATCAACCAGAAAGCTCACTGTATCGAGGTATGTATCGTATCGTGGCCTATACTGAGCCCTACCTTGAAGTAACAACTTTCTAACGTGGCTAAAACCTCACAGGAGTCGATTTCGTGTCATGTAGAACCTTTAAACCAGCTTTTCCCTTTTAAAAACTCCTCTGCTTTGGTGAAGAGGACCATATTGTGTCTGTCGGGGGGGTGACCTACGCTTCCTCTCTTGTGGAATGCAGCTGTAGTGAGAGGAGTGCGGGGGAGCGCGAGGGGGAGGGGCCGATCTAAAGATGTAGGCCAAAGTTACACACAGACACGGTCGGGACTGCGAGTGAGTCAGCAGAGGTACGTACAGCCGTGGTATGAGGCCGGCGAGCCCTCGGAGCGCCCGTACTCCTCGCTGTAGGTTGCCAGGTTGGGCTGAGAGGAGCCCCGTCCGAAGCCCACGCCGCTGCCCGTAGACACCTGGGCCATCCGCTCTTTGGTCTTCAGTGCTTGAGATCTATAAACAGAAATTACACATGGTTAGAGCTTTGTTATACCCTTAAACGTGACTTTTTAGCTGAGAGGTCCGTTACCTGCTTGTTTCTATGGATATATCATAGCTCTGCCTGGAATGTTCCACAGTATTAAACAGCTCTACCTTAAATTTACTCAATTACAAGTAGTTTTAGAGCTCAAAAATACCTAGAAAAACAGACATTCTGACTGTGATCGGTAAGGCTGGGTATCATTAAGAATAGGGGTGTGCAAAAATATTGAAATATCGATATATCATTTTGTTTAATTTGATTATACGGTATCGATATCGTGGGCAGCTGTATCGATATATCTCCAAGAGTAAATTTTGGTATATTTTACTAAATTATTTTGTGAAAAGCTACAAAAGTGTTGACATTTTCGCTGTTTTGATGAGTAAAATCTGTGTTTTTCATATTAACTTTGCAGAAAATTTGTGGACTTAGAAAACTTTTCGTATCACAGCCATGATTTTTTTTCACTGAACTGAATCGAAATGTATCGTATCGAATCGTATTGAATTGAAAGTTCACTGTATCAAAAAGTTTATCGTATCATAGCCTATGTATCGAGGTATGTATCGTATCGACAACTTCTTAATGATAACCAGCCCTAATTAAGAAGTGGCTGATACAATACATAGGCCACGATACGATACATACGATATATTTCAAAGCTATTCGATACGGTTCAATAAAAAATAAAGGCTAAATCATGGCTGTGATACGAAATGTCTTTGTTAAACCACTTCTTGTGCAAAGTTCATATAAAACACGCAGATTTTAATCATCAGAAGAGTGAATTTGTCAAACGTGTTGCATAAACGAGTTTCCTTCCTCTTAACAAAAACAAAACTGTAGCGCTGTAATAATTTTGTATAATATTAAAAAAAAAATACTTGGTGATATATGGATACAGCACCCAACAATAACAATACTCTATCATCACATTAAACGATATGTTATATCAATAATTTTATCTTTTTTCACACCCCTAGTGAGCAGGATTGCCGCTCCACAGATTTGACCTGTAAACTGGGTCTGGTTTGGTCTCCACGAAGATAGAAAGGTTTAATTTAAACATTCCAGACAAAGCTATAACATCTCCATGGAGAAAATCATCTGATGGACTCTCCACCAGAAAAGTTTCGTATTATACTTTTAAAGAAGGGGTATTAATTGTCAACATTAAATATTCAGATCACGTGTTACCTTTTATTATTTTGAAAATGCTAAATTCACCGAAAACAACATATTTACATGTTTAATAAGTTTCAGTTTCAGTCACTCCACCTTCAGAGCACTGTCACGTTACAATATGCACATCGCATCAAGTTTATCGAGTTGTAACGTATTATTTTGTATCATGCTTTTTTTTTTATATTTATGGAAAATTATGGAAGCATGGGCTCGTGGGCTGAGCACTGGACACAATCGTGCTTTGGGAGAGAGCATCCAAAACTTCTACAGGCACATTTTTGATGAGGGAACCTGCATAATATCCACTACTTAAAATGGGGAACTGTAATATTGGTGGTTTTCAGATTCTACAATGTAATGATGTCATACTTCCAGATCAGAGCAAGAGTCATTTTTCCCAGTAGATTACACTGTATTTTGTCATGAAATATCCAAAAGGTAAATGCACAAAATTTTAATAACATTAATTTTAGCTGCCCTGATCTATATTAAATTTGTTGGCTTATAGAATGTTGTGATATCATCTGAAACCTTGCAATATCAGGCATCAACTCAATAGACCTTTTTCATAACTAACACGGAAGTTAAGTTTTTCTATGGCAAAATATCGGTGGAAATGTCTCGCGTATTTTCCATCAGCTTCATAAATCTGCCCCATCACCAAATCTTCAACCAACAAGGTCGACAAAGAACATATTCTGTCCATGAAGAATTTATCCACAACTATCAAGGTAAAAAAGACGAAAGCTTAAAGGCGAACAACGACGACGCATTAGTGAACAACTCCTGAGCAAAACTAACCTTATGGTCCTGAATAAAACATAAGTAACTTGTTAACCCAGACTGATTCTACAATTAAAATTAAAAATCGATTTCATGATGTCCATATTAGTATAGACGGATAGATTTATGCAGTTTGAATATTAGACATGTAATCTGTGAACATCTGTAGCATTTAAACTGCACAAATCTATCCGTCTATACTAATATGGACATCATGAAATCGATTTTTAATTTTAATTCTAGAATCAGTCTGAGTTTAAAAGTTACTTATTAATGAATTACTTATTACTTACATTATACCAAAAGTAGTTCACTAATGCTAGACATTGTTCGTTTTATGTTTTCATCTTTCTTCCCTTGATAGCTGTGGAATTTATATCCTTTGTCGACTTTGTTTGTTGAAGATTTGGTGATGGGGCAGATTTATGAAGCTGTTGGAGAATATGAGACACATTTCCAGAAATGTTACCATAGAAAAACCATTAACTGGAAGTCCCGCCACTCAACAGAGTGGGACTTCCAGCCATGGTGCTAAAGGTCTATAATGATTGAGTGTGAGCCATGAGGGAGAGCTTTTGAAAATGTATTAAATTCCTGTAAAAAAAAAAAAAAAAAAAAAAAAAAAAGCAAAAGGGAATTATTGAGAGCAAATATTTAATTCATTTGACTAGAACAATTGTAAGAAAGTTAAAAAAAAAAAACATAATGGGACAAAATGGGACCTATAAAAAATTAATATTAGACCTAAAAAAAACTGTAAAGTGTTATTTAAAAAATACTTAACTAATTGTTATGTGTTGTTGAAAATTCTGCTCTACTTTCTACTGAACCAAGCCTTTTCCTTAGTAATGCAATTTAATTATTGGCTGTAACATGTGATTATTTACACTCACATGATTAATGCTAAAACCCAACAAATCTATTTTTGTCCTGGCACCATTTTTTGTACCCACTTTTAACTTCTATTTATTTAGGCTTGTAAGGCTGAAGGGCATTCCAAACATTCACTAAGGTCTCAAATACTCTTACTAGTAAATATCACTAGCAAAATAAATTATAGTTGACATCCATAAAGGAACCGTATTTAAGATTTTTATTTTAAACAAATCAAAGCGTTCAAATCAAATAGACTATAGCTAACTGATTTATTCTTAATTTCAAAAACATTGGACACGATGTCTCATTTATTTATGTCATAGGCTCTATTCACGCTTAATTCATAAACCAGGAAGATGTTTGGAAAGATGCAATGACAACTTCCAGCGGGCTCTGTTCTAAGAAAAATCATAAAATGGTCCAGTTTTATTACCTAGCCACCTAGTGCCTCTGCCCAATTTCATTTCTCTCCAGCAACTAGGTCAGGAATCAGAATACACTAGACAGTTTGCAAGAACCCCAGAAGTGCAAGTTCGGGCACCAGCCAATCAGCGACGAGACATACATTCTGTGTTGGCAACGATTCCCAAGATCAAGAATTTAAAGTCTGAACAAAGAGAATGTTTGATGAATTTTATCAAGGGGAAAGACGTCATTTCCCTTCTTCCTACAGGATTTGGGAAAAGCTTAATATACCAGTTAGCCCTGTCAGCAGCGCATTAGATACGTCACGACCAAATAGAAGCATTTGGTTAAATAAAAAAAGTACCCGCCTACCGTTGAGCGAACAAATCCTAATGCTGCGAAGTCAGACGGTTTCCACGAATCAGGCTACACTTTTCTTCATTTACATGTCATTGTATCATTCCATTATGTTCGGCTAATCAACAATTCCAACCATGCCTCAGTTTTCATAATGTTCTCACTGACAGACAACTCAGCTCACTGGGTACATGCGATTAGAAGAGATGAGGACACCAAATTCAAGATGATTTCAAACAGCACATACGTATGTTGTCTTCATTTTACCTCTGATATCACAGTCGGAAGGTGAGTCCAGTGTCGATAAGTCCAGTGTCATCGCGTCTTTCCAAACGTCTTCCTGATTTGTGACGTAAGCGTGAAAAGAGCCTATTGTGTTTTTGCTCTCAAGAAAATCAATTATCCAATCAGAAAGCAGAAAGAGCCTCATAAGTCTACCATTTGGGTTGGCAGGTTCAATGCTGAAACGCAGTCGGTTTAAACCTAAAATGCCTCTCTCCGATCTGAACCATCACTACCTAAACCCCAGCATCTGCAGCCAACATGAATCAGTGCTTTTGAGCTTTCACGCGAGCCATGACCTGTCTTAAAACTGAGAAAAACATATGTGTGTCTTCTATATGCAGACTAAGGCACTGGTAACCTAGTTTCAGAAGTGATCATAATACCTTTTTAAAACAGTAAAAGCACAGGCTGTTCACCGTTTCTTTAAATCACATCAAAAAAATACATTTCACTTGCATCTTCAGTTCTGGCTGGACAGTGCCTGACCAGCTTCATGTCAGAACTGAAGAAACTGCTTACATATGTGACAAAACTTATATACACTTTGTTTAGCCAAGCAAAAGCACGTAAAGAAAAGACTAGGGATGTAACAATAACCGAAATATTGTGCTATCCTATCTTCAAAAATCTCACAATAATATCATGGGCTGTCACAATATATCGAATTACAAGTTCCTTTGCTTAAATGCATGGTTTTATAGCAGCAACAGCTTATAAACATCGGGAATCTGTGTATCATTCCTTCATTCATTTTTCAAATTAAAACCAAAAATAAGAAAATGAAAAAACAACTATTTTCTTCTTTATTTGTTCCCAAAACAAAAATGAAAAAACTGATAATTATTCATTTTTTTCAGTTTTCAATTTTGTGTTTAAATGAATAATGGAAAAAACGCATAATGACCGTTTCTTGTTTACGTGACTTAAACTGCGATGCCGGACTGAACCAGGTCTAAACCAGGTCTAAACCAGGTCTAAACCAGGACTGAGACCGGGACCAGACCAAGACCAGGACTGAGACCAGGACTAAGACCGGGAGCAGACCAGAACTAAGACCAGGACTGAGACGGGGACTGAGACCCGGACCAGACCAGGATTGAGACCAGAAATGAGAACAGTTTAGACCTGGCTTAAGTCTTGGTTTAGTCCTGGTTCAGTCCAGGTTTAGTCCTGGTTCAGTCCGGGTTTAGTCCTGGTTCAGTCCGGCATGTCAGTTTAAGTCACGGAAACATGAAATGGTCGTTATCCGTTTTTTTTCCATTTTTCATTTAAACACAAAATCGAAAACTAAAAAAACGAATCGTTGTCTATTGTTTCCATTTTGGTTTTGGAGAAAAATTATGAACAAAATACTTAGTCCGATGAGGTTCATTTGGTCTTCGGATAATTTATGTTATTAGGTTCTTTTTTCAGACCAAGAGTTTGGTTTTATATTGAAAAACAAATGAATGAATCGGGAACTACACTTCCCATGATTAATTTCAGTGCAGACAACATGAAGAAATATGTTTTTTACTTGAATTCTTGGGATTACGATGGAAATAATTCACACCAAAATCTTGTCGAGGTATTTTAAAAGCAAAAAAGTGTCCCAGCTACAATTATATCAGCCTCTCCAAAATATCGTGATAATATCGTACCGTGAGATTTGGATATCGTTACATCCCTAGTAAAGACTGATACAGACCTCTCTGCTTTGAGCCGCTCCTCGTCTTTCAGAAGCACCACCAGCTGCTTGCTCTTCTCCCTCACGTTGATGCCCTGGTCCTTTCCGTCCTTGTCGATGTACTGGAAGTCCTTGAGCGTCTGGATGGCGAAGATGTTCTCCTTGCACTGCACCACCACGCGCTCCGAGCCCGTCTTGATCAGGTAGTCCAGCAGCGTCAGGGCCTTGTACACGTGCCTCCAGTTCTTGCCGTGGTCGTTGAGGCGTCGCCAGATCATGCCCATAATCTCGCCGAAGATCTGGACGTTGTAGGTGGCGTCGGCGATCTCGGACATGAGGGACGACGAGGGCCCCCACGGGTCGTTGGACGTGGCCTCGCGGACTTTGCGTTCCACGGTGGAGTAGTTGTTCACCGTGTTCTTGATCTGGCGGCGGAATGTGCTCGGCATGGCGGCGGAAACGGGGTTCAAAGTTCAGAGAGAGAAGTTCAAATGGCTGTGTTTGTGTAGAAAATTTTGATATAAAAATCGGGGCGTTTCAGTGTTCGTAGGTCCTCTGAAGCGGCGTCCGTTAGAACCATCTCCACACACGCAATGCTGGCTGCTCACACCACCACGCCATCCCCTGAAGGACACAAGAAACGGGTTAGAATTATGACTCAATTACAAAAAAATTAAATACACCTCACCTATTTCTACGCTAGATGAAAATAAAAATTCACAGTGGGTGGTTGGTGAATAAAACAAAACATAAACCTTAAAAATCCATTAAATTTGATCAACAAATATTGAGAAGAAAGACAAAAGATATAATAGTGTATACTTGTGCTAATTTTGGAAGAATACCACTAAATAAATTGGCTTTTTAAGAGTTTTATCAGTGTAGTTGTAGGTCCTGCTGAGGTCTTTTGTCTAATTTGGGTTTGCTCATGAGAATTGTTTTTCAAACATTTTAACAGGTTAAATAAAAAGTTACATTAATGATTAGGAATGTAACAATAACTGAAATATCGTGATATCTTATCGTCAAAAGTCTCACAACAATATTGTGAACTGTTACAATTAGGGATGGGCATTCGATGAAATTTTCTTAATCGATCGTCGGAAGAATTAACGATCGATTATCGATTAATCATTAACGTGTTTATATTAAAATGATCATCATTATTATTACTATCTGCACTACTAACCTGCATACATAAATTCAACTTTACGACATATAAACCGTAACGACTCTAGAGCCACATCAATCCGTTTGAAATTATAATGTGTTTAACGCAGTTTTGCGCAACTCTCACAAAAACGAAACTTAAAACCGCATCGCTAATTTGCAGAAACTAAGCGAAGATAAAAACTACAGCTCTTGTGTCGCTGATGCGGTCAGTTTCTGTAGGATTAAAAAAGACATGACTCAGTGGAATACAGGTTAGTGTGACCAGATTTGCGTTTGTCAAAACCAGGACACCGTACGGGGGGAGGGAAGTGGGGCCTCGTCATCGACATTGCGCGACTCTCACCTGGCAAAACTTTTTCCCACTGGACACAGAAACATATGTGCTGCTTTGTTCACTGTGCACATGGACTCACACTTGTCCCGAACGCAACGGAAAGCGTGGAATTTCTTGTACAAGTCATCGTTAAATACGCATTTGCGTTGCAGACTGACCGACTGTTTGTGTCTCGCTCCTTCTGAGTGCAGAGAGACACATGTACGGACCCTGTTTGGTCACGCTACGCACAGCAACCTACATTCGGTTTGTCGATTAAAATGAACGTAATCGATGAAATTCTTAATGATCAATTATCGATTAATCGATTAATCATGCCCATCCTTAGTTACAATACATCAAATCACAAGTTCCTTTGCTTAAATGCATGGTTTTATAGTAGCAACAGCTTATAAACATCGATAAATACATATCCCATGATTCATTTCAGTGCAGAAAACATGAAGAAACATGTTTTTTACTTGAATTCTTGGGATTATGACGGAAATAATTCACACCAAAATCTTGTCAGGGTATTTTAAAAGCAAAAAAGTGTCCTATGTCACAATAAATATCGTACCGTGAGATTTGGATATCGTTACATCCCTATTAATGATAAACAGTGGTTTTGAAAGACAAGCAAAACAGCATTATAAATACACACTGCAGAAAATGTAACTTAAATACTGGTACCAAATATTTCAAAAAGGTACCCAGCCCTACTACTACTTATAGACTTAGACAAACTATTGATCCACAAGGGAAATTATTTGGACACAGTAGCTCACACATCACAATAAAATATCGGGGTGTGCATTGCCTTGAGTTTGAGGATACGATTACATATCATGATTTGCATGTCACGATTCAATTTATCGCAATATATCCCGATACTAAAATAATGGATATGTTGCGATTTATCAATAATTACTTCAACAGTCAACTACACCTTCAAGAGAACACAATTGGATGAAATACAATGTACAGTGAATGTAACTAATTATTTTTTGTGAAAAATATTTTTAAAAATCCTAAAAATCCAATCCAGATCCAATTTAAATTGGTTCGAGAATTGTGCAATGAAGTATCACAACATATCACTGAATCGATTTTTTCTTACAGCCCTGATATAATGTACACAAAGTAAAAAATATGAATGGTAATAATAAAAAATTCTAAATAAGTAGCAAAAAGGTAGCAAGAGACGGGTGTCAAATAAGGCATAATTATATAAATGTATAGTACAAGTCAAAATAAGTAATAAAATATAGAAAAAAATAATAAAATATAAAATCTCAGCTATATTATTACTATACTTATTAAAAATATGTAAAATTCTGACACCTCTTTCTCTTAAAAAAGTGTTCAAACCTGTATGTAGAGTGCTTCTAATATTGTGCCAGCCTGAGGTGACCCCGGTGATGAAGTGAAAACAGAAGTTACATGCGACTGGTTGGGAGGTAGAGGAGCTGTTTACGGTCTGCACTTGTGTTCCCACAGAAAACCAATAATCACTTCCTGATTGACACATGCTTCAAGTGTGGGAATAGTCACACCTTAAAAACGCAAACCCATGACGTACTGTATAAATATTATCATAATATTATCTAATAAGCAGAGCCATGTGGAGGTGGGCAATATATCATATCAGTAACAATGTGAATGCGGTTTTTAAAGATGCCCTGTGGAACTTTTCTGGAGGGAGGGACCTGCTGTCTCCATGGGCATGTTTTATTGCTTTGCCTGGAAGTTTCTGAGCCATTTTTAGAGGAAGGGGGCAGGAAATGTGCATTCTCAAGTTGAGCCGAGTCATCTCTCCACTGATCTGACCTGTAACTTGGCCTGGTGGCACTGCCCACTCATCTCCATGGATATAGATACTTTTAATTCTATACTGTGGAACATTTCAGGCAAAGAAATAGCACCTGCATGGAGACAAGCAAGTGGTGGCTTTAAATTATGCTAAATTTGAGTGTAAATGTATGATTAATAGAGGTGTAAGGATATCCAAGTCTTACGATACAATATTGTCACGGTATGAACCTCACAGTACGAGATTTATTGCAATATCGTGGGAAAGCTTACGATTAGGAATGTAACAATATCCAAATCTCTCTGTACGATATTTTCCCGATATACATCTCATGGTACGATATTTACTGAGATATTTTGTGGAGGCTAAACAGATAAAACTGTTAATATGCTACTTTTTCCTCTTAAAATGCCTTGAGAAGACTTAATCCAAAGAACTATGACTTAAAAGTGCTTAGAACTGCTATTTCTTCTTGCAGTCTACACTGAAATGGAGCAAAGGATCATGGTTTATGTAGCTCCTTCTGTCTTTTTTTCAGCTACTGCTACACCAAAACTCTTAATTAAAGTGATTCTATATATTGTGATGGTCCATGATATTATTGTGAGAACTTTGACGATACAATGTCATGATATTTCGGTTATTGTTACATCCCTACTGATTAATTTCACAGTCTCTTTACATTTGACTGATACTTAAATAATATTGTGCTTGTGTCTGCTATAGAGTGACAATCTATGACACCCGCAGATCTTTACGTTATAACTTTGGACATTTTAAATGACAATATTCATCAAAAATCACTTGATAAAAGTTAGAAAGCTGCAGTGCCCATTGGGAGGTCACATCGACGAAAAACATTACCACAACAAAGAGCCATGTAGCTATTGTCTCCTCTGATGGATAACTGCAGATCATGTTGACAAGGAGCTGATTTTTTTTCCATTTGTACCAAAATTACTATCCAACACTGCCAAATCCTATCATATCACAGATTAAGAAAATAAAATTGGGGAACTAAGTAAATATAGAGCAGAGGGCATGCACCTGTGGCAGAGAAAACAGGAGTTAATTGGCAATGGTGCCTTAAAGAGAAGTGACTAAAGATGCTCAAACAAGGCACGGATCACTCTAAATACAACTTTCAGTGAGTAAATGATGAGTGGCAACAACTATAACATGGTTAAAACCTCTGAAAAGTTAATTTTACATTACAGGACCGCTTTAAACATCAGCCCTATTCAAGTTGGATTACAGAAATATCTAGTCCTTCTCGGGATACTCAACATTTTTTGTCAGTATCTTCCATTTCAACAGGTAACCACCCACAGCAGCACAGATGTGGAGAGGACAGTGCCCACTCCTCCGTCCTCAGGCACACAGCCAGAACGACTTCTCCTTCTCTCCGGTAACATGACTCCTGCTGCCAGCATGCACCAACTTGCCTCAGCACCACATCTCACAATCGCCAGACATTAAGGAAGAAGCCCCATCCACCGGCCACAACAAATTGCAAGCGACCTGTTGTTCTCAAACACTCTTTAAATGTTCGTTATGTTCTTTTTGTCACAGCGCAGTTTCCTGTCCGACACGGGGACAGCTGAAGGACAGGGGCATGTACACGTGTGAAAAGTGGAGCCTGCAGTATCCGCGGTGAATACAGACAGCAGCTAATGACACATCTGCTGCTATAATCACCTATTCACCGGGGCCAGACAGGAAGAAGAGAGGAGAGCCTGTCCTGTCCGTCCCATACAACCCCCCTCCCTCCCTCCTTCGCTCCCTCGCTTCCCCCTCCTACAGCTGAACAACCCCCCGAACACACAGCCCCCCTGGCCCTTCTCCTTCAGCGCGATCGTCTTAGGAGCTCCGAGGGCTCAATGGTGGTGAGGACGTGAGAGTTTATGCATATTCATGAGTCGGTCCAGTCACTGAGACCAGCATTATTCTCCTCAACTGAAGATTCTAGGAAACCATAGTTCTCAGCAGCTCCGAAACTGCACCAAAACGTATAATACTTCATCTGTTATTTTGGATGCAATGAGTACCTTATTATACTACTTACAGCTAAGACTTTTTTATGAGTTTGTTGGTTCTTCTTTAGTAATAACAAGTCTCCGTCGCTCAAACCTCATGACGAAGAGCCCGCCTTCTCCAGAAAGTGTGCAGAAATTCTTCGTCAACTAAAGACACGTCCTGCCAATCGGTTTGTCAACTAAAAGAGGCGGGGACAAAAGCTCTCAAAACAAAACTGCGTATCTTTCTTTCAATCTGACCTAAACTGCACTCACAAGATTACACCTGCGTGGAAGTTCATGCAAAAACAACTATTTATAAAGAAAAAAGTACAACGCATTTATAAAACGACAGATTCAACTTGTGAATCATGAGTTTAATCTGATTTATTACATATAAATACCAAACAATACCACTTCTTCGAGTAACGCACACGCTAACTAACCTCTCCTTTCTGCTCTTGTCCCATATAAATCCTTGTAATCTAAAAACAATGATTAACAACAATGGATACAAATTTTGGTCGACTAAGACACCATCGACCGATAAATAAACTAAATGACTAAAGGCCTATATCCCTACACACCTTCACTTGATCATTTCAGATATTCAGAACGTCACGGTAAGAACAAACAGCTGTGTTTACCAGCGCACACTCAACAATGCAGTTTTGTGTGCGTAATAATTACTACCGAATTACTTTAACCAGTTTCAACTTTCATTTTAATCTGACCGCCTCTGGTGTCGTCACGGATATTCATAGAACTGTGGTTGCTCTTGTAGTTCTTGTTCTTCCTTTAATTTCTTTTTAAATGACTAAAGACTATTACCACTTCTAATTTCATTGTTTAGATTTACCTGTGACTAACACAAATCACAACAGATCCTGTAAGTAGGTGAGGGGAAGCTGTCATATGTCCAAATGACGATCAACAAAGCAGGATATCGCTCTATTTGACTTATAATTATCTATTCACTTTTTAATTAAAGGTCCTATATTGCGTATAAATGACTCCTGTGAGTTTTAAGTGATGTTATAATGTTGTTACCTCTTCAAAAACATACCTGGACTTGTGTTTGGTTTCATTCACACATGTTTTAAGTAACGGTGCATTCTTAGTCTGTCTACCATCTTCAAAGCTTCAGAATGCCCTGTTCCACCTTATTATGTTACCTTTTATCTTGACTTCAGTAGAGATTGTTAATTCCTAGGGGTATAACGATATCCAAGTCTCACGATACGATATTGTCACAGTTATGACTCCCACGGAACGATATTTATTGCGATATCATGGGAAAGCTCACGATATGGTGGGGAGGCTCACGATTAGAGACGTAACGATATCCAAATCTCTCAATACGATATTTTCACGATATACATCTCACGGTACAATATTTACTGCGATACTTTGTGAAGGCTGCAAACAAAACTGTGAATATGCTTCTTTTTCCTCTTAAAATGCCAATTGACAAGAATTAATCCAAAGAACTAAAACTTAGAAGTGCTTAGAACATTATTTCTTCTTGTAGTCTGCACTGAAATGGAGCAAAGGATCATGGTCTATGTAGTTCCCTCTGTTTTTTTTTAACCATTGCTGCACCAAAACTCTTAATTTAAGAAAAAAGATCGTGATGGTCAACGATATTATTGGGAGAACTTTGACAACACAATATTTCGGTAATTGTTACAATCCACAGCTACATTTATCCAAATTATTCAGGTGATGGTGTACTGGAAATTCAAAGCACAGTGGAGCACTTCCTGTATTACAACATGACATGACCACAGTGTTTTCAGTTTAGAGAAGAACTAAATATGCAGTGTAGATTAGATTTGTGTTTTTTAACATGCGAGAATGAAACTAGACACAACTCCTGGTATGTTTTGTGATAAGGAAACAACACTAGAACGTAGATTAGAAAATAACCCACCTCTTAGGTACAATAATATTCCAAAGTGTGCACAGCTACTACTACTAATGTCATTGTGTCCTCTGTCAAACACAAGATAACCAGTGATTATACGTAGCCAGTCACACGCAGCAAGGGCACAGCTGATTTGGAGATAACGACAACCCAGTGTCAGCCAGTATTTCCTACTGTAACTTTCCTTTTACGGTATCATCACAGAATAAAATGCTGAGGCGCTATCGGAGGACCGTGACGATGCATGTGTCACCCACTGGGACTGACAATGAACAAAGCCGAGCCCTTTCGCACCCCACCTATCTATTATTGCGCCCTTTTCTTGGCAAGTACGGTAAAATTAACACCGCAGCTATAATTGTAATTGAGTAAAAGTGCTGTTTATTTACTGAGAAGAGGCTACAGACCGCAGTTGCAATCAACAGGCGGAGTAAACAAAGTAAGTGGTCGCGCGTAAATGGTAACGCGTTTGGCACATTTTGCGCACTCTCACCAGGCGACGCTCAAAGTTAATTTTGGTGTGCCACAAATCTCGGCGTTTGACTGATTTCGTTGCCCCAAAACAATACAAGTAGAAATTATTTACGTGAGGCGTTTTGGATGAATCTCAAACAGCCTTTACGCATGCTTGGTTAGGTGGAGAATGGCAAAGCGGTAGCGCAGGTTTGGGTATTGTAAGCATTTGCAGAGTCACAGACAGTAGGCAGGCGAGTCTCAAGTTGTTGCGAAAGAGTGATAACGACTGAGAAACAAGAAGCAGAGGGATGGATGAGGAAATATAATATAAAAATAGTAAACGTAATAATAAATTATAGCCATTTCCGTAATTAGGCAACTCTGCCGAACAACGCTCTGCCCGTCACTTGCTCAACTATTAATGAGGTCCAATTAAGCACTTCTCTGATAAAGGCGTTCGGGATTTTAAGATTTAAGGCTTGGATTATACATGGCCACTTTAGAAAAAGTTGGATGAACGTTAGCTCCACTCCTGTTGGGTTAGCACAGCTCAGCGCCTCCACAGAAACGCTCCGATCCTCTGCCCACAGCCTCAACTTCACCAAACTGGAGTTCAACGCGCACTCCGATTAGACTAAAACAAAGGACTAATAACTCAGCAAAAAGCATCACTTCACACGTGTCATTTAAAGACGTGAGGCTCCAGTAGCATGCTAGTTAGCAGTAGTTGGGCTAGCCGGTGAAAAGGGGTGCTCGGCGGAGACATCACCAGCCCCGAATAACAGGACACTGTTGGAAAACAAAACAAATCAAGTCCAGTCGAAAGCGTCAAACTTACCGTGTGCTTTGGTGTGCTTTCTATGTGAATGTCAGCCCAACTATCACCAGATATGATCGAACTGCTGTAATCCCACAAAAACAACTAAGATAATGGACTTATTTGGGCGCTCAAGGAGCTTGTTGCGCCTTCGCTTAGCTATATTTTGCTAATGCTAAGCCAGCTAAGCCAAGCTACACGTAGCCTATCTCCTCCTCCTCCAGAACATGGCGGGCATGGAGGGAGGGGAACTAGGGTGTGACTATCAGGCTGCTGTGCCTGCTCTGGCTGAGGAGAGCCGGGAGACTCCTCCACCTCCACAGATCCTCATCTTAGCAGCAGCTCCTGGCCTGATCTTGGAGAGCTCCTCTGTGGCTCTGCTCACTGCTCTGAACACATGGACCATTTCATCCTGTAAACTTTTCATATGAGTGACATGCAACAGGGCACGGCATGGGACTGCTCTGCACAGCTCCTGCACAACAATGGGATTTGTAATGAATGCCTCATCTATCATTAGATTAGGTTAAACAGGCCGTGTGTGGAGATGTATCTGCTTTAATAATCACACAGAGATAGACACTTGTGTGTGCTTCAGCATGATTTCACAGCTCCCCTCATATGCGTGGTCATACACGTTATGGGTGTGTCAAGACAAGCCTGACAAAGACTGCAGGACAGCATTCCATCAGTGTTCCAGCACCTCCTCCCTGCACCTCCACACTCAGTTTCATGTGAACCTGCAGGAGGAACAGTGGTCACACACTGTGTCATCTGCAGCTCTGGCCAATCACTGCCCCAGAATAGACATGACAAATGTGCACAGAGCTAAATTTAGCCTCCTCGACAGTAATGGTTCAAAATAGAGGGAGGGATTGATCAAAACGTCACTGCTGTAGCCGTGCCCGTAGCGGGCACGGTGGACAAGTTCTCAACACATGAACTATTGCTCAACTCAGGTCTTTCACACATAGTCCCAGAGCGCCTACCTATTATTATTATTATGCCTTGCCCCCTGGCTAGATGTGACATTTAATTTTAGCCCTGTACTTTTTCTTTGCAGTACAGGAACAGCCAATGACCGGCCCTTAATTGAAAAAACAGAAAGATGGATGATTAGAAGACAAGTAAAACACCTTTTCACTCATGGTGCTGAAAATACCTACTGTATATCACCCTGACATTTACAAGGGCGATAATTAAATAGCACTGGTGGGTATCCTGGTAACTACTCATCCTGTAACCTTTTTGATGTCTAGACTTTTTCCTCCATGTAAGTCAACTAACTTCTGTTACCGTAAAGACAGTGTTGTACTCAATACACGTACCAAAAATAAAATTCAGGAAGGGTATTTCAGTACAGTCAGGCTACTCTTCCATTTGGAGGTATTCAGAATTCAGTTACTTTCCTGAAATCAAAGAAGTATAGTGCCATACAGTGGTGGATGAAGTACTCATTTACTAAAGAACAGAAGTACAGATACAGAAGCAAAACTTACTCAAGTAAAAGTAAAACAGTAAAGTGTCAAATGTTATAAATTTGATAAATAATATTGCTGATTTTAAGTGATTTATTTGATTTATCTGTTTTTCTAGCTGTTTTTTTCCATATTTGTATAGTTTGTTCAAAGTTGTGACGTTAATTAAAATGAAATGTTATAAATTAACTTTAAGGTATTTCAGCAGGTCTCAGAAAGAAAAGAAAGTCTTTTTTTTTTTTTTTTTTTTTTTTTTACTTTTCAGTCACATTGTTAGTTAAAAAATATAGAAATATAGTGGAGCAACAGCACAGATACCTGCTGTCAAATTTACATCACAAACATACCTGGAGTTGTGTTTTTTTTCATTCACCTGTCAAAATCCTGCGAGTTCTTCTCTCAAACAGAAAACATACTGTTCCACCTTGTGATGTCACGAGGTGATACAGGAAGTGCTCCACTGTGCCCACCTAAACATTACCATAAACGCTCATATTGAACACAAGCTCCTGAAAATGTGTCGCTTAAATCAGTTTTGTATTTTTTTATAACTTTTTTTTCTTTTCAGACAATCTTAAAACTTGTTTGACAGCGTTTTCTAATGTGTGCACCACGTCACCACGGCAACTGCTGAACATTCCGCCAGTAGAGATGCACGTAGAACTGCAATGTACCAATTTTAGGCAAGTATTATCAAGTTATTATCACTAGGCTACGTGGAGATTAACTTGATAAACGTGCCATTAATACCAGTAGTTACCTTTGTTAGTCATCACGCAATATTTTCCATTCATCAAAACCTACATCCTCAAAAGTGAGTCATTGAGTACACATTAAATCAGTAGCATGGGTAGAAAAAAAAAAAAAAAAAAAAAATTACAGTGCAATTTCTATTTCAACCAACAGAGGGCAGCACATACCAGCTCTTTCCGTGACAGTAATGAGAAATGAAGTTTGTAGGCCTTGCAGAACGCCTTGCTTCGCCTCTGGCTGTGTGTGCCCTTTAATATTTGATTAGGCCGTGTAACCTTCGCTTAAAAAAAAGTCGTTAGTGCAAATGAACATTACGATTTACAGCTTCACCTGGTTGGTTTAATTAGGCCGATTCAAAACATCCTATTATCCGAACACCCCGGGGTCAAATGCAGTTTAAGTAAGGAAGTAAAAAAAAAAAAAAAAAGGAATTATTGCTGTGAGAAACTGCGTTGATAGATTGTACTTCTGATTGTGTACGGGGTAAATGCTGTTGTACTTATTTATACATTAAAGGTGCTATATTACGCAAAATTGACTCTTGTGAGCTTTAAACTATTGTTTCCAAAGAAGTGGGTCACAAGAGATTTTTGGGTCGCCTTGTCACGATCTGCATGTAGGTTGGAATGTTAAGACATGTTTTGAATAATTTCTAATCTTTTTGTAATTATTTTATTGATTATTTTGTTCCAATATTGCTGGTTCAATTGAATGTTTTAATGTCCAAATAGGCAATTTATAGATCCTTTTATTGCCGCTTCAGTTACTGTTTTTCATTGTTTAAAACTTGAGTAATACTAATTGCACTCAGTCAACAATAAAATATCCGCATTAATGTTCAATAATGGTCAAATCCACCTTTATTTTGTGATTTATTGTGACTTGGGTTGCAAAGGCTTGTGACTTTTAAAATATGAATATAAAAAATATGGGTCCACAAAAAAAAAAATAATTGTGAAACACTGCTTTAAACCATGTTATAATGTTGTTATCTCTTCAAAAACATACACAGTTGTTTTTTGTTTCATTCACACATGTTTGAGTAATGTTTTATTATTAGTCTGTTTACATCTCCAAAGCTCAAAATGCTCTGATCCACCTTGTGATGTCATGAAGTGGTAGTTTTCAAGTTAACAGCTACATTTTACATTTAGTTCAGTAGAGATGGACAATTCCAGGGCTGAAACTATCCAGATGATTCTACTGAAGCTGTAAAGAGTTTAAAAATACAGTGGAGCACTTCCTGTATTACAACATGACATCACAAAGTGGAAAAGTGTTTTCCATTTGAGAGAAGAACTCAGCCTAAATATGCAGGGTTTGTGTCTTAAACATGGGTGAACAGTAAGAATACGTGTTTTCAAAATATATTTAGCAATAAAAGCATGGATACGTTTAATGCCACACTGAGGAACATTACAGGAAAAGCAAAAACAAACGTCGAGACAAGCAGGTCACCAAAAAGTTACATAGTGCACCTGATTATTTTTTAGCATATATTTGGGAAAATCGTTGAAAAGCTACCAAAAATTCAATATAAAAAATAATTAGATCAGAGCTGAACCTTATTTCCATAGAGACTTAAGTTTGCTTTTTCATATACAGTTGGTCTATATATTAAGAATTGTGTGCATGAAGTTTGTAGTTTTACTTTTTCAATCTTTTTTTCTAACCCTATATTATTAGTCTGTCAACATCTCCAAAGCTCAAAATGCTCTGCTCCACCTTGTGATGTCATGAAGTAGTAGTTTTCAAGTTTAACAGCTCCTTTTACCTTTTGTTCAGTAGAGATTGGTGATTCCAGGGCTGAAATGATCCAAATGATTCTAGTCAAAGTGTATGGAGTTTAAAAACCCAATGGAGCGCTTCCTGTATTACCACATGACATCACAAAGTGGAAAAGTGTTTTCCATTGGAGACAAGAACTAAATATGCAGGATTTGTGAGTTAAATACATGTGAATGAAACAAAACACAACTCCAGGTCTGTTTCTGATAATGAAACAACATTATAGCGTAGATCTGAATATTGTGGTGTCTAAAAAGGTGTTGCAGACGGCGAGAGTGACTCAGTTAGTAAAGCAATCACCCGCCAACGCAAAGGTAAGCAGTTTGATCCTCGTTTTTAGTAGCTGTCAAATACTAGTTATAGAGTGAATGAATAATACAAAGTAAAGCACAAAAAATACTATATGCATTAAACTCATTGCTGTTTGTTATAAAGGCCAGTGGTGGAAGAAGAACTCAATTTTGTTACTTAAGTAAAAGTACAGATATCGGAGCAAAAAATACTCAAGTAAAAAAATCACATGAAAAATCTATTTAAGTAAAAGTATTAAAGTACCCGTTTAAAAATGTACTTATAGTGTAAAAAGTGAAAGCATTTCGAGCAGATTTACAGATCTAATAAAACTTCACTGTGACTTTGCTAAAGATTTGTGCTGAATCAGTTGAATCAATAATATTTAGCTAGCGGTTTTTATTTGTATATTTTTGTTCTCAGCTTTTTCAGCAGGTCTCAAACTATGATAGAAAATCCTTTTACTTGTCAGTCCTGTCCAAAAAGGTAGTGGAGTAGAAAGTACAGACACGTCCTCTCAAATCTAGTGAAGTTAAATTAAAAACAAAATCTCCAGTCTACTTAAGTAAAGAACAGACACCTAAAATTGATACTTAAAGGTGCATTTAGTAACTCACAGAGGGTCTGTCACCTGCTTGTTTCTATGGATACGTCATTGCAGATCTACCTTACATTTATTCACTTACAGGTGGTTTTACAGCTCAAAAATACACAAAAACAGGTATTCTGACTGTGAGCGGGGTCGCCTCTCCACAGATCTGACCTGTAACTTGGTCTGGTTTAGTCTCCATGGAGATAAAAAGGTTTAATACCATACTGTGAAACTTTCCAGACAGAGCAAAACACATTTGATGGACCATCCACCAGAAAAGTAGCCAGGCTGGCGCCACCTAGTGCCTCTGCTCAATTTCATTTCTCTCCAGTGGCTCGGTCAGGAATCAGAATACACTAGACGGTTTGCAAGAATCCCAGAAGTAGTAGACAGCACACTGGCAAATCAGCGAAGAGTTAAACCAACCCGAGTTGTGATAGCAGACTGCATACACTATTTGGACTTCCTTTGTCAAATACAAACTTAACATTTTTTTATTGCACTTTTAATTCGCAAGTTCAGCTCACAGAAATGACAGTGATCACTGACAGAAATGTTCACTCTCTGCTTTGTTTGCTGTTGTGCCGGAAATTACTTGGACACCACTGAACGTTCTGGTGCATTACATACGTCAAGACCAAATAGCAGCGATTGGTTAAATAAAAAAAGCACCCGTCTACCATCAAGCGAACAAATCCTAATGCTGCGAGGTTAGACGGTTTCCACCAAGTAAAACCAGCTTATGAATCGAATGATACCAGAAAAGTGACACAATGCACCTTTAAGTAAAGTACAGATACTTAAATTTACACTTAAGTACAGTACTTTACTACTTTTACTTTATTACTTTTCACCACTGATCATGGCTAATAATAGAATGGCTAATTTGTAAACAATACATACAACTATATAAGGTTTTGAATAACTACATGAGTTCACACACAGAGTTAACTATGTTAGCCTTGTGTCTCTGGTCCCTTGGCAGGACGTGGTGACAGTCCTGACAACAGGAGGCATGTCTGATGAACACAATGTAATTACAGCGTATAGAAGATAATTAGGAGACTCATTTAGATTCTGTATGCTAAAATTAATTATAAATTGAGTCCAGCGTCACAAACCCGTGGAGTACTTTGCACATAAAGCACGTACTGTAAAGGATTAAAAGTATGAAGATTAAATAAAACTTTAAAGGTCCTAAAACTGATTCATATTAAAATGTTGTTACCTCCTCAAAGCATGGAAGCTGGAGTTGTGTTTTGTTTCATTCACACATGTTTGAGTAACCCTGGATCAGGGTGTCTGCATCTCCCAAAGATCAAAATGCTCTGTTCCACTTTCTGATGTTATGAAGTGATTTAGCCGCAATTAAACTGCATTACTCGACAGTACACTAGAGGAGCCATATAGACTCTTTACGCCGACTGTCACAAATATGCAACAAATCTTTTGGATCAAGATATAAGCTGAGATAGAGGCTGCATCCCCCCAGTGCTGGTTGGTGCATATGCAGGACTTTCCTAGGATCCTTTGGCAAGCACTTGTCTAGTTGTCACAAATTTGCAAACAAATTTCTATCTATTTTTTGCTATAGGGCCCGGTCAAGCAGAAGTATACAGCGAGGCCAAAAATTCATCTCAAGTTAATGCATCTGATATAAAAATGTATTGAACAGATACATATGTACTCTAGTTTATGAAACTGTTGACCTTTTTTCTGTACCATTTTTTGGTTCTAAAGTTACATACATTTTAAACAGACCATGTATGAAACATGGAACATTTATTTTATAAATTATTTTATTTTATTTTATTAATTTTATTATTTTTTATTAATTATTTCCCAAATTTCAAAGACCTGCAAATCATGTAAATAAACTGATGTATTTCATCATATCTTGTGTTATTCAATCTTTGAACTGTTGATGAAGATACATGATTTTTTTTTTTTTATGTATTTAAAATGATAAAAATTTGCTTGGAAGGACTGACATATTTTATAGAAATAGTTACCTTTCATTTTGAAGTAATATTAAAGTATTCGGAAGAAAAAAAAGCTGACAAATTATGCAAAATCATGCACCTTCTACTTGTTTGCTTGCACAGTTTTCCCTCCGTTACCATGACCTTTCTTGATAAAAAATCTCATTACTCAAAAAGTAAGAGGTTTCTCAACCTAATCTTGTACCATATGGTAGAAAACTATATTAAGCAAATATTCAAACCAGTTTGTTAAGGATATGTAAGTGAGAACCGCTAGTTATCACTGTTTGTATTTATTGCCCAAAAAGTGCTGCATATTTCATTCCCTCCGTTACCAACATGAGTTTTTAATTTTTTGTCAACAACTTGAAAGAATATCACAGGTTTAACTTGACCCTGTTGGAGTGTTAACTCTTTCCTACATTCTGATACTTTACTTATTTCAATAGTCCCTCTAGTTTCTGAATAAGAGCTATTTGAATGTAAAAAATCTGCCCCTGTTTCCCTCCGTTACCACTTGACCGGAACCTATAGTCAAATTAATAATGTCAACTTAATTTACCGTCTACTTAAAGGCAAAAACACACACACAAAACATTTTTTATATACGTCTATATCAAGGTTCTCCAAAGTTTTTCCTCCAGTGAGCTACTTTTACAAAACGAAAATGCCAGAGAGCTTTCTATTTTAGCAGTCGCAAAGAAACTGAGTACATATATCAGCAAGCCTTAGACATGGAACAGTTATATGCCTATAAAACATAAACCTTTATCCATTTATCAGTGCACAAAGTTAGGCATGAAAATTATATATTTACTATGGTGATTAATCAAATTTTACTTATTCAGCACAATACACAGAATTCAGAAATCCTTCAGACGTTAAGGGGTTATTTTTGTTTTACCTTCTGTACAGGTCAGATTGTCAACAAAAAGTCTTCAATATCTGCTGGTGCATCGAGGAGAGAAGCCGTTTCAATGAAGCTACAAAAAAAAAAGATGTAATATCAGAAGTTTCAGATGTTTTGTTTCAGTTGTTTAACACACAAATCCTACATATTTAGGCTTCTTCTCTCAAACTGAAAACACTCAGTTCCACCTTGTGATGTATGTCATGTCCTAATACAGGAAATGCTCCATTGTGCTTTGAAACTCCACACACCTTCCCTAGAATCATCTGGATAATTTCAGACCTGGATAAAAAAGTTACAGAGCTGTTACCACTTCATTACATCACAAGGTGGAAAAGAGCATTTAGAATTTTGGAGATGTAGACCAACTAATAATGCAGGATCACATAAATGAAACAAAACACAACTCCAGGTATGTTTTAGATGAGGT